>NW_023416313.1:142943761-143503761 GCF_014108235.1 Myotis myotis | reverse complement strand
TACTTGGGAAAACTAATTTAATATGGACTGCATGTGATATGGCTCTGGTCATAGCCTATAAGGGAAAAGAAGGTATAAAAGAAATATTTGGAAAAAGAGAAGAGAAAATGTGGAAAATATGTGCACCTCTGTAAGAAATAGTAAAAGCAAACCTATTAGGAATGCTAGATGTTTAAAAAATAGTGTAATATAGAACTGAAAAAGTGGACTTGACAAAAATGTTGATCATAAGTACTTAGCATGTTAATGTAAAGTTAAAGTAAAGGAATAGACTGTTCCAGTGCCTCATCCCGTTATGTGTATCCCTGTCTAGCCTACAACAAAGGTCTTTTGTCACATCATGACTCCAGGGCAGCAAGCTGGTACTAGGCCCTATGCTCACTGAGGATTTTTCCCTGATCAATTTAATCTCTGCACTTAATGGATTTCTTATAACTGTCCTGTCTCATGACATAAATAAGAGTTTAATGCTATTTTGTAGTTTTCCACGACTCTTTATAATCTGCCTTATTTGCAAAGTACTCATCTTGAAGAATCAGAATGGAAAAAAAGAACTTTAAAAATTATTTTGAAGGTTACAATGTTGGGGCAGGGGCTGATGTAACATCTCTTAGTGTCCCCTTCTTTGTGGCTGAATAAATTTCATTGGCTTGCAGTCTGCGGATAGGAGAATAAAGTTCCAGATTATTACTGTCATTTTATTTTAAATATAATATTTAATGGGCTACTAAGAAATTGAGAAATGCCATTTTTCCATTTTTCATTTTCCTGCTGTGTCTAAGAGAGGTATACAATATTTCCAATAAAGGAAGATTACCATAATAATCATAAATAACCAGGTCATAGTGACCATCTTTGTAAGTTATTTACTGTTAACCAAAATATTATCTCGGTGCTTGCATTTGTTGTTTCTGGAGGGTGGACATAGCATGAACCACAAAGCCCAGTCTCTTCTCTGTAGAATTTACACTATATAAATTCCTAAATAGTATATCTGTATCACAGGTTCTTTTGGTAAAAGTACACTTTTGTTTCTCTCTCATAATATTAATATGATCCTTTTAATATTTTCTTTTGTGTGCTTTATTTAATTGTCCTACTGTTGACTTCAGGAGCGTTTGTTGCCTTATTAATACTTTAATTCCCTGTCAGTTTGTCCAGTGTTTAAAGAATTGTTTGCACATAACAAATATGTATTGTATTAAATTTAACTAAGTAGTAGTATTTTCTTCCAGGGTAAGATTTGGGGTATTTTAATAAGAAAAGACTTTCTATTAGTTTCTCTTCAGAGAAGAGGGATTTCATTGGTAAATGCCATGAGTATTTAAGGGAGATATTCCATTGGCTAAATCAGCTGAGAAAATACTATCTAAAATGAATTATTTTTGTTCTCGCAAAGACTCCCTAAGTAAATAAGAAATCTGGTATGATTTTTTCTTTTTACAGATAACCACATGATGTGAACAAAGGGCCTCTCATAAACTATTCCAATAGAGCAAGAGCCTAATACTTTGAAATAGTCTTTGGCCAGAGCATTCTTGCAACGCAGGCATCCTTTTCAGAATAATGAAGTATTGCTTCAAGTGTGTTAATAAGGTCAACTGGCACTTATAATATGTTAAGTCAAATCATTCTTATCAACATTCTTTGCTAACTCCAGAATTTAATTTTCATTCAATTTAAAAAATTTAATCACATCAGCTTTAAATTTTAACCCTTCTTCAAGGAAAGATGTTTTTAATAATGACTGTTCTAAATAAAATTGCTTAAATTTATCCTGGGAGATATGTTAGTGGTGATGCTAAGGCATTATATGTTTATACACACACACACACACACACACACTAAAGGTTGGAAAAATATAGAGTAAAATCATATTTATAACAGTGATTAGGTAGACATTTTAATAATGTTTTACATAATCCCATACCAGTTTTATCATCTAGACAGATTAAAGGGGCTTTTAACAGAAATGAAAAAAAAAATTCTCCTAAAGTATGAGCCTGCCCCCCAAGGAAGTAAGATAAATCTCGGTATACACAAGAATGGCTCAGCAAATAACAAAGCATGTATACTGTGGGACTGGGAGAGCCCATTTTTACCGAAGTATGTCTTAATCCCATTAAGCACTATTTCAAAGTTAATGATAAGAACAAAAAATGTCAAACCTATAAGAAACCCAGACTTTTACCAAAAGGTAGATATTTAGAAAATGTACTCTAAGGCAAGATCCTGAGTGCTTATGTAAAAACAACTTGAAAATTTTGTTTTATTATAATCCTTTAGCTTTTAAATAACTCTGTTCCATTGGTCTAATGACCTCTTCACTAGAACAAAACTACTTCTATCTGCTTTTATTTTTTTATTGTCATAGACTCAGATTATTATATTTCACTTAAGGTTATTCCACATAAAAATACTCATTCAAGAATGGAAACATCAGAGCCAGGACAGGATGTTTACTTTAACCACTTCTGTGTACTAGAAGTCTTAGAAAAATTTGGCAAGAAATAGGAATATGAGACATCCAAATAGGAAGGAAGAAGTAAAATGATCTCTGTTAGCAGAAGACATGACTTTATATATGGCATACCCTAACGATTACACACACAAACAACAACAACAAAAACTTGTTAGAACTAACAAGTTAATTCACAATTGCAGGATACAGAAATCAATAAACATAAATATTGCCGGAAGCCGGTCCATCCTTGCTGCTTGACACAGTCGCTGCAGGATAGAAACATCTGCACAGCATATGTTTCAAGGGACCTGGCGTATATAGCATACTGTTCTTAATATGTTTGCTCCCCTTAGCGCTGTGTGTTTTAACCAAGGTCACCTCTCCAAGAAAGGTTGTTTCCCCAGGTAGGAATTTTTCCCTGAAGTCAGGGAGGGGATGAAACTCCTTAACTAAGTGCCAGGCGGGTAGTTAATCACTACAAACAATCATGCTTAAGCTACATAATCTTTACTCCCTGGAATGGAGATAAGAAACGCCCTAACCTTTGTAATAGAAATTGACAGGATTAAAATCAACTGGGATAAATACGGATGTAACAAGACAATAAACAGCAGAACTTCGCTGGAGATCCAGACCAGAACTTGGCTGGAGATCTTGGCTAGAGATCCTGGCTAGGCTGCTGATCAACTGAACACTGTCTCCGTGTCCTTCCTTCTTCGCCGACTCCATCCACACCTTTGGGGACCCCTGGACCTGCTGGGGTTGGACTCTGGCATCTGGCGCCCGAACAGGGTTCCCTTAGGTAAGTCCTCCCGTACTTGGGAAGGATAGGACTGCACTGTAGGGTGCTGCAGACCCCCCCCCCCCCCATAGAGAATAAGTAGGGTAAGCGGGTAGTTAGTACAGAACTTAGATTGACAAGATGGGTCATACTGAGTCTAAAGAAAAAAGACTCTGTATTAATCTTTTAACGCATATGCTTGCTAGCAGAGGAGTTAAGGTTACTCCCAGTCAGACAGAAAGTTTTATAGAAGACGTATGTGAATGGCTTCCTGAGGATGGAACTGTTAATTTAGAAACTTGGACTAAAGTAGGAGAGCAATTAAAGAACTATTACAGCTACCATGGATCTGAGAAGGTCCCGGCAGTTACCTTTTCTCTCTGGAATTCAATTTGTGAAACCTTGGCACCAGAGGCAAAAACGGTTGAACTTTCTCAAAATTTAAATAGTCCCTCGGCTCCACCCAGAGAGGATACATCATCATTGTCTCCAGCTCAATCTAAAAGCAATTTAGCTATGCCTAGTGATCGGGAGGAGAATAAATATCATAAACATGACCATTGGTCCTTTCCAGTCAGTAGAGAGGAGAATGGCCCTCCCATTCAAAACAGGCTCCCCAAATTAGAAAGGAAGCCTAAACCAGGTCCTGTGGCTCCTATGAGCTCCATGTCTAAATTTCAAAGGGCCATAAGAGAAGCTGAAGCTAATGGAGATCTTGAATTCTCACTCTGCTTCCCAGTTACATATGAGAATGAGTCTGGTGGGAATAGAAACCCCACCTTGGAGCCTATACCTTACAAAGTACTTAAAGAATTAAAATTGGCCTGCTCTGAATATGGACCTCTAGCTCCTTACACACAAACCTTGGTAGAAACCCTAGCCAGTAAATGGATGACTCCTTATGATTGGTCACAGGTTTGTAAAGCCTGTCTCTCAGGAGGCGATTACTTATTATGGAAAACTGAATATGAAGATCTTGCTAAGAAAGCTGTAGCCACTAGCGAAAAAACCAGAAAAGGAATAACCCTAGACATGATATTAGGAGAAGGTGATTTTAACACAGCTGAGGAGCAAATGAATATGCCCACAGAGGCACTTACCAAAGTAACCAGTTGTGCAGTAAGTGCCTGGAAATCCCTACCTTATACAGCAGGAGAAACAACCACCCTTACAGAGGTTAAACAGAAGGTCGAGGAACCATATCAGGATTTCCTTTCTTGCCTCATACAGGCAGTCAAGAGAGTAATCAATAACAAAGAGGCAGCTGATATCCTAATCAAACAACTGGCTTTTGAAAATGCTAATAATACCTGTCAGGCTTTATTAAGGCCGATTCGCAGAACAGGAACTATAAATGATTTTATAAAACAGTGTGCTGATGTAAGTCCAGCATTTATACAGGGTGTAGCTATAGCTGCAGCTCTCAAAGGGGAGACATACCCTCAATATGTACAGGGTATAGGACAAGCCAGCAATAATACAGGTAATAAAAGAAATATGAACTGCTACTCTTGTGGCTTATCTGGGCACTTTAGCAGAGAATGCCCAAATAAAAATAATAATACTCAGGCCAGATGGCAAGCTCCTCGACAGCCTGGAAATACATTAGGGAATAATATTAATCCTCCAAAAACCGTTTGTCCCCGATGTCAGAAAGGATTCCATTGGACAAAGGAATGTAGATCAAAATACCATAAAAATGGTCGGCCTTTAAACTCTACAAATAGCTCCCAAGGAGGTTATATCCCATCACCTCAATCGGGAAACTTGAGAAGGGGCCAGCCCCAGGCCCCTGCAATAATAGGGGCATCAACCTTCAACCCCTTTGCAAATTTCGATCAGTCAGTGACCTCTTCAGGGCAACCCCAGGCAGTGCAGGATTGGACCTCCACTCAACCACCCATGCAGTACTAACCCCAGACTCGCCAGTAGCAGCCATTCCTACAGGAGTGTCTGGGCCACTGCCTGAGGGAACTGTAGGTTTAATATTAGGACAGAGCTCCACCTCATTACAGGGGATCTTAGTCATCCCAGGAGTTGTTGATGCAGACTACACAGGAGAAATACAGATTTTACTTTCCCCACCCACCACAACTATACAGATTCAGCCCAACCAGAGAATTGCCCAATTAATCCTGTTACCAATACATAAAATAGGGACAGCTGTTACCCAGGAAGCTAGAGGGGCCGGAGGCTTTGGATCTAGTGATGCAGCATTTTGGATACAAGAAATCCATGCTACTAGACCTACAAAAATTTTACAAATTCAGGGAAAACCAATTGAAGGTCTATTGGATACAGGAGCAGATGTTTCCTGCATAGCAGAGAAGGATTGGCCCTCTTCATGGCCCACGCACACCACCTCCACTTCCCTAGTAGGACTAGGCAAGGCATCTAATGTAAAAAAGAGTTCTCAGATTCTAACTTGGACTGATGAAGATCAACATTCAGGAACATTCTGTCCCTATGTAATTACGACTATCCCCTTTACATTATGGGGAAGAGATATCTTGTCTCAAATGGGAGTTGTATTATATAGCCCCAGGGATAGAGTAACATCACAGATGCTAGACATGAGATTTAATCCAGGAAAGGGATTAGGAAAGGAAAGTAATACCTCACACTCCTCGACAGGATCTGTAATTGGGGCCATTGCCCTTAGGACTGCTGATCCCATAGTCTGGAAATCGTCACAACCAGTATGGGTTGAGCAATGGCCCTTAACATCTGAGAAAATATCAGCAGCCCGACAATTAATTGATCAGCAATTAGCAGAGGGACATATAGAGCCATCAAATAGTCCCTGGAACACACCCATATTTGTAATAAGAAAGAAATCAGGGAAGTGGAGACTTTTGCAAGATCTAAGAGCCATAAATGCCACCATGGAAGATATGGGCTCCTTACAACCTGGATTGCCCTCCCCTGTGGCAATTCCACAGGAGTATTGTGTTGTTGTTATTGACTTACAGGATTGTTTTTTCACTATACCTCTTCACCCAGCTGATTGTCAAAGATTCGCATTCAGCATACCATCAGAAAACTTTAAACAGCCTTATCAGAGATACCAATGGAAGGTTCTCCCACAAGGGATGAAAAATAGTCCTACATTATGTCAAAAGTTTGTAGATCAGGCATTGCAAGTTATTAGAAAGAAATTTTCAGATCTATATCTTATTCATTATATGGATGATATTTTACTAGCTCATAAAGATCGGGCTACTTTACAGGAAATTCTTACTCAGACCATCCTTGCTTTAGAAGAACATGGTCTAAAAATAGCCCCAGAAAAGATTCAGACTGAACCTTCTTTTTCATACTTAGGCAGAATATTACATACCTCTACTATCACCCATCAGCCTCTACAATTAAGAAAAGATCATTTAAACACATTGAATGATTATCAGAAACTATTAGGTGATATCAACTGGGTCAGGCCATATCTAAAAATAACCACTCTTGACTTAAAACCTCTATTTGACATTTTAAAGGGAGATTCTAACCCTAAGTCTCCCCGACAATTAAATGTAGAAGGAGAAAAGGCTATAGCAAAAATAGAACAGGCCATCAATAAACAGCAACTATAGTATCTAGATTATTCCAAATCTTGGGCCTTAATTATTCTAGCCACTAAATATACTCCTACAGGATGCTTGTGGCAGGAAGGACCATTAGAATGGATACATTTACCTGTCACTCCTAGGAAGATTGTACCACCCTATCCCTCCCTAGTGGCCACTCTCATTATCAAAGGTAGACGACGCAGTATTGAACTCTTTGGAAGAGAAGTTACTGAGATAATAATACCTTATAAAAGAGAACAATTAGACACACTATTACAATTTGAAGAAGAGTGGCAAATAGCTATAGGTAACTTCCCAGGACAAATTTTACATCATTTGCCAAGATCACCTATATTGCAATTTCTCTCCCTACATCCGTTTATATTTCCTATTAAATGTTCAAAAGAACCATTATCACCTCCTGCCTCCTTAGTATTCACAGATGGTTCCTCTAATGGTAGGGCAGTAACAATCATTGACTCAATAACCCATGTTCAACAAACTCTAGAGACGTCAGCTCAGAGAACAGAGCTTTTGGCAGTCATTTGTGCTTTTGAACAATTGCAACAGGTTCCCTTTAACTTGTACACTGACTCTCAATATATAGTTAAATTATTTCCTCATATTGAGACCGCCTCTCTCCCACAAGGAAGAACAGCCATTTTCTCTTTGTTAACTCAGCTACAAACTTGCATTCACAAACGAGAAAAGGCTTTCTATATTGGACATATTAGAGCTCATGCCTGCCTACCAGGACCCTTAAGAGAAGGAATTTATCAGGCGGATTTACTAACTCGCCCAGTAGTTTGTACAGCTCTAGAAGAAGCCCGGCGGTCTCATGCCATTCACCATCAAAATGCTTCTGCTCTCCGTCTATATTATCGCATATCTAGAGAAGCTGCTCGAAGTATTGTGCGTGACTGCGGCCATTGTCCTACTCATTTTCCTAGCCCTGCTACTGGAGTTAATCCAAGAGGACTTAGACCCTGTGACTTATGGCAGATGGATATTACTCATGTCCCATCTTTTGGCAAACTTTGCTATGTGCATGTTTGTATTGATACCTTTTCTCATGTTATCCTTGCTTCTGCACGTACAGGAGAAGCCTTTAAAGATGTAAGTCAACATCTATTCCAATGCTTTTCCTACCTAGGAATACCAAGGGCACTTAAAACTGACAATGGGCCTGCCTATACCTCTAGAGCTTTTAAAAACTTATGCTCTACATTTGGCATCGCACATACTACAGGAATACCCTACAATCCTCAAGGCCAAGCAATAGTAGAAAGGGCTCACCAAACTTTAAAAACACAAATTAAAAAATTACAAGAAAATGAGTTTAAATATTCCTCTCCTCATCATGTTCTACAACATGCTCAATTTGTAATTAATATACTAAATGTAGATTCTGAGGGAAATTCCCCGATGTACAGGCATTGGAACCCTGATCTAACTAAACCTAAAGCCCTCGTCAAATGGAGAGACTTGCTTACAGGAGCCTGGAAGGGACCTGATGTACTTTTAACCCAGGGGAGAGGATATGCTTGTATATTTCCACAGGACGCAGACTCACCTGTGTGGATTCCAGACCGTCTAGTCCGACCTTATGTCTCACCGCCCACCATCTCTGCCTCATCATAGCACACCTGACCAGTGCCTGTCTGCAGCAGATGTGCAGACCTGAGCTGGAACAATCTGTCCATTGGGAGGATCACATGTGCCTCCGTTTTGTCTTTCCACATGTCCCAGCTTTGCCCCACATCTCCTTTCCTTTTTCCTTTTTTTAAAATCTAACTACTTGTTTGCTGGTTCTTTGGCCTTTCTCCTTCTTTCCTGAACACAGCCTTTTCTAGAATCTCCCTACCCTACTGTTCCAGGAAGGGCATCTCCCTTTTATACCGTGACTAGGGATGCTTGGTATATGCCCCATACATGGAGTTGTCTTGTGCCAAGAGCCTGACATCCTGGGCTGAGAAAGCCCTGTTCCGGGACTCTCCTTTGTCCTGTATTGGCCCCTCTTACCCTTGTGTCAAGAGGGACCCTCTTCTTACAATCCAATTGCCCATAGCTGTTGCCTGAGCTCTCTGTTCATGCTGAGGTTGAAGCCTCATGGTGGCTGGTACCATGGATCTGTCTCTCACCCAATAGCGTGAGCTGGGCTCTCCCTGGAGAAGAAACCTGAGTTCCCTATGATCAATGCCAGAGCCCCGCCAGCAGGCGAGGGAATCCAAAGGCAGTTGCTGGGTATGGAGGCCAGAGGGACATAGGCTATCAAGGAGACAAAACTGAACCTCACATCACCCTACTTGGCCCAGAGATGGCTGGTAGTCAACGACGGGTAAGACTCCACAGGGTGGGGCAACCTAAGACAGGCACAGTCGGGGGCCAGTAGGAGAAAACTTGGGGTGCAACAAAGGTGGGGCACAGACCCCCCTCCCCAATGGTGCAGGGGCTTGAACACTCGCCCCTTCTGAGGAAGGTCTCCTGTCCCCATGGCTGCTTCCTGCTTCCCATGCCCAGCTCAGATCGGGACCCAGGTAAAGACAGAGACTGGCTGACAACAGCTGCCCTCTCACTGCAACAGGACTTGTTTCCCACTTCTACCTTGGACCACAGGGAAAGGGGCAGCTGAAGGAAAGGGCTGTGTCAGGATGCTGCATTCTTCCCTTTCTTCTCCCTCTTTTTTCTAAACACTTCCATGCCTTGTAGTTCTTTTGCTTTCTCTTCTTTTTCTACTACCCTCCATTTTCCATATCAGTGGATCCAGAGGGCACAGCTTACTCCTCCTCGGACATCAACACCACCATCAACCACGGCCCTGATGGACCCTTTGATGCAGCCCTTCAACTTGCTTACGCTTCGGGAAGCCCGTCGCCAGTGATGCCGCCCGCTAGCCAGACCAACAAAGATAATCAAACCAACAACTTGAGGACAGCTGAAATCCCTTGACTGAAGAGGCTGGCAACCTTCTACAGGAATGGGGCTCCTTCTGCGCTCCATCCATTATGTTTATAGCTATGCTCACTATCATTGCTTGCCACTCACTCTTCTTCCGAGACTTAAACGGCCCAATCTGAGAGGTGGCCACTGATTTGCATGCGCTATCATTTAAAAAATAAAAAAGGGGGAATTTGCCGGAAGCCGGTCCATCCTTGCTGCTTGACACAGTCGCTGCAGGATAGAAACATCTGCACAGCATATGTTTCAAGGGACCTGGCGTATATAGCATACTGTTCTTAATATGTTTGCTCCCCTTAGCGCTGTGTGTTTTAACCAAGGTCACCTCTCCAAGAAAGGTTGTTTCCCCAGGTAGGAATTTTTCCCTGAAGTCAGGGAGGGGATGCCTCTCCTAGAAAGGTTGTTTCCCCAGGTAGGAATTTTTCCCTGAAGTCAGGGAGGGGATGAAACTCCTTAACTAAGTGCCAGGCGGGTAGTTAATCACTACAAACAATCATGCTTAAGCTACATAATCTTTACTCCCTGGAATGGAGATAAGAAACGCCCTAACCTTTGTAATAGAAATTGACAGGATTAAAATCAACTGGGATAAATACGGATGTAACAAGACAATAAACAGCAGAACTTCGCTGGAGATCCAGACCAGAACTTGGCTGGAGATCTTGGCTAGAGATCCTGGCTAGGCTGCTGATCAACTGAACACTGTCTCTGTGTCCTTCCTTCTTCGCCGACTCCATCCACACCTTTGGGGACCCCTGGACCTGCTGGGGTTGGACTCCGGCAAAATATGTGGTATTTCTAGGCATTAACAATGAGTGATCCAAAAAAGATATTAAGAAAATAATTCTATTTACAATAACATCAAAAAGAATAAAATACCTAAGTTTAAATTTAACCAAGGAGTTAAGACACTTGTTCAATGAAAATTACAAATGGTTACTTTGAAAGAAATTAAAGAAGACAAATAAATTGAAAGACAGCCTGTGTAAATTGATTGAAAGATAGAATGTTAAAATGTCAATATTACCTGAAGCTAGGATTCAAAATGAAATCTCTATAAAATTCCCAATGGTATGTTTTGTAAAATAGAAAAAGCCATCCTAAAATACATATGGAATATCGAAGGACCCCAAATAGCCAAAAAAATTAGAAAAAGACAAAGTTGGAGAGCTCACACTTCCTGGTTTCAAAACTTATTACAAAGCTATAGTAATCAAAACACTGTGGTACTGGCAAAAAGGCAAGGCTATAGACCAATGAAATAGAATAGAGAGTCCAGAAATAAACCTAAACATTTATCATCAAATGAATTTTGGCAAGGGTCCCAAAACCATTCAATGAAGAAACTATAGTCTTTTCACCAAATGGTGCTGTGTAAACTGGATAGCAACATGGAAAATAGAATAATGTTGGACCCTTATGTCACAAATAAATATTGATTCAAATGGTTCCTAAGAGCTAAAACTATATAAAGTTATTAGAAAGAAATGTAGAGTAAAAGCTTCATGACAACAGATTTGACAATGATTTCTTGGATGTGATACCAAAAACATAAGCAGTAAAAGAAAAACAATAGACAAATTAGACTTTGTTAAAATTTTAAACTTTTGTGCATCAAAGGATGCAATCAATCAATAGGGTGAAAAGGCAACCCACAGGATGAGAGGAAATATTTGCAAATCATTTATCTCATAAGGGGTAAATATTACAAATATATAAAGAGGGCAAAAAACCCCACAAAAAAAAAAAATAAAAACTCACAACTTGAATGTTTTCATTAATTCTTCTCTCCATGCTTTGAATTCTTAAGTGGTTTCCTAACAACTTTGTTCCCGGTCACATGCTTAGGTATACTTTCCGTTTTCTCAGTGGCAATATCACAAACTTTTTCTTTGTTAAGTGTTCTTTGTTGTTTTTTCCTGAGCCTTTGCTCAGGTTATCTTCTGTCACTTTTGTGTAGAAATGTTTTTCAACATGTGATTTTAAAAAAAAAAAAGAGCTCCTATTAATACAGCTGGCAGAAATTAACACTAGTTTGTACTACATGCTACTCTCCCTATGAAACAAATGTGTTCGTGCATATATATGTGTATATAGGGGAGTCATTTTAATCCTTATTTCTTCCATCTAAATGAGATTAGCATTTGTAGCATTGCTCCCTGTTTAGCCTGCCATCTAAAAATGACCTTCCTCATGTGCTGCCTTCTAAAAAAATTGGGCCTTTGTGTTTATTCACTCAGAACCACCTCTCCTATTACTCAGTGAACGATACCCAGTAGAGTCCAGGGAAGCTCTCACCACCAGTCTATGCTTGTCCGGCCCTCAGAATGTGCCACTCACTGTGGGGAATTGTGTTCTATCATCTGTACCGGAAATCAGCTATGATCATCCTTTCCTGACAATTTTCACACTCATTTGGCAGCCTGTACATATTTTAGTTTGTGACTACAGATATAGTTTCTTTAAAATTAGGCTTTATTTCTGTTTCTAATTTTCCTGTTTGTTAGGAGAATATTTCTGAGAAGAGAAAATGATAAAGACCACTAATTCTGCCACTTCAATTTTTTTAAAAAGATGATCAACATTTTCTGTAAAGAGCTACTTTTAAATATTATTTTAAAATGTATTTAATATAAAGAACTAATATATGGTGATGGGAGAATCTTTGGGTGGTGGGCACACAGTGCAATATATAGATCTTAAAACATAGAAACCCACACCTGAAACCTGTATGATCATGTTAACCAATATTACCCCAATAAATGTAATACAAATAAAATATATTTACTGCTCCACCCAAAATTCTAGAAACCAAACGTAAGATCCCAAACTATGTCTATTTCATTTTCCACAGCGATTAGTCTGCTTATATTGTGTTCCAGTTGTGCCGGGAGCCGGTCCATGCTTGCTGTTTCAAGGGACCTGGCATATATAGCATACTGTTCTTAATATGTTTGCTCACCTTCTTGGCACTATGTGTTTTAACCAAGGTCTCTGAGAAAGGTTGTTTCCCCAGGTAGGGATTTTCCCCTGAAGTTAGGGAGGGAATAAAACCTCTTAACTAGTGCCAGGTGGGTAATTAATCACTTTAACTACAAACAATCATGCTTAAGCTACATAATCTTTACTCCCTGGAATGGAGATAGGAAACACCCTAACCTTTGTAATAGAGATTGATAGGATTGAATCAACTGGTATAAATACAGATGTAGTAAGACAGCAAGAGACAGAACTTAGAATACGGAACCAAGAGAGACAGAACTTAGAATACAGAGCTTAGAACACAGAACTAAGAAGACAGAACCTACACAGAACCTACAGACAGAAGAACTTCGCTGGAGAGAGCATGGCAAAAGATCCTGGACTGAACCTGACTACAGAAATTGGCAAGAGAACCTAACTAGAACATGGTGACTGAACCTGGCTGGAGAACCTAATCCAGACCAGAACTTAGCTGGAGATCCTAAGCAGAACCTCTCTGGAGATCCAGACCAGAACTTGGCTGGAGATCCTGGCTAGAGATCCTGGCTAGGCTGCTGATCAACTGAACGCTGTCTCCATGTCATTCCTTCTTCGCCGACTCCGTCCACACCTTTGGGGACCCCTGGACCTGCTGGGGTTGGACCCCGGCACAGTTGCAATTCCACGTAATGAATTCCTGGTGTTACTGAATCATACCATCACAGATTTCTTGTGCCCCCAAAACATAAAGTACCTTGAAAAATTGTTCAAGTCACAGATGGAAAACTTTTTTTTTTTTTTTTTTTATTGCTTAAAGTATTACAAAGGGTATTACATATGTGTCCATTTTATCCCCCCGCCCTAGACAGTCCCCTAGCCTCCCCTATCCCCCAATGTCTTATGTCCACTGGTTATGCTTCTATGCATGCATACAAGTCCTTTAGTTGATCTCTTACCCCCCTACCTCCTGCCCCGCAACCCTCCCCGGCCTTCCTGCTGCAGTTTGACAATCTGTTTGAGGCAGCTCTGCCTCTGTATCTATTATTGTTCAAAAGTTTATAATGGTCTCTATTATCCATGAATGAGTGAGATCATGTGGTATTTTTCCTTCATTGACTGGCTTATTTCACTTAGCATAATGCTCTCCAGTTCCATCCATGACGTTGCAAATGGTAAGAGTTCCTTCCTTTTTAGAGCAGCATAGTATTCCATCGTGTAGATGTACCACAGTTTTCTAATCCATTCATCTACTGATGGGCACTTAGGCTGTTTCCAGATCTTAGCTATGGTGAATTGTGCTGCTATGAACATAGGGGTGCATATATCCTTTCTGATTGGTGTTTCTGGTTTCTTGGGATATATTCCTAGAAGTGGGATCACAGGGTCAAATGGGAGTTCCATTTTCAGTTTTTTAAGGAAACTCCATACTGTCTTCCATAGTGGCTGCACCAGTCTGCATTCCCACCAGCAGTGCACAAGTGTTCCTTTTTCTCCACATCCTCTCCAGCACTTGTCGTTTGTTGATTTGTTGATGATAGCCAGTCTGACAGGTGTGAGATGGTACCTCATTGTTGTTTTGATTTGCATCTCTCGGATGATTAGTGACTTTGAGCATGTTTTCATATGTCTCTTGGCTTTCTGAATGTCCTCTTTTGAAAGGTGTCTATTTAGGTCCTTTGCCCATTTTTTGATTGGATTGTTTATCTTCCTTTTGTTAAGTTGTATGAGTTCCCTATAAATTTTGGAGATTAGGCCCTTATCAGATATGACATTGGCAAATATGTTTTCCCACACAGTGGGTTTTCTCGTTGTTTTGTTGATGGTTTCTTTTGCTGTGCAGAAGCTTTTTATTTTGATGTAGTCCCATTTGTTCATTTTCTCTTTCGTTTCAAGTGCCCTAGGAGCTGTATCAGTGAAGAAATTGCTTCGGCATATGTCTGAGATTTTGTTGCCTTTGGATTCTTCTAGAATTTTTATAGTTTCCTGTCGTACATTTAAGTCCTTTATCCATTTTGAGTTTATTTTTGTGTATGGTGTAAGTTGGTGGTCTAGTTTCATTTTCTTGCATATATCTGTCCAATTTTCCCAGCACCATTTATTGAAGAGACTATCTTGGCTCCATTGTATGTTCTTGCCTCCTTTGTCAAATATTAATTGAGCATATTGGTTCGGGCCGATTTCTGGGCTCTCTATTCTATTCCATTGATCTATATGCCTATTCTTGTGCCAGTACCAGGCAGTTTTGAGAACAGTGGCTTTGTAATACATCTTGATATCTGGTATTGAGATCCCACCTACTTTGGTCTTTTTCAGGATTGCTGCAGCTATTCGAGGTCTTTTTTATTCCAGATGAATTTTTGGAGAGTTCGTTCTAGATCTCTGAAGTATGCCGTTGGTATTTTAATGGGAAGTGCGTTGAATTTATAGATTGCTTTGGGTAGTATGGACATTTTAATGATATTGATTCTACCAATCCATGAACACGGTATGTTCTTCCATCTGTTTATGTCTTCCTCTATATCTTTTTTCAACGTCCTGTAGTTTTCTGAGTAGAGGTCTTTTACCTCTTTAGTTAAGTTTATTCCTAGGTAGCTTAATTTTTTTGGTGCCATGGTAAACGGGATTGTTTTTATAATCTCTCTTTCTGAAAGTTCACTATTGGTGTATAGAAATGCCTCGGATTTCTTGGGGTTAATTTTGTATCCTGCTACATTGCCAAATTCATGTATTAAGTCCAGTAGCTTTTTGATGGAGTCTCTAGGGTTTTGTATGTATAATATCATGTCGTCTGCAAATAAGGACAGTTTTACTTCCTCTTTTCCAATTTGGATGCCTTTTATTTCTTCTTCTTGCCGAATTGCAATGGCTAACACTTCCAGTACTATGTTGAACAGGAGTGGTGAGAGGGGGCATCCCTGTCTTGTTCCTGTTCTTAGGGGAAATGGTGTTAGTTTTTGTCCATTGAGTATGATGTTGGCTGTGGGCCTGTCATATATGGCTTTTATTATGTTGAGGTATGATCCTTCTACTCCCACCTTGCTGAGAGCTTTTATCAAAAATGGGTGTTGAATTTTGTCAAATGCTTTTTTCTGCATCAATTGATATGACCATGTGGTTTTTTTCTTTCAATTTGTTTATGTGATGTATCACGTTTATTGATTTGCGGATATTGTACCATCCTTGCATCCCTGGGATAAATCCTACTTGGTCATGGTGTATGATCTTTCTGATGTACTGCTGGATCCGATTTGCTAAGATTTTGTTGAGGATTTTGGCATCTATGTTCATGAGGGATATTGGCCTGTAATTCTCTTTCATTGTGTTGTCTTTACCTGGTTTTGGTATTAGGGTGATGCTGGCTTCATAGAATGAGCTTGGAAGTGTTCCTTCCTCTTGAATTTTTTGTAGTAGTCTGAGGAGGATAGGTTTTAGTTCTTCCTTGAATGTTTGGTAAAACCACAGATGGAAAACTTTTATAAAATTTTCTGTTTTAATCAGAAAAAATTTAAGAAGTGCCTGTTTTAAATCATGTTGACACCTATATTTGCCTACCACAAATTATTATTACACATAAAGCTTGTTCATGCTTCATATGGCTAAAACGCCTAGGTAGTCAACTAAACAATATTGGTTTCAGCTTCATGCAAAATTTTAGGATATCTTTAAGAAAATCTTAATGGAAAGCTGTATTTTGTGACTTAGCAGAGAGAGAAATTTAATATATAACAGTTCTGAATACTTTAACCAGTGAGCACTGCACATTCATTCCATGTGTCACATAAGAGATAATGCTGAGTACTTGTGAAATTCTGAACTGGCAGCAGATGTCACCACTTTCTGCCTGAATGATCACATCTGACCCTTCCAAGCATGAGCAATCATATTTTACTTGGTTCATTAAATCTACAGCCATCACACTTACCCATTTCAGAGTCATTCATACATTTACTAATAACCCATTGAAAATAGACTGGTTCTCCTTATCATGGGGAGGATCATAGAAATCACATATTCCCATATTTTATCCATTGCAGGAATACTGAATACAAATGTGTTGGCTTTAGTTTTTGTTTGAACTCAAATAAGAATGCTGAATTTATTTATCCCTGCAACAATTCTTTATGATTTTAAAATAAATGTATATATTCAAGTCTCCATTATATTAAACATAACATACCCTTCATATAACATCTGTCTTTTTACTATGTTAACCCATGCAGAATAGATTGATTTCCCCTTCTATAAGCAAGAACTTCATGTTTGAAGATGATTTCCATGTTCTCATAAGGCTTTGTCTTTGTTTATTTGTTTTCTTGATAGTCACCCCTTTTTATATGACACAATATCCAAACAGCATGTCTCAATTTCTATTACACTTTTGTCAATTCTTAAAATATGGCAACCAAAACATATGACAATGCCCCCAAAGTACTCCCAAGTATACCAAACAGCAAATGTCTCCTTCATCTAATCTACATTAAAAGTGCTAAAATGAAAATGATTTTGTTAAATTCTCTAGTCGTGTGTATGATTTATATTAAGCTAAGGAAAATAAACTCAATATTTTTCATAAGAATTTCTAAAAGATATCTTCCTAATCTTCTATTTGTACAATTGCTTTTTGGATCTGTTTGTCTTATATTTGACTGTCATTCTTAAAACTTATCTTTTGATGATACCTAATCTCAAACTATTAGGACCACTTAATTATATAATACACTATATTAGTATGTTATTGATCCTGACAATTTCAAATTATAAAAAACAAGGAGAAACTAAAGAATCCTGTGTTCAAAATCTTGGGCCTGTGAAAGCTGTTGACTATTCCCTTAGACTAATTGATCAACTTGAATAAGGCAAATTATCTAATCTGGGTATCTCTGGCTTATATGTTTATAAAATGAAACTGTTGAGAGTTATACTTCCTAACATTGGTATGAGAGTTGAGATAATACAAAATTTCTGGCATACAGTAAGTTTGTTATCAGTGCTCTTAATAAAACTAGATAGTATTTTGAGGTGGAAAGCTTAATCTAATGGTATTTTATTGTCAATTCACACTGGCTGATAAGAACCAATTGTGAGCACCTCTTCCCAATTCCCTGTTCAGTGAGGTCCTGTTTGTAGTTTAGTAGATTGAAAGTGACCATGAGAGAGTATTTACAACAATGATATTTGTCAAATGTTCCATACATTAAGGTCTTTCTTTTACTTCTTCCTTTCCTTTTCGCTCTCTTTTCTCCCCTTTTCTGTTTATTTTTTCCTCTTTTTTCTTTTTGTTCTCAGGCTGTCTTTTCCTTTTGTCCGTTTTTATCAGCACACCACTGATTGGATCTGATTGAAGTCTTTAAGGAAACTAATAATAGCTTACCTTTGCTATACATAGCACTCACATTGCCTCAGCATTCAGTGTATTACAAATCAGCTTAGCCATGCTGTCATCCAAGCTCCACATACTACTACACTTCTTCACAAAGAAGATCTTGAGAAAATGTGTCTATGTGCCTTGCTAAAACCTATATATATTATACCTTTAGGATAGCAAATTTCTTACTCATCTTATTATAATTACTACCTAAAGAAAAACATTGTTATGTATATTACTTTAAAAACCAAGTACTTGGTACTTTTAAAAACCATAGTAGTATTAATACTAGCAGTAATAGCAATAATGATGATAGTGGTAGGACTGGTAGTGATGATAGTAACAGTACTTATAGTATTGACTTAAATCATTGAATGTTTCATTACATCCAAAGCATTGTTCTAAGCACCTTAACTATTTACTTAATTATTTTTGCAAGACTAAGACTTATGTACTATTATTTTACCCATTTCACAGATGAAAACACTTGGTCACAGGGAGTTAAATGTGTTCCAAGACAATAATATTGGGAGTAGTGAGTTCTTGAGGGCAGGTATTCCCTCCCCAGTGCCTACATTTTTGTGTGTTCTTGTGCTTCCTTTTATACTGAACCACACACTTTTCTAATCCCACTAGAGGCCCTATGCACGAAATTCGTGCAAGAGGCTCTGCCCTCGCAGCTGTGGCGGCTTGTCTTGGCCCTCACATCCCCGGCTTTGTCCGGCAGGTCATCCGGAAGGATGTCTTCTGTAATTAGCATATTATGCTTTTATTATTATAGATTAGAATATTCTGTACTGATTGACAGCCAGTTCACAGAGTTTTGAGAATCTATTTTTTTTTCACTCATTTTATAAGAGGAAGCAGCATATTTTTTACTCCTATCTACTTTCCTATCAAGGAGCTTACATGCCACACTATGCTACTATGCTCACAGATCCTTTACTAAGTTAATATACAGTGCCCCCCTACCAAAAAAAAAATGTATACATACTTAACAGCTGATAGCTCAATTGATGCTTCTTTCTTTTCAGATTTAACCTATTGGAATTAATGATTATTCAAAGTGTGTATACATTTTTTGGGACATCCTGTATATATTAAAATGTCATGATTATTTGTTATTACCAGTATCTGATATTTTCTAATTTACAGAGAAGTTTTTCTCAATTCTGTTGGAAATTCAGGTTGGCAGGTTTTCTTGATGCTTACTGTACCTTAAACTAAATTGTCATCCAAGACAACTTAAAAATGTGTATTTTTCCTTTGCCAAAATAATAATTATAATAATATTTATTTTTTACTTATTGATTTTAGAGAGGAAGGGGGAGAGAGAAAGTGAGAGAGAGAGACAGAGAGAGAAAAAGAGGGAGAATCTTTGATTTGTTGTTCCACTAATTTGTGCATTCATTAGGTGATTCTTATATGTGCCCTGACCTAGGATTGAACCAGCAACCTTGGAGTATTAGGACAATGCTCTAACCAACTGAGCTACCTGGCCAGGGCCAAATTCTAATAATATTGAGAATTTTAACATTAATATAATATCTATATGCCATCTGTTGAACTTTTATTATATTGATTAGGAAATATTCATTCATACCTATCATTTGTTCAAGTGTTCTATATTCCATTTTCCAAAATACCTTATGCCTGTTTCTTTTTCCTTTAATCTAACCTAAGTGCTACTACCAAATACGAAATCCATGTATGCAACTTGGGTTTTATGCTGTTGTTATATCAGCCTTTCTGATTAATGAGGTTTTACTGGAACACAATAGTCTTAACTTCATGCAACTCGACCCATGCATCTGTCTTACTAAGTCATAGAGGTAAGTAAAGGATTGCATTTGCCTCATTAAGAAACAAACAAACAAAAACCCCCCAGCATTCTTTCTTTACTATTGCAGTGCTACTGCACAGTGGCTTATGGAGACTTGTCTATAATTACAGTCCCAGATCTTTTCTCCTATAATATATTCCTTTCAATTATTGGACTATTGTTTCTCTTTAAATATTATATTTCCTTTCAGATTACTCAATTGTACAGTTGGATAAAGGCAATTTTCTCTCAGCTCTAAATTTCAATTTGACAGAAACATTTCAATATCAAATTTGGGTGAGAAGCAACCATTTAATAAGTTGTAAAAATGTGTATATTGATATGAAGATACAGTTACCACATGTAGTTACAGATCATTAACAAGTATGCTTTAATTTTAGAATAGATCGGAGAATAGGGGGGACTACCTCAAGAAAGATGGGTAGAGGCAGGGGAGATGCCCAGGTTTTTTTAAAGTATTTTTTATTGATTTTTTTTTTTTTTTTTTTTTTACAGAGAGAGAGGGAGAGGGATAGAGAGTTAGAAACATTGATGAGAGAGAAACATCAATTCAGCTGCCTCCTGCACACTCCCCACTGGGAATGTGCCCGCAACCAAGGTATATGCCCTTGACCAGAATCAAACCTGGGACCCTTCAGTCCGCAGGCCAACGCTCTATCCACTGAGCCAAACCGGTTAGGGCGAGATGCCCAGTTTTTCTAAGGAAAGATGTGAACTAGAAATGTCAGTGGGAAGCCCATGTAGCTCAGCAGTTGTATGACCAGTCTCTCTCTGTCTCTGCTTTATTTTGTCTCCCTGCTACACTATCTTCTCTAAACCAATGGGCTGCCTTTAGGTACTCATCTATAGACTCTGCTCCCTTGAATCTGGCTTCACATAGCCTTGAAGAGCTGCATTAAGTTCTTTCTCTGGCATTTTCCTACAGCATAATCTTTCTGCTTCCAGTCCCTCAGCTTCTCACAGGTTCTTAACATCACAACTCCAGAGTCTAAAGGAAGAATCTGGTTGACCCACATTATCTTTGCACCTTTTACACAGAGGTTACAAGGCAACCTATAGATTGACTCTCCTTCTTTCAACTAAACAAACTCTTAGTCAGATCAGCTGTGGTCCAGGGCAGACTCAGGTACGTGGTGAAGCATGTGTATTTAGGAATGATGGGGGAAGCAGGCAGGTGATGATTCCCTTTGAAGATGGGATGAGCCAGGTAGACATGATTAACTCTCAGGGATGTGTTTGTTGATGAGCTGAAAGGGAAAAGGGGGGCATTGTGTTCCTCCTCCCTAGCACAACAGGTATGTTAGGATAGAAAGATTTCAAACAGGCTGGAGGCTTTTTGTTTGTTTATTTTTGCAAGGGGCGGGTAAGGGGGATATAACCCCTCCTTTGAACCTCTTTACCAAAATTATATTCTTCCACATACTAGGGGTACTATTTTATCCATTGCAAACAGAAGTGGAAATTGGTTTGAATTTAGTAACATGCATAACTTAGTTTTGGCATGAGTTTAATGATTTCAGAATTTGCCTACGAGCAGGAAATGTTTCTAGAAAAGAGTCAGAAGCTATCTCTGCCTTTTCTTATCTGTTTCCAACAGGCTGCAGGGTCTGCTGCTAATCCCTTTCTCACTGCTGCATGCTTTGTGCTCTTGGAACTTCTCTAAAACATTAGCTACAAGACCCTTCAGAGCTTTACACTTGTAGGCATGTGATCCTTAGACTATAGGTAGACAGTTTAATTACTAGTTACTGGCCCACATATATTAGCACATGATTGAGAGGGATCTCTCTAATTGTTCATTTCACCACCTCACATAGTCAGCAACTTTTAGTAAGTTTCATCTTCTGTTTTAATTAAACTCATTTGGTTGTAAAGATGGAAGCCCACTCAAGTTATCTCAAAATATGAAAGGGGTTATATGGTAGCAGGTTTTAATTATGGCCCCTAAATTTAGGTCTATAAGAGTTGTAACTGTCTTTATTTTGTAAAAACAACTTAAAATTTTATTCTTTTCTACATTTCACTTTGGGGAAAATATACCTTATAACCTATTTGTAACATCAGTTCTCTGACTTTCTGCTTTGTGTCACTGACAGGGTCCTCTCATCAGTTATCTAGTTACTTCTGGGATATCTACTGTCACTGATGCTTACATCCCTTCAGATCTTGTCTTTCTGATGACTGCAAACTACTCTTGGGTCAGACTTTTTTTTTTTTCCCCTATGAACCTGTCTGTCAAGACATAACATGTGGTTACATCCTTTCTGGTGCTTGCTCTATAAATTTCCTGGATCCCTAGACAGATCTTAGAGGGGCTGAATTTTGTCCCTCCCCCTGCCCAATTTAATGTTGAAGTTCTAACCTCTAATATATCAGCATGTGACTGTAAATCGGTATATAAATAGGTACTTAAAGTAGTATAAGGTCATACAGGTAGGCCCTACTCCAACATGACCAATATCCTTAGGAGAGGTGATTAGAACATGGGCACAGAGGAACGACAATGTGAAGACAGAGAGAGAAAATAGTCATTTAGCCACCCACAAGCCAAGTAAATTAATTAGTCTTTCTCTTTCATTCTCTCTCGTCCTTCTTCCATCTCTCCCTCCCTCTCCTATACAATCTGGAGTAATGGGAGAGGTATATTTATTTTACATTTTAAAAAGTACATATTAAAAAATAGAAATAAACAAAAATACATAGCATTTCTTTTTTTTTGTTAGGCTAAGATGTTTCATTCATGCCTATATACTCCTTTTTTACCTCCTCCAATAAATTAATTAAGTTCTCCACATATATCATCTTGGGAAACAAAAAACAAAAGTAAAAAACAACATATACTTCTAAGCTATAGCTTCTGCCCTACTGAGATGCATACCTCTCTGGAAGTAATGTGCATGGAGCTGGATATTTGCTTGAATAGAAATAAGGGAATGGGTAACAAAGAGAGAGAAAATAGCAACTTCTGAAAATATTTTTCCACCTACACTTGAAAAACACATGTAAGATGGAGCTAAAAACTAAAATATATGGAAAAATTTACAAAAAGTAAAGCAACTCCATATATATATATATATATATATATATATATATATATATATATATTTCCCCTTTATTGATTAAGGTATTACAAATGTATCCTTATCCACCCATTGTCTCCTCACACCTCCAAACCTGCCTTCACCTTCACCCCTGTTGTCTGCATCCATTGGTTAGGCTTATATGCATGCATGCAGGTCCTTTGGTTGATCCCTCCCCCTTACCCCCACCCTCTCCTACCTTCCCTCTAAGGTTTGAGCATCTGATCAATGCTTCTCTGGATCTGTTTTTGTTTATCGATTTATGTTGTTCGTTATAATCCACAAATGAGTGAGATCATGAGATATTTATCTTTCTCTGACTGACTTATTTCACTTAGCAAAATGCTCTCCAGCTAAATCCAAATGGTAAGAGATCCTTCTTTTTTACAGCAGCATAGTATTCCATTGTGTAGATGTACCACAGTTTTTTAATCCACTCATCTGCTGATGGGCACTTAGGCTGTTTCCAAATCTTAGCTATGGTGAATTGTGCTGCTATGAATATAGGGGTGCATATATCCTTTCTGATTGGTGTTTCTAGTTTCTTGGGATATATTCCTAGAAGTGGGATCACTGGGTCAAGTGGGAGCTCCATTTTTAGTTTTTTGAGGAAACTCCATACTGTTTTCCACAGTGGCTGCACCAGTCTGCATTCCCACCAGCAGTGCATGAGGGTTCCTTTTTCTCATCATCCTCTCCAGTTCTTGTCGTTTGTTGATTTGTTGATGATAGCCATTCTAATAGATGTGAGATGGTACCTCACTATTGTTTTTATTTGCATCTCTTGGATAATTAGTGACTTAGAGCATGTTTTCATATGTCTCTCAGCCTTCTTTATGGCCTCTTTCGAAACCTGTCTATTTAGGTTCTTTGCCCATTTTTTGATTAGATTGTTTATCTTCCTTTTGTTAAGTTGTATGAGTTCCCTGTAAATGTTGGAGATTAAACCCTTATCAGAGATAACATTGACAAATATGTTCTCACATGCAGTGGGTTTTCTTGTTGTTTTGTTGATGATTTCTTTTGCTGTGAAAGCTTTTTATTTTGATGTAGTCCCATTTGTTTATTTTCTCCTTAGTCTCCATTGCTGTATTGGTAAAGATATTGCTAAGACATTTACTACTATGGAGTCTTCTAAGATTTTTATGGTTCCCTGTCTTACATTTAAGTCCTTTATCCATTTTGAGTTTTCTTCGTGTGTATGGTGTAAGTTGGTGGTCTAGTTTCATTTTTTTTTTTGCATGTATCTGACCAAATTTCCCAGCATCATTTATTGAGTAGACTATCTTTACTCCATTGTATGCTCTTGCCTATTTTTTCAAACATCAATTGAGCATAATGGCTTGGGTCAATTTCTAGTTTCACTGTTCTGTTCCATTGGTCTATATGTCTGGTCTTGTGCCTGTACCAGGCAGTTTTGAGAACTGTGGCTTGGTAATATAGCTTGATATCTGGTATTGTGATCCCTCCAACTTTGTTCTTTCTCAGGATTGCTGTGGCTTTTCAGGGTCTTTTTTTATTTCATATACATTTTTGGAGAGTTTGTTCTAGTTCTTTGAAACATGCCATTGGGGGATTGCATTGAATGTGCAGATTGCTTTGGGTAGTACGTACAGCTTAATGATGTTGATTCTACCAATCCATGAACATGGTATGTTCTTCCATTTGTTTATGTCTTTTTCTATCTCTTTTTTCAATGTCCTGTAGTTTTCTGAGTACAGGTCTTTTACCCCCTTAGTTAAGTTTCTTCCTAGGTATCTTAATTTTTTTGATCCAATGGTAAATGGGATTTTTTTTTTCCATTTCTCTTTCTGTGAGTTCATTATTGGTATATAAAAAGGCCATAGCTTTCTGGGTGTTAATTTTGTATCCTGCTACATTGGCGAATTCATTTATTAAGTGTAGTAGTTTTTTGATGAAATCTTCAGAGTTTCCTATGTACAGTATCATGTCATCTGTGAATAAGGATAGTTTTACTTCTTTTCCAATTTAGATGCCTTTTATTTCTTCTTCTTTTTTAAAAAGAATATATTTTATTGATTTTTTTTACAGAGAGGAAGGGAGAGAGATAGAGAGTTAGAAACACCGATGAGAGAGAAACATCGATCAGCTGTCTCCTGCACATCTCCTGCTGGGGATGTGCCCACAATCCAGGTACATGCCCTTGACCGGAATCGAACCTGGGACCTTTCAGTCCGCAGGCCAACGCTCTATCCACTGAGCCAAACCAGTTTCGGCTATTTCTTCTTCTTGTCTGATCACTATGGCTAGCACTTCCAGTACTATATCAAACAGGAGTGGTGAAAGTAGGCATCCCTGTCTTGTTCCTGTTCTTAGGGGAAATGGATTTAGTTTTTGCCCATTGAGTATAATGTTGGCTGTAGGTTTGTCATATAAGGCTTTTATTATGTTGAGGTTTGATCCTTCTATTCCCACTTTGCTGAGAGTTTTTACCAAGAAATGGTGTTGGATTCTGTCAAATGCTTTTTCTGCATCAATTGATATGATTATGTGATTTTTGTCTCTCAATTTGTTTATGTGATGTATCACATTTATTAATTTGCAGGTATTGTACCATACTTGCATCCCTGGAATATATCCCACTTGGTCATGGTTTATGACCTTTGTTATATAATGCTGGATCTGATTTGCTAGAATTTTGTTGAGGATTTTAGCATGTTCATCAAGGATATTGGCCTGTAGTTCTCTTTTTTTGTGGTGTCTTTATCTGGTTTTGGGATTAGGGTAATGCTGGCTTCATAGAAAGAGCTTGGAAGTATGCCTTCCTCTTGAACTTTTTGGAATAGTCTGAGGAGGATAGGTGTTCTTCTTTTAATGCTTGGTAGAACTCTCCTGTAAAGCCATCCAGACCAGGGCTTTTGTTTGTTTGTTTTGCCTCAATTTCTTCGGTAATTATTGGCCTATTCAGGTTTTTTTATTCTTCCTAATTGAGTTTTGGGAGCTTGTATTTTTCTAAGAATATGTCCATTTTGTCTAGGTGTCCATTTTGTTGGCATAGAGGTGTTCAAAGTATTTTTTTCATAATCCTTTGTATCTGTTGAGTTCTTTCAAGTATATCGTCTGTCCCATTACCATACCCCCATAATTGCAGATGGATTTTTTCTTTAAGCAATTTCTTACTTTCAGGCATGACAAGAGCTTTAAGTTTATCTTTCTCTATTTTTTGTTCCACTCCCAGAAATTAGCATTCCTCCTCAAATATCCCTGATTTCTATAATTGAAACATAATGCTAAAAACTATGATTTGGGTGCTGGGTATATTTGCTGCTACTGGCGTGTCTTAGACCTTCTCAGCAGACAAAGCAAGGAAGTATATGTGTGTGTGTGGTTGTGTACATGTACTAAGCCACATATGTGTACTTATTTATAAATATTTCTATATGTTATCATCAATATTTGTATTAGTTAAGCATGAGTTTATACTGGTATATTCAACTTTAATCCCTTACCACATGGATCATTCTAGGCTTCTCTACTTGCTTGTCCGTAAGCTCCTACTCCAGCAGTGAAAAACCTGCCTCTTGTTATCAATACCCATTTACTTAATTTTCAGTTCAAGAATACATGTACAGCAGTGTCAGAATTGTTGACCCATACCACTGCAGGAAACAAGTTTGTCAAATAGAATGCAGTGCTCATGTACAATTGCTTTTCCTTTTAGTCTTACCGACTTCAGTCATTTTCAAAGTTGCATAAGACACCACATTTTCCCTCACCCCCTTCCTTGAGGTTGCTTCACACATTTGTAATAGATTGCTTGTAACATTATGAATTTTATCCTGGCATGCCCCCTCTCACCTAAATGATTATTTTTTAATCTGCATAGTTTTTGTGTTGTGTATTTTGTTTTTGACAGATGTATAGTGTCATTTATCCACAATTATGCTATCACATTGAATGGTATTATTTTCTGAAAAATCTTCTGTGTATATATCATGTATTAGACTCATCCTCTCTAAACCACTGGCAATCACTGATCTTGTTTACTTTCTCTATAGATCTATTATTCCCAGGATATTATATGTTTGGAATCATAATATTCAGCCTTAACAGACTGGCTTCATCTACTTAGCAATATGCATTTAAGATTTATCCCAGTCTTTTAATGGCTTGATAGGTCATTTTTACTATTTTTTGGTTAATATAATTTATTTTTATTTGTTTATTTTAATAGACTATTTTTATAGAAATTTTAGGTTAACAGAAAAATTATTGATTTTTAAATCTCTGAATATGACTCATTGTATGAATACACAACAGCTTGTTTATCTACCCAGCTAATTTTTATTTTTCATTAATCCTCACCAGAGGATATTTTTTTCTGTTGATTTTTAGAGAGAGTGGAAGGGAAGTTGGAAGGGAGAGAGAGAAACATCAACGGGAGGGAGACACATATATTGGTTGCTTCCTGCATGTGCCCTGACCAAGGCCAGGGATCAAACCCGCACCTCAGGTTTGTGCCCGTGACCAGTAATGGAACCCAAGACCCTTCAGTGCAAGGCCAATGTTCTTACCACTGAGAAACACGGGCCAGGGTTTCATGTAGCCACCTATTGAGGATACCTTTGTTGCTTCTAGTTTATATGACTGTAACTAAAGCTTCTCTGTGCTGGTTTTGTAGGAACATAAGTTTATTAAAAAGTTGGTTAAATATCTAGGCGTATGATTCCTGGATAACATGGTAAGACTATGTAAGAAACTGCTCGAGTGCCAACCAACTGGGCATTGAACAGATGACCTCTTGTGACTATGCTCAACCAACTGAGCCACACCGGTGGGGCCTTTGTGCATGTTTTAGTTGGTTTGCTTTTTATAGTTGAGTTGTAAGAGTTCCTATTATTGATGTAAGAATGTACAAACCTATAGAGAATTTTATGATTTTATTAGAGCCAAACTGATAACATGTGGGGGGGGGGGAGTAAGATCTCAAATATTCTAGAAAGTAACAGCTTCTTTCATGCATTTGAAATTAAGGAGGGAAATAAGAAAGATTACATGAAGGTGGAAAAAAGAAATACAGGAATTGGATTACAAAATAATTAACAAGATTATTTGTTCTCTTGAGGGTGGTTATTTCAAAGGTGTGACCTAGATTCACCGAAACAATGGACAGGGTTTGTTTAAGGCAAAGATAAATAAATGCTTTACTAGAAAATTATATGCCTGTGGTGTGACTACCCACCACTACCTGCCCAGTTAGGGATTTATGATCAGATCACCCTGTGAGGGTACTTTGCATACAACCCCCCCCCCTTTTTCTTGTCCACACTATTATATTTTAGATACACAGCTTTCATTTGATATATTTTACAAATATTTCCCCCATTGTATGATTTGTCTTTTCACTCCTTTAGCAATTTCTTTCACACAACAGGTTTTACTTTTAATAAAATTCTGTTCATCAGTTTTTATTTAATACATTGTGCTTTTGATTCTGTACCTAATGCTTCATCACTAAACCCAAAGTCACATAAGTGTTTTCTACTTCTAGAAGTTTTATAGTTTTGCATTTTAATTTAGTGTAATTCATTTTTAGTTTTATATGAAATGGGTAAGGTCTGCATCTTGGTTCTGTGTGTGTGTGTGTGCATGTGTGTCCAGTTGTGTGAGTTCCCCCTTATTGTTAGTTTGCTGAGAGTTTTTATTATGAACTAGAGGCCCAGTGCATGAAATTTGTGCACCACAGGGAGTGTCCCTCAGCCTGGCCTGTGCCCTTTTGGAGTCCAGGACCCTTCACTTTTTACTGTCCACCTGCTCATTGCTCCTTACCACTCAGCTTGCTGCGCTTTCCTTAGCGCTGCCACGAAGGTGGGAGAGGCTCCCACCATCGCCTCTGTGCTCACCAGCCATGAGCCCAGCTTCTGGCTGAGTGATGCTCCCCCTGTGGGAGCGCACTGCCCACCAAGGGGCAGCTCCTGCATTGAGCATCTGCCCCCTGGTGGTCAGTGCACATCATAATGACTGGTTGTTCTGGTTGTTCCATAGTAACTTAGGCTTTTATTATATAGGTGAATGTTGGATTTATGAAATACTCTATGATGAGTTTTTAAAAATCAAGAATAAGATTCAGAGGGTGACAAAGTTGTTTCTTAAAGTATTTCCCACTTCACAGTAGGAAGAATAAGGTGGCCCAGAGAGTATGGAGAAATCCTAAAATTGTTAAAATGGTCTGATTGGGGTGGAGAGGTTATGGGAACCAAGAGTCTTAGCAGCTGTACCCAGCCAGGAGGAGGACTGTATGGCATGTAAAAGCAAATGTGGAATTAAGGAATGGAATGATATTAATATGGCAGCTCCAAGGACAAAAGAGCACAGAAAATATTTCCTACAGTTTTCCACTGGGAAATAACAAAAATAGAAAACAACTTATTTAGAATGTGTAGGAAGCTTTCTGATTCCCCTGAAAAAAACCATGCAATATATTTTTAAAATAATATCAGTAAAAGGCTACATAACTCTTTAAAGTTTATGGATCATGATATCAAACTTTTAAAAAAATTAAGTGTGCATATGTCTATTAACTAGGTCATATGATGTCCCAGTATTTATTAGGTGCATTTCAAATTGTTGTGTGTATGTGCATGCACAGGTGTGCGAGTGTATGCACACACATGTACAGACACATACAAAAGTGTGAGCTTGGACAAACATTATTATTTATGGAAATGAGATTCTAGGTGATTTTTTATATTTTTTTATTTATGTGTTTTCTCCAATTGTCTTGTGTATATTATATGACACATAATGATAAATGGGAAAAAGTACTTATGAAAATGTCTTGATCAGGTCTACAATGATTCTTCCAACATTAGTTCTTTTTTATTATAGTAAAAATTTATAAAACATAACATTTTACACTTTTACCATTTTTAAGTATATAATTCATTCCTATCAATTAGATTCACACTGTTGTGCAACTGTCACTAATATCTGTTTTCAAAACTTTTTCATTACTCCAAACAGAAACTCTGAACCCATTTAGTAAAAACTTGCCATTTCCTCCTCGCCTGAGCTCCTGATAACTTCTAATCTACTTTCTGTCTCTATGAATTTGCTTAACCTAGATATTTCATAAAATTGGGATCATGTAACATCCTGTTGTGTCTAATTTGATATAGCATAAGGTTTTCAAGGATTATTCATGTAGTTTTTATCAGCACTTCATTACTTTTTATGACTAAATAATATTCCATAGTATTTATATACTATATTTTATTTATCCATTCAGATGTTGATGGACAATTATGTTCCTTCCACTTCTTGGCTATTGTAAAAACTGCTACAATGAGCATTAGCATGCAAGTACCTTTTGAAATCCCTATTTTCAATTAATTTGGGTATATACTTAGAAGTAGAATGCTAGGTCATGTGTTAATTATATATTTACCTTTTTGAGGAACCACCAAACTGTTTTTCACAGCAGCTACACCATTTACATTTTACAGGAATATACAAGCATTTTATTTATTTATTTTTTTCATCCTCACCCAAGGATATTTTTCGCATTGATTTCTAGAGAGAGAAGAGAGGTAGGAGGGGGAGAGAGAGAAACATCAATGTGAGAGACACACATTGATTGCATGCCCCCCGCACATGCCCTTATCAGGGCTGGGGAACCTGCAACTGAGGTGCATGCCCTTGACTGGGAATCAAACCCAAGACCCTTCAGTCCATGGGCCAATGCTCTAACTACTGAGAAACCTGGCCAGGGCAGCATTTTATTTTTTCACATCCTTGCCAACACTTATTTTCTGTTTGTTTTTGTTTTGTTTTTTTTTTTTTATGGTTTTTTTTAATGTTATGACTATTCTAGTAGGTGTAATGAATATCGCATTGCTGGTTTGATTTGCATTTCTTTAATGACTAAGAATATTGAGCATCTTTCATGTGCTTATTGACTATTTGTATATTTTCTTAGGGAAAATACCTATTGAAGTTATTTATGCATTTTTATTGGGTTGTTTGTGTTGTTCAGTTATAGTTTTTTTTTATATATTTTGGATATTAAGCCCTTATCAGATATTTGATTTGCAACTATTTTTCCCATTCTGTAGATTGCCTTTCATTTTCAACATAATGTTCTTTGCAGAAAAATTTTAATTTGCTCAAGTTTACTTTCTATTGATAATGCTTTTGATAATACTATATCTAATAATCTATTGCCAAATTGTAGATTTATCTATATGGTTCTTCTATAAGCTTCATACTTTTAGTTCTTATGTTGAGGTTGTTGATTCATTTTGAGTTAATTTTTGTATATGATGAAAGTTCGGGTTAAAACTTTATTCTTTTATATGTGGAGTTTCTGTTGACCGAACACCATGTGTTGAAGGAATATTTTTCCTCTATTGAATGAACTAAATGCCATTGTTGATCATATTTGGCCAGAAATGTATGAATGCATGCGTTTATTTCTGAACTCTCAACTCTATTCCATTGGTCAATGTGTCTATCCTTATGCAGTACCACACTATCTTGATTACTGTGGCTTTGTAGTTTTGAAATTAGGAAGTGTGAGGCTTCAATTTTGTTATTTTTAATATCTCTCTCTCTCTCTCTCTCTCTCTCTCTCTCTCTCTCTCTCTCTCTCTCTCTCTCTCTCTATATATATATATATATATATATATATATATATATATATATATGTTGATTTTAGAGATGAAGGGAGAGGTAGAAAGAGAGAGAAAAATCAATGACAGAGAATCATTGATCGGCTGCCTCCTGCTTGCCCCATACTGGGGATCAAGCCCACAACATGGGCATGTGCCTGCCATGGAATTGAGCCATGATATCCTGGTTCATAGGTCAACATTCAACCCCTGGGCCACACCAGGCTCAACATTGTTTTTCTTTGTCAATATTGTTTTGTCTATTTGGGGACCCTGTGAATTTGAAGATTGGCTTTTCCATTTCTGTGAAAATTGCTATTGTAATTTTAATAGGAATTGCATTGAAACTGTAGATTGTTTAAAGGAGTATTGACAACTTGAAAATAATGTCTTTCTACCCATGAACACAGGATGTCTTTCCATTTAGTTAGGTGTTTTTAAATTTATTTTAGCACTGTTTTTCAGATTTTATTGTATAGGTATTTCACTTCATTGATTAAATTTATTTCTAGATATTTTATTCTTTAAATGGCATTGTACATGAAATTGCTTTCTTAATTTCCTGTTTTGGTTTGTTCATTACAAGTGTATAAAAACACAACTGACTTTTGTGTATTGATTCTATTCCCTGCAGCTTTTCTAAATTTGTTTATTAGCTCTAGTAGCTTTCTTCTGTATTCTTCAGACTTTTCTAAATATAGAATCAGGTCATTAGTAAATGGAGATAATTTTATTTTTTTGTTTTTCAATATAAATAATTTTTTAATTTCTTTTTCCTGTCTAATTGTTCTGGCTAGAACTTCCAGTACAATGGTGAACAGCAGTGATGAGAATAGGCACCTTTTTCTTGTTCCTGATCTTAGGGGAGAAGTTTTCAGTCATTTACTGAATATGATGTTTGTTGTGGGATTTAAAAAATGCCCTTAATCATGTTGAGGAAAGTCCCTTTTATTTCTAGGCATCCCTATTAGTTCTTCTAAAGAATACTATGTTTTTTCTTGCTAAAAACCATGACTTCAGTCATTTAAGCCTTGATGCATGCAGCATGTTATTTGACATCATTAATATAACCTCTGGTTGTCCAACTGCCTTATTTCCATAAAAAGTCATAAGGAAGAAATTAAATATTTATAATCTGTTTTTTTAAATATCTCTCTATATAAAGAGCCAGGGGCCAGTGCGACCAAACAGACGACTGAACAGGCCGAGTGGGGCGACCAGGCCAGCAGGGGAGTTAGTGAGGGATGACCAAATGACTGAGCAGCAGGCTGTGTGGGGAGACCAGGCTGGCAGGGAGGGCAGTGATGGGGGATGAGGCTGGTGGTGGGGACAGATGGAGGCAAACTGGTCGGCAGGGATTGCAGTTAAGGGCGACCAGGCCAGCAGGGGGGGCCGTTGGGGGAAACCAGGCTGGCAGAGGGGGGCAGTGATGGGCAACCAGGCAGTTGGGAGCAACCAGGCCTGCAGGGGAGGGCAGTAAGGTGTGACCAGGCTGGCTGGGGGGCAGTTAGTGGTGACCAGGTTGGCAGAGGGAGGCTGTTGGGGACAACCAGATCGGCGGGGGGGGGGGGGGGGCAGTAAGGGGTGACCATGCTGGTGGGGGGGGGACAGTTAGGGGGTGACCAGGTCAGCAGGGGGGGCAGTTGGGGGCGACCAGGCCAGCAAGCAGAGGTGGTTAGGGGTGAACAGGCTGGCAGGGGGCCAGTAGGGGCGATCAGGCATGCGGGAAGGTGAGCAGTTAGGAGCCAGCAGTCCCGGATTGGAGAGGGTGTAGACTAGACTGAGGGGACGCCGTCCCCCACATGCATGAATTTTGTGCACCAGGCCTCTAGTATTAAATAAACAGATTCTTTTGGTTGCCTACCCAGATTCCAGAGATACCAAACGACAGTCCAGATTATGTGGGATATCTCCTTTGATCCCTCCATAAAGGCAGAAACATATAAGAGCTTTTGAATTTGATGTCTTAGAAGACTTTATATTGTATTTACAGTATAGTTAGTTATGTATATTTTAGTCCTTCCTCTATATTCTATCTTCTGCATCTCTCAAGATTTTCTTTGAATTTTCTTTGTTCGGGCTATATTCTTTCCCAAATGAAATCACTTGTCTCATCTGTGTGAAATTGGTGATTCCTTCCACTGCACTTAAAAACTATGTACTCATGGTTTTTGTAGTGTTTTACTTGTTGCGTTTACTAATTTGTCTCTACCATTATATCACCTCCTCAAGGGTAGCATATGGGACAATTTTTCATTTTCTCTCTATCATTTATGTTCTTGTCTTTAGCCTGATAATATACCTGGCCCCCTAAGTCAGCCATTTGGTATCCATAGAATTGATTTCCAATCCCCATCGGCATAACTCAACCCCTTGATCAACATAAATTATTGAAGGATTGGCATATGACCCAACCTTAAACAAATTAGTATATCACATTACCTAACCACTCTAATTGTTCAAGGGAATGGACAGCAAACTCTTTCTGAAAAGAGACACATAAATATTTTAAGCTTTGCAGATGGCACACTTCTCTGTTGCATATTCTTCTTGCTTTCTTATATATAACCATTTAAAATGTAAATAAAATTCTTATCTTTCCCATTAAAAAACATATCATTGGCCGGCTTTTACCCAAGGGCTGTAGTTTGGTGATCCCTGTAAAGAAATATGACCTAAGCAATTGTCAGCAGACTTTCCTTTTACTAGCAGTGCTGGCTTAAAAATCTTTTCTTCTTCTGCCAGGAAAAGGTAATGGTTATCCTTGAAAGTTACTGGAAGCTATTTTGAAATTATGAAGTAAGTCATCTATGAGATTTCAAGGAAGCAAGGAGATGAAATTGGTCCATGTTAAGTCATAGGAAAACTCTCCCATCAGTTATTTCTATATACAGACTTTATAATTTAAGTAAGCCATTGAATTTTCCTTATTAAAAAATCGTACTTTGCTTACTTTAATTTCGATCAAAATTATTTTAACTGAGAGAGGTATAGACCATTATGATCCCAGCACCTAGGACAGGGAGCATTCAATAAATGTGTGTTATATATTTATGGTAAAGACTGCCTACTTGGCATTGAATGGTGTAGACCCTTTCATATATATGTTTTGAGGGTTGTTGTCAACAGACTTTGCTCAATGAGCTTTAAAGCTGTAGCTTAAGGAATGACACCGGCTATGTCAAGAGAGTAGAAGGTGCAAATAAGTTAAGTCAAAATCTAAGTTCATATAACAAGTCTACAGAGACTGATGCATGATCAAAATCAGGATCAGATTATTCTGTCAGAATCAGGAATATGGGAATGTGACAGTTATAAAATGAGGGCAGTACAGCAAAGAATATTTTCCAGTCCTCTGAGACATTTCTGAAGGCCCTTTCATACAGGCCCATGAGGTGATTGTTCTAAAGTTTTTGAAGATTTTCTTATAATTTAAACTCTTTCTTTCACTCTGGCTATTTGAATTTATTTTTCAGATAATATTACATCAAATCACTTCAGCTTTTCTCTGTCTTGATTACAGCTAAGAAAACACTCTTTGTTTTAGATTTCATTTTGAAGGATGTTTGTTGCTGTTAAAAGGTTGTTGTTTGTTCTAATTACATGGTTTTATAAATCTCTAGTTCAGAGGTTCAAGGATATGTGTAATTGGCTGGGGGAAAAGAGAATAAACAATGGACCTTGTCCACCCTTAAATCCTCAAAACTTTTTTCCTAATCCTGAACAAAACACAAAGTTTCGTTGCATATGAAATCACACAAAAAATCCAAGTGAACCAAAATGTTGAGGACAAACTTTATTTGATGTTAGCAGTGTTAATGAAAATAACAAAAGAGGAAAGACTAGGATAGTAGAAAAAAATTACACTGTGCAATTACTCTTTCTGAAAGATGAATTAGAACACAACTTTATGGAGCATTTCACAACCAAGAGTAGCTCACATAATTTATTTTTGAGAATTTTACATTTAATAGGATGGTATATTTAAAAAAAATATACAGAGATAATTTTGAATTCAATTTTTCCTTAACTAAACATTTGGAAAGGTCAACTAATAAAAACAAAAAATTCAAACTTTATAGTTTGTTATAATGAAATGTTACATGCAAAAAAATAGGACTAGTTGTCTCTGCTGCATAAGTGAATGAAGTTTACTTTAATATATATTTTAAATATATTTCACTGATTTTTTACAGAGAGAAAGGGAGAGGGATAGAGGGTTAAAACATCAATGAGAGAGAAACATCGATCAGCTGCCTCCTGCATACCCCCTACTGGGGATGCGCCCGCAACCAAGGTACATGCCCTTGACCAGAATCAAACCTGGGACCCTTCAGTCTGCAGACCGACGCTCTATCCACTGAGCCAAACCAGTTAGGGCTATATATATATTTATTATTGATAGTATTACAGATATCTCCCATTTCCCTCCCTTTAACCCTCTCCTCCCAGTCCATTACCCCACCCCCACCCCCCGCAGGTCAGTATATAAGTTCTTTGGTTTATCTCTTCTGTGAATAAAGTTTAGGTTTGTACTATAAGACTTCAATTTAGTTGAAGATCATTACAGATTATTAAGTTGTTGTTTTTTTCTTTCCTCATTGTCCATATTTAACCTGGATTATTTAAATAATGTTCCAAAATCATTGCTTTGTGACTTATTTACATATTAACAATCTACTTCAAATACACAAGTATAGCAGGTATTTCGAAGTATACTAACAAGATTTTATTGTTTTAACACAAATGAATAATCCTGTGGGTACTAGAAAGATTAATATCCTGAGGTTGTCTTTATAACTTTCACATAGCCAGCGCAGCATTCTACACACAATAGGTGCTCAATTACCAACTGTAGAATGGTTTTCTATTATGGTTAAAATTGAGAAATTTATGTAACTGAAAGTATGAATTTTTAAAGGTTCTCCAAAATATATGCAGTAAAATTCTTATCAATATGCAACACACTTGCATTAACATCTGCATCATGTATCATAAAATTGACATTTGTTTTCCTGAAACACTTAATCAGCATTCATATAAATTATGAGAAAAAAGAGAAATATAATTTATGGAGGAAAAGAGATAACCTCATTTAGGGCTGTAAAGTCACCTATGAATTTGTTATTTATGCAAAACTTATCAGAGCTTTGGAGTTTCTCATCAACTGTGACTGACCAACATACCTGTGGAACAGAGCATTCTGATGCTACATTTATTGCTAAGGGATATTGGGAATGGATTTCATTTTTCTATGCCAGTTATCAGCACTGCCTGGTCATTTTTATCTGCTGCACATTTTGTTTGCTTGTCTTCAAAGTTTCACTTTATTATTATCTTCCTGCCTGTTGACATAGGCCACTGGTCTAACAGAAAGCACACTATCAATCTAAACCCAATAACAAAGACCAGATTACAAAAGAGAAAGATAGTTGTCATAGCCACTTGCCTGAATCTCATTCCCAAAAGCTCTGGACTCAGTAGATTCCCCTGACCTATCAGCCAAACCCATGTTGTAGAGTAATACCATATCAGTGTCATAATCTAATCTACAGATGAAAATATTTCCTCTTTGGAGACTATATATTTTGGCTTTATTCCTAATCTCTTTCTCCTGTTTGTCCCTTATCAGTGAAGGAAGAGCTTGTCAAACATATTAATTCTCTTCTATCTGAACTGAGAAATGTTATCAGTGGGAATGCCTGTGAACTTTTAAATATTGATTTATTCCTTTTTGGAGATAGGCCACAAGGTGTCATTAAAGGTTTTAAATGCTTTCATGTAAATATTCTATTCATATACTTGTGCATAAATTACTACTGACTACTAAAAGCAGAATTTAATCACAAATGGGTGAAGATGTGATAAAAACCTCTTACTCTAAAGCTTATTCCCAATTACTTCAAATGTAATTTCACTTCATATTCTAATCAGCATAATATTAAAAATAGTTCACATTAATACTCTTAAAATGCTATTGTAAGACATTCCATTTCTCTGGGCTTCTAGTTTATACTTTTGTTTTCCCCACTTATTGCATTGGTGAGTCTCTACCTGCTTTCCTCTAGTGCAGTGGTTCTCAACCTTCTGGCCCTTTAAATACAGTTCCTCATATTGTAACCCAACCATAAAATTATTTTTGTTGCTACTTCATAACTGTAATGTTGCTACTGTTATGAATTGTAATGTAAATATCTGATATGCAGGATGGTCTTAGGCGACCCCTGTGAAAGGGTCGTTCAACCACCAAAGGGGTCACGACCCACAGGTTGAGAACCGCTGCTCTAGTGAAACATTTAAAAATGTCTTCTTTAATAGTCATCTGAAACCAGTTGTCCCTCTCATCTATCAATTTGAAATGGATAGAGAAGAAAAATATCTGGTAATTATACAGGCAGAGCCACACTTGCTTTCACCTTACTATTCTTGCTTGGCTCCAAATTCACATACAGTAATTTATCTGCTTTTGGCTCCTCAGTTTATGGGAAACTTTCAGACCCCTTTAATAGCTAACAGGGCTTATCATTCTGCTTGAATTTAGTTCAGAACGTCCTTCTCACATTAGACCTTTGCCATCAAGATTAAAGCGGGGGAAAAACTGATAAAGAAAATTGATGGCATATTGCATATTCCTCCCCTCTTATTTCATGAGTAAATTAGATTTTCAGTCAGGGCACTTGATATGCTAGTGATTTCTAAATGGGACTTTTCATCCATATCCCCCACTTAAAGGGTAGACCCTATGTGACTGTCTTGCTCCAGCCACAGCTTATTAGATTAGCCATGGGTTCTTGCCATAGAGAAAGCATACATACAGGTGAGAGAATGAACTGATGTTGCCTGAGAAAACAAACAAACAAGAAAACCCAACTTTGATCTACCCATATCTCTCTATAAAATCTGAATTGAACAACATGAAGAGAATAAGGCAATTAGAAATGGTAGCTGTCAAGGAACTGTGAGCAGCCTCTAGTCTAGAAGCTGAGAGCTCCTGGCTGACAACCAGCAAGAAAACAGACCTTGCTTAACCCAACAATCACGAGAAACTAAACTGCCACCAACCACATGAACTTGAAAGAGGACCCTGACCTCCAGAAAGGAACACAACCCATCCAACATCTTGACTGCAGCCTTGGGAGATCTGAGCAGAGGCCCCAGCTCATTGGTATCGAGACTTTTGACCCAAAAAAGCTGTGAGATAATAAATGTAGGTTGTTTTAAGCCCAAAAAAGTGGTAGCTGCAGATTAAAGATTTTTTTAAAAATGGAAAGAAAAAAAAAAGGAGAGGAAAAAAACCCCACATTTTAGAGTAAGAATAGTAGATAAGGCCTGGATTCTCATTTTCAGGAACCAGACCAAAAACCTCAGAGAGAGTCTCTACCCAGAGGTCTCCTTCTATTTCCCAACAGATTTTCAGGCTCAGAGAGCCTAAGATCTAGTGCTAATTTAATGTTATTAGTGAGGGATGACCCAGAAACGACACCAGAAGTGATAAAATGTATTCACAGAGAAAATGCAATGTCAACATCAATACCATGTGGTCTAGCACAGGTACCATCTTATCAAGTACAGAGAGTAAGACACCAGAGAGTGCTGCTGCTTTACTCTTTATGTCTAATATGTCTTTTCCTTGTTTCCTTCTTTGTATCTCAATCTTCTGAACTCTAAGACCTAAATTTAAATGTGAACCAGATGGAGTCTTGAATGGACGGTATTACAAGGAGGTGTCTAAAAGGAAGCATTTCAAAGGAGTGTTAATGTAGGTGCACAGAAACAATAGACAGGGCTTGCTTAAGGCAAAAATAAACCTTTTAGTACAGAAGCTACATGCCTGGGTTGTGACTAACCACCATGATCTGCCCAGTTAGGAATTTATGATCAGAAAACCCCGTGAGATTACTTTTCATAGAATCCCCCCTCCCTTTTCTTTTTCATCCACAAGGTGATGTATTTTCTTTTTTCTTCTCCTTTTTCCCCCCTTGGAACACCATAAAGTTTCTGTAGGTTAAAAGTCTGGGCACAGAATAACTGAGTTCTCTTCTCAGAGTCTCTCATGAAACTGACATCAAAGTGTTAGCAGGGTTGCATTCTCATGTAGACTGCGACATAAAGGTTGGGATGTAAGGATTTCCCTGAAGCTCTGGGAAGAAGTTGGGAGACTCAAAGAGATGGGAATACTGGAATATATCCACTGCAATTTACTTATACTGGGTGTACCAGTTAATAATGCAGATTTTGTAATCAAGGATAACACTATAATTTCAAGAGAAACATCAAAAGTGCTTTATTCAAAGTAATGTCCATCGTTGGCTACACATTTCCCCATCTGTAGGTAATTTGTGGATACCGTCCCAATAGAACTTTTCCTGTTTTGAGGCAAACCATTCAGACCCAATTTTCCACTTCTTTGTATATTTTGAAGTGCTGATCAGAAAGTGCATGTGCCATTGATCGGAACAAGTGGTAATCTGAAGGAGCAAGGTCTGGTGAATGTGGCGGGTGGGTTAACACTTCCCAGGCAAGATCTTTTAACGTGTCTTTAACTGGTTTTGAAGTGTGTGATGGTGCGTCATCATGAAGCAAAATTACTTTGCCGTGTCTTCTGGTACATTCTGGTTGTTTTATGATCAAAGCGTGGTTCAAATTGATTATTTGTTGTCGGTGGTGATCAGTATTAACAGCTTCACCTGGTTTTAGAAGCTCATAATACACCACACCTTCCTGATCCCACCAAACGCAGAGCATTGTCTTCTTTCCGAAGCGATTTGGCCTTGCAGTCAATGTTGATGGTTGTCCTGGATCAACGCATGATTTTGTGCATTTGGGATTCTCAAAATAAATCCAGTTTTCATCACCAGGCACAAGTCAATGTGAAAAATACTTTCTTCTGTGCCATTGAAGCAACATTTTACTGATGACTTTTTGGTTTTCCCTTTGTCTTTCATTCAGTTGATGTGGCACCCATTTTCCTTCCTTTAAAATCTTTCCCATTGCTTGTTAAATATCAGAAATTGTTTGCTGAGCAACATTTAGTATTTCTGCAAGTTGTTTTGAGTTTGACATGCATCTTCATCCAACAATGCTTGTAATTGTTGGTCTTCAAACTTTTTTGGTTGACCTGGACGTTCTTTGTCTTTCACATCGAAATCATCACTTTTAAAGCATTTACACCAGTGTTCACAAGTATCCTGAGATGGTGTATGTTCACCATAAGCTTCCCAAAGCTTTCAGCAGCACTTTTCCTCAAAATAAAATAGTGAATTAAAACTTCCCGCAAATGCTCTTTTTTTGGCATGAAATTTGACATTTTTAAGCATAAAAATATCTATGATGTTAACACCTTCAGCAAATTTGACATATGAAGTATTGAAGCTTGTTGTCAATACAACAAAATAGCGTACATATCAAATCCCATATATATATCAACATATGTGTAACTCCATCTATTGAAAAAAATTCGCATTATTAACTGGTACACCTCCTAACTAAACCACCTGTGCCATTAGAGATGGGTCAGAGTAAATACCCTTCACCAGCTTATTAATATAAAAACAAGTACCAGCACCATGGGAACTCTTTCTGTGGCATTCTTCTGGGCAAGGTATGTCAGTGGGAGAGTCTGCAATTGAATTGGATTCCCACATTTCAGTGGAAATAATGTGATACCAGAATGGGAGGAGCCAAATGGTGGCTGTTCATTCTGAAAGGTAAGGCAGATACACTTAGTAAGGGATGGGGCATTTATCAGTGTTTTGACTGAAAACAGTAGTTTCTCAGTTGGAGACATTTGCTTTCAGGGTCCATCTGGCAATGTCTGGAGGCATTTCGGGTTTGCATATCAAAACCTGTGGAAGGGCCAGGATGCTACTGCCATCTAGTAAACAGACAGAGGCTAGCGATGTTGCTGAACATCTAACAAAGCACAGGACAGCTGCTCACCACAGTTATCTGCTCCTATCTGCTGACAGTGCTGAGATTGGGAAACTCTGATCTTTGAGAATCTATGGCAATAACTATTTAATCAAGAGATATATCAAAATAAAATAGATTGGCACATCACTAAAGTTTAGTTTAAGACACATAAACAGAAGACTTCTAGATCTGATGGCCAGACACTCAACTCATTTGCCAGAGTGGGGATTTATGGTGTTTTACCCAGTTTCTAAACCTAAACTGTAAATCTAAATACAGTGGGAGGCTTTAAGGAAAGGATCTTCAATGTAGACACCGTTATAATCCTGACTCCTCCCCCAGCCTTCTGCAAAAGGATGTAACTTTTACTCTAGGGCAGCGGTTCTCAACCTGTAGGTCGCGACCCCTTTGGGGGTCAAATGACCCTTTCACAGGGGTCGCCTAAGACCATCGGAAAACACATATATAATTACATATTGTTTTGTGATTAATCTCTATGCTTTAATTATGTTCAATTTTTAACGATGAAATTGGGGGGTCACCACAACATGAGGAACTGTATTAAAGGGTCTCGGCATTAAGAAGGTTGAGAACCACTGCTCTAGGGTAAGGCAAATATCCAGATATTTGGGCCAAGTGTTAAATACTGGCTCTTAACTGATACTTAGCATCGGAGAAACAAAGTACTACCTTCATCCACCAATCAGAGCTTATAGAAGTCATAGGGTAGATAATGTCTAGATCTGACTCTACCTTATATTGGGTCCAGTGGAACCACAGTCCCATCCGTTGTGACTCTGTTCCCTTCCCAGGATATATAGTGCAAAGAGGTATATTCGGTAACTGATGGAATCCCTACATTGGTTTCCTGACCCACTTAGTGAGGGCTATTAGAGTTAGAGACAAATGCAAGAACCTGAACTTTCTTCTCTCTTCACCTCCTTCCTGTCCAAATCATAAGCCAAAGGGAATGCTGACGGTCAGAGTGCAAGGTGCGGAGGAAACTGCTCCATTCTTGGTGTGCATGCAGCAGGCCATTTACCTTCATGTGTTAACCCCTTCTAAAGTTTTAACACAAAATTAAAAATTACCTTCATTAACATTTTTCGTCTTCTACTTCGGAATGTGGAAAAGAGATGAGATGAGTGTGAAAACAGAAGGCGCAGACCAGTATAGCACTATGGGCAAAGCGGGATTCTAGGCCTCTACAGAGATTGTTAGGAAATCTTGAAGCCCAAGGATGTTTCATATTGGATAAAGAGACATGTAGAAAGAGTGGCATGAGCTTAGACACAGAAAACTATTTGAGTAGAAGGGGGAAGACAGAGATCATGTATAATCATCAAAGTTGAGCTCAGTCTTCCTCCTCACCATACACTCTCACCGCCCAGGCACTCTTTGTTCAAACTTTAGCCTTTAAGGGAAGATAAATAACCCAGAAAGACAAGGTAGGAAGCCAGTGAAAATTCACATGCATTATTTCAACAAAAAGAAAATATTGGAAAAGGTGATTCATTTTAAACATGAGCAATATAGGGAGAAAAATAACAAGGCATCTATACAAATATACTAAAGGTAAAAAAAGTAAAAGAGTATACCAAATAGAGACAATTTTCAATTTAATATGAATATATTATGCAAGCAAATGCAACCCAAAGGAAATAAGAACCATTCCTAAGAATTTTAAGTGCTATAAAAGCATTTATGAAAATATATTTTCAATTTAAATCAAATTTAAATGAAAGAATATATGGAACAGAAAATGTATTCCCATAAATGGTTTAAAACTCTGTGTACAACAATAGAGAAAAAAATTAAGAGACTGAGAATGAAAAATAGTAAACGAATTCAAGACATAATTCAAAAGCAAATTACTGACAATGAAGAAACTTTTGAGGCAAATAGTATAAAAGGTTTTCTGAATAATGAAAGAAAAGATATACTACAAAAGAGGAGATTCACAAAAGGTGTTTTGGAATCTCTGAAGAATCCAACAAATTAAAACTGAATATGAACCTCAAAATAAAATAGATAATTTTCCTGAATTCAATAGAAGAGAAATAACAAATAATGAAATGCCTTCAATATTACTGGAAAATACAACATCAGAATGATTAACTTTGAGATATATCCCAGTCATATGATTTAATTTAAAAAAATTAAACTCTCCCAGTCCAGGCTGAGAAACGGAAGACAGGAAAAAATACAAGGTAATCTGAAGCTTCTCCACAGCTGAATTTATTGTCCAAAGTGAATAGATCAGTGTTTACAAAGTGCGACGGGGAAGAAGAATGATTGAAGTGCACTGCATCCAGCCAAGTTGTCTATAAAGGAGAAAGGGAAGAGCACATATTTCAAATGTTAAAACTATTAGGGCATATATCACCTAGAGCAGAAAAAAAAATTACTCAATGGAAAAAAAAAAAAGCTAGCCAAACCAGAAGCCCTAGTGATCACAAGAATGCTGAAAATGCCGAGTGCTATATAGAACTGCTTGTTTTATTAGATTGATAGTAACGAGTGTTTCTGCACTGAAGCCTAGTTAAGATTTGATAAATTACTGAGCATATCACTAAAACTGGAACATTAAATATTTAAAATTGGGAGAGAGTAGTGAATGGATTTCTAATCCTCTCATTGTCTGTATTAGGCTCTGTGTTTTCCCGCAGACTTTAAATTAATTAAAAAATACAGGCCCAAACAATCCAATTAGAAAATGGGCAAATGACTTGGACAGCTATTTCAACAAAAAAGAATTACAAATGGCAAGTGAGCACATACAAGTCTCTTCAGCACTATGTGCTGTTATTAAAACACAAGTTAAAATCATCATGAGATCTCAGTACAAACCAATCAGAATAGTTACAAAAAAAAAATAGCAATAACACCAAATGCTGGTGAAGCTGTGGAGAAACTGGATCACTCATTGTAATGAGTGTGATTCCATTTTTTTATGTTTGTTGACAGCTTTTATGCTCACCATTTTATGCCAGAGGCATATTCCTTAATCTCCCGAACCATACACACTTTTGCTAGTAAGTGCTGATTTTGATTAAAACGTCCAGTGTCAGAAGGACATTCTGAACTAAATTCATGAGGCTAAGTCCTTGAGGACTGCCTCAAGTGAGGGCGTGAATCCCTGAACTGTGTGCTTCCCCACCTCTTGTTTTGTGAGAAAAAACAGCACCCCAAATTTTTGGAGTGGTGTTGCTATTATGTAGAACCAAGTGCTTTTCTCTAAGGCTGTTTTTCATTTGTAAAATGAAGATTAAAAAATACACATTTCACAGGTTTATTTTGAAAAATAACATTGTCCTATTTAAGCCACTATTATTTCTATTCTTTAGCATTAGCAACAAAAGCTTATTTTAACTGTCATAGTAGAGTTGTTTTGTTCACTGCTGTACCCCCCAAACTAAGCTTAAACATAATAGCCATTAAATGTATCTTTCTATAAACTCACACGACCTGCATGAATCCCTCTGAGGAATTGTGTTTATAAAATTGTGGCTTATTTATACACCTTTTAATGATTCTGTTGACAAAATATATAATGATATGAAGTTAATATAATTTTATTAAATTATTTATTTATTTAAACCTCTTATTTCTTTAAGACTTGATTGGTCCTACAAAAAAAAAAAAAAGACTTTTATACCAAAGAAGATAAAATGATATAGGCAAAGAAAATTAATCTTAAAGATGACTGGTTATTATGAAATACTCTAGAAAATGAAAACACAGTGGAATATTTGCAACATGGGTTTAGACCTACCTTTTACTTCTCTTTATATGCTAGCAGTCACATGGGTAAAAATAAAGAACATATACATATTTAAAACTGAATATGTGTGTATCCCCATTTTAGATATAACAACATTCTTGTTAGCATTCATACGAATGCTACTAGTTGGACAGGGGAAGATGGGTGTTCATCCTCACAGTAAACATCACTCTACACGGTCAGCTCATGAAATCTCTGTACTAGATAGTTCGACTGTTGATTGTTTATTTTCAAGTTGAAAAATAATGTGAGGATAACACCAGCAAAATATTACCATTATTAAAATGATGCTAATACAAATTTGACAGGATGCTTAGCTTCTAGGCCTGTCTTTTTTTCTACTTGCCAAACAGAAAGCTAAGTAAAAGTGTATCCAAGTTTACTTATTATCTCAGTGTAATTTCAACAGTCAATTATACATTCATGACATTTCAAGTGATGAATTTAATAAGCATTCACTTTGTCTCATACACTTGATACTTGACAGCAAAAATCCACCAAAGGAAAACCAACAAATCAAATGAGAAAGTCTTCTAATATTGACAATAGAAAATTATAAAATGACAATATAACTAGTTAACAGGATACAATGGCATGCTTATTTAACTCACTGTATTTATTAACATGTATAATCTATCAATGTTTTCAAGAGCAATGAAAATTAAAATTTGTTCTTAGTAGTCTGTGTATAACCCTTATTGGGAAGGGGTGGCAGTTAAGGAAAAAGAAATAAGTAATATAAAATAGTTGTATGTTTTACGTATCTACTTGACTCTTCTTGTAATCCAGGAGGACATAAAATGAAAACTCTTAAATAAATTACATAATGGTTGTAAGATCTATGCATTCTTTCTACATTCTTACTTTATTCACCTTGAGCAAATTTACATTTATAGACAAATGCTGTGAACCAAATGCCTGGAAAGGAGTAGGAGTGGTTGCATGATGACCAGCGTTGGGTTATTAGTTTTTAGTCATATTTGTGATTCTGCTAATCATTCTATGTTGCTCTCACTGCTCTCTGCTATCTGCACCACCAATGCTGACCTCCCAATAGTAGAGGGGCAGACACTATTTAATAAATATTAAAGGTGTATTGATGTCAACCTTATTCTTGTTTGTTCAACTGCTAACATACTCTTTGTCTTTTTAAAATATATATTAGAAAATATTTCAAAGAAAAAAATTAAAAACCTGCTATGAAGGGATAAAGGGTTCTACTCCTCCCCTTTTCCAACTTGGCTGGAACACCACAGATTTGACCCTCAATTATTACCTGCTCCCCTGCTCCCCTCTCCCCAATTGCCTGTAATTGAGTATACAAAAAAAAAATTGTATCTGAAGAGGAGGGACAAGGACAAGCCATGTAGACAGTTATCCCACCAGCATCAGAAACCAAGTACCACCCTACCCACTTCCTTTACCCACCTTTAATGAAAACCTTCCACCCATACCCCATCGGGGAGTCTGGATCTCCTAGGTCACCTGCTCTCATTTCTCAAGTGTGTATGATCACTTTAATAATCTCACTGTGCTTTGCTAAATCCTTCTGTCCTACTCTCGAATCCTTTCTTGGGCCATGAAAAGAACCTGGACTCTGGTATCAGGTTGAGGTCTCCCTTGGCCTCCCTTGTGCCACTTGACATCAATTTGCTAATCAATTCCCCTATTTAACAGAAATTATAGTATAAATTTCAACAAGAACTCCAGAAATATGAATATTAGTTTCCATAATGCAGTACGAGACTAAGGTGGGAATGTAGAAAATCAGTGTTCAAAAACTTGTCTCTTAAGAAAAAACAAAAAAACACAAGACCAAATTTGACTCTTAAACCCTTCACATGCAGGGAAATGATAATTAGGACAAGAATTTGTGAATCAGATTTTTGGATTTGATGCACTCTGGTTCTCAGTAATAGGCATCTCCAACTAGGAAGGGTAGAGTTTGCCTCCATCTTACCTTAAGCCTGTGAGAATGGCTGTTTAGTCTCATAGTTGTCCCTGATGCTGGGGCCGAGAGTGATCTAGTACCTGACTAGATCAACTAGTAGATGCTGGAGGAAAGAAAATAACAAAATAGCTAATGACCCGAGAAACATAAATGTATGCACTCTGAGCAATGGTGACATCACCAACACAGGAAAATCCAGCTTCAGCTGCCTGCCAATCCCATAACATGTCAATGCCATGGAGTCAGAATTTTCCCTCCCCACCACCTCTCTTGCCTTCTAGTCCTGAAGGAGCCAGGGAGAGAACCTTGGGAATGGGGGAGATGGAAAAGAAAAAGAAGCCAACCATATCCCTTCCCCTACTCAGGGTATCCACGCATAGCTTGCTCAAGCAAGAAGAGAAGACTTAACTTCAAATACAGTTGAAATATTGATGAATAAATTAGACTGGAAATGCTAAAGCAGAATCAATTTTATTTTGTGAAGGGAAGTGATAGTGTGGTGATTTATTATGTACAGACAGCAGTTTTCAACCTTAACTACACCTTGGGAGCTTTTATAATCCACATACATGGAGGCTCCTTACCCAGAAACTCTGACAATTGTTTTGTGGATGGGCATGGGCATCTGTGTGTTAAGAGCTCTTTGTGTAGTTCTATTTGACAGCCAGCATTAAGAACCACTGAATTAAAGAAACAGAAAAATGATGGGTCTGTTGGTGTTTTTATCTTGGGAAGCAGAAGGACTGGACCCCTGTGAACAAACTCTGGGTTAGAGAATGAGATAAAAATAAGGTGCTTTATGAATGTAACACATGAGTTGTATTCATTCAGCATTTTTACACATTTATTATCCCATTCTGAGTCTCATCTCAACACCATGAAGTAGAAATTAATATCCCCATCGATGTCCCACAGGTAGAAAAATCTATCTCGGTACAAAGATAAGGTTTGGGCTCTTTTTACTCATGTGTTGCTGCATCTCAGTATAAGAAATATATATAGATTCAGGGAAAGGAATTTGAGAATAGGTGTTAGAAAATAAAAGAGAGAGAGTGAGAGATGGGAATATTATATTTTTGCTCTTTGCCTTCTTGCCAAGCAATGTGGCTTCCCCTTTCTAAACTTATCTAATATAGATAATTCCCCAGGTCAGAATCTCTTATATGTCTACCAGTTTTCAGCATCATAATTATGCCCATAAGTCTTCTACTTCTAAGATAACTTCCTTCTTAACATATGGCTTAAGTCAAGCAAGAAACTACCCTGAGTAACATAGCTAACATCATACTCTTATCTTCTAAGCAAGCTGGACCAAAGAACAATAAGGAAGTCAGGCTAACAGTTTGTACCCACATTTACTATGGCAACTTTAAATGTGAATATAATTTCTATCAACTTAAATTAATATCAAAGAGCTACTGCAGCCAGTGTGACAGCCTGACTTTCTTCCTTTCTCATATTTTCATTTGAAAATAACATTACATTGCTTAAATGTCTCATATTATGAGAATCTATATATATATATACATATATATACATATATATTATGAGAATCTATATATATATTATATATATATATATATATATATATATATATATATATATATATATATATATAAATAAAGAGCCAGGGTCTGTAACATCCAAAATGACAAAATGGGCAAACAAACACCGGAAGTCAGTCCTACAGTCTCGCGGTGGTGACCCAGCACTGACTGCCTAGGGGGCTGTGGATCAGGCCTGGAGAGAGGCCCAGAGAGAGAAACAGGGTCTGATCCGCAGCCTCTGTGGCAGCTGTTGAACAGCCCTTGCCTCTCTCTTTCTCTCCAGACCTCACCAGAAGCCACTTCTCTGATCAGGCCCGGAGATGCTGACTGGCATAGAAACCAACCAATCAGGACCTAATCTGGGTGAACTGCGAGGGCAGAACCTAAGGTGGGGGCTGAGGAGGGGTTTTAAGGGCAACAGCTGTTCTGTGTAAGGTGTAAGAAAGCTGTTCAATTTTTAATGACCAGTTTGGCAGTATAGTGCATATGGCTGGCTATCAGTCCAGATATAGGGATTATGTGTTTTTGTCTGCCAAGAGCATGTCCTGATGAAAAAGCCCCCCCTCCCATTTCAGCAATCTTATCCTATATAATCTATCTATAATAATAAAAGGGTAATATGCTAATTAGACCAGGTGGACCTGCCAACCTGCCATCTTCCGGATGTCCAAATTCCTTCTGGACATAGCCATGTTGGTGGGGGCCGAGGCAGTTAGGGGCAATCAGGCCATCAGGGGAGGGCATCTGGGGGAAATATCAGGCAGGCAGAGGCAGTTAGGGGCAATCAGGTAGGCAGGCAGGTGAGTGGTTAGGAGCCAGTGGTCCCAGATTGTGAGTGGGATGTCCAACTGCCGGTTTAGGCCCGATCCCTGTGGGTCCCTGATTTGAGAGGGTATAGGTTGGGCTGAGGGAACACACCTCCCCCCCGTACAAATTTCATGCACCGGGCCACTAGTTATTATCATAAAAATGTAAAATTTACTTCCTAGATGCACAAAAGTAAAGGCATTATTTGGGTTGATTGTGCTTATTACAAATTATATAGAGCAACTGAGTAATTTGAAAGAGAAAGAAATACCATGATATTATTGGAAATGTTCTTTAATTTGAATTCAAATAAATTACCTTTTTTCCAATTATTATTTCACACTGGAATATGGACCACATAGATCATTTGTGTCAGCATTGAAATATGTTGTGTTTCCTAAATATAAGCAGCTCTTCAAGCATCCATGTATTTTCCCATGTGATACCTATTAGGATAATATCTCTTCACATGCTCATCACTATTCATCATAATGTTGGAATTAAAACTGAATCATTGTCCTTGAATGGATTGAAGGATAATGCAAAAGGGAGATTAATTTTAGATAAAAGAAATACTTCATCTATGGAAAAGGACATTTATGTGTGTAGATGCTTGTAGCTAGGAGATAAGGTGACAAAGTCTGTAAAAGTTCTTTGGTTTCTTAACCCTCCTTTATGAAGTAGGAAACAAAATCATCAGCTGAGAGTAAGGGTGAATAATGAGGTGTCAGAGATTGGAGGGCAAAGGGAAAAGGTGTGAAATAGGCACATGTGTGGAAAGTACATAGGAATGTACTATAGCATGATTGCCAGGTGCCATAAGAAGTTCATCTGAGTTTGTGTTCATGAATTTAGTTCAAGATTAGTCAGTGTAGCTATGTGCTTTCTCCAGCCCTGTTTAACTGAATGAATGAATAAACCCAGTAAATGGAGTAGGGTCATGCTTGTTCAGGTAAGTAGAATAGGGTAAGAGAAGTACAAATCTTGTTTGCATAGACTTGGGGATGTAAGCTAGGTAAAAAGAGAGATGAAATCAAGGGAGTTAGGGACAGTAAAAAGGTGATAGAATCAAAACTTTGAATATACTTTGGTATTAAATGATTGTTGGAGATGGTGTAAGAGAGAATGAGCTGCTGACAGGAAATGGTGATCAGAGAGAGGGATGCATGAATTTGAGATTATGGAGGAACTGAACTTATAGAGAATGATATGTCTAGAGCAGCTGTGGGCAAACTACAGCCTGCGGGCCAGATCTGGCCCGTGTGAAATGAAGAAAACTATTGAAAAAAAAGACCGTACCCTTTTATGTAATGATGTTTACTTTGAATTTATATTAGTTCACACAAACACTCCATCCATGCTTTTGTTCCGGCCCTCCGGCCCAGTTTAAGAACCCATTGTGGCCCTCGAGTCAAAAAGTTTGCCCACCCCTGGTCTAGAGTATGAACATGGCTGAAGTGAGATGGAGGGCAGTCATTGGAGGAGAAGGGTTCAAGACATTGATAAGCAAGCAGTTTGTATTTAGAAATTATCAGGAATAAAGATAGAAATAAGGTTGAGGAGAATGAGATTGAACCAGGGCCAGGCTGGTAGGTAATGACAGTGACAATGAGGTGTAGTCATTGATAAAATCTTTTGATAAGACCCCAAACACAGAGCATGTGGGCTCCTTAGTCTTACTAGGGATGATTTGATGAAGATGGCAATGGGTCTGGCCTGACAATCCTTTGATTACTTTGTTCACCATTTATATTTCCCACGCCAGAACACAGAAGTAATGTCATGTTCCAAGACTATGTTACACCTTTTGAAAGACTAGAAAGCTTAAAAGTATTCTACACTAACATTGTCATAACTATCACATTCATCTTCTGTCTCAGCCCCATTTCAGTGTCCTAACCTGATATAGCTATTACTTAGCAGTGGAGGATCATATGGAAAGAATTGAATATTGTAACTTGCACTTTTACGTTCCAGAGTCCTAATCAGAATTCTAGTTCAATTTCCAGGGGATACAAAGGAAAAAAAGGAACCATTGGGGAGGTTGAAAATATTTTATGAAACCAAGGAAGCAACTATGAGAAATTGAATGAAGACTGCTAGATTCTAGACCAGTGGTTCTCAACCTTTCTAATGCCGCGACCTTTTAATACAATTCCTCATGTTGTGGTAACCCCCAATTTCATTGTTACAAATTGAACATAATTAAAGCATAGTGATTAGTCACAAAAACAATATGTACTTATATATGTGTTTTCCGATGGTCTTAGGCGGCCCATGTGAAAGGGTCTTTTGACCCCAAAAGGGGTCGCGACCCACAGGTTGAGAACCGCTGCTCTAGACAGTGTCAAAATAAATGCACAAACCCTAATTTAAATTTCTATTGTAAACATTCCACCAGCCCTTCCTCAGCTCTAAATCTCAACAACATTTAACACTTGCTACTGTTACCTACATCCTTTCTTTGCTTTACCTTCCTGGCATGATACTCTTCCATTCCTTTTTCTTCCCTTACTACCTCTCCTTCTAATTTTCCATCTATTAATGATTAGAGCGGACTCAAGTTACTCAATCTCACTGCACCCAAAATTTTTATCTGTAAAATTATTTATCACATGTGTTATGATGATGAAATGAAATAGTAGCGGCAAAGCACCCATCACAGGGCCTGACCTCTAACACATGTTAGTTCTGTCTCTTTTTCTTCCTTCCCTGGCTAATCTTCCTCTGCCGTCACTTGTAAACGTGTGTATCTCACACCTCTGTCTTTCTCAGTGAACTGAGTCACTTGAACAGCTTAAGTTTTACTAATAGAATTATTCTTAAACTTACATCTCCAACGTTGACACAGAAAATAGCCCCGTGATCTTTCCTTTTCTACAAGACATTCACTTGCATATGACAATCACCTTCATATCAATATAAAAAAGTCAAATTAATTACATGGTCTTACCCCTTTAAATCAACCATCTGTACATTGTAAATAGCTTATCTCCCTCAGTGGCACTCTTCTACTCTAAGTGATTCAGGAGGAGAGACCTAGATAACTTTCAGTTCTAAAAATATGATTATTTTAATTAAAAAGACAGAAGAGTGGATAGGGTAGTTAACGTTCATTTATAGATAAGTTATACTTCCAGATTAATGAAATTGAATGTTCAAATAAATCAACTACTGGATTACAATTTAAATACAGAAGGGGCACCTCAGTTGAAGTGCAGAAATAACTCACTTGATATATTGCCTTTTAAAATAAGCGCTCTCTCTTGAAGGGCAGAAGAAAAGGTGTCACAGAGCAAAACAGATACCCTGCTGAAAAGAATATCCAAATTCACAAATGCCAGGCTGTAGAGCAGTGAATACCTTGAAAAGACAATTACACATAATTTAGAGGTATTTTCTAGTGTGTTGTGTAGATCATGCAATAACAAGAGGCTTTGTGTGCATTTATAACTGCCTGGAGAATAGACTGGAGTAGAATGGTAATGTGTGTGTATTATAATGAGCAATTCTTTTGATAAACCTGGGGAGGAAAGTGGAGAATTACAGAGGCAAATGAGAGGGCCTTCTGTGTGCTGGGAATATCAGATGAACAGTGCCACTATTGCTTCCATTTGGATAATGAGCCTATCTCTGACCACTGTTATCTACTCTCCAGGCAGCTGGGTAACAGGACAAAGGTAAAACCATTCTATTCCTGCATGACAGAAAAAAATCTCTCTAAGCTATTTCTCTCACAGCCACTGATTTCTTTCCAAATTGCAGAGAGAAACATCATTCATCTGGTACAAGCATACTTGCCATACACAGTAGCTTTGAACAATTCCAATATATTCTCCTGAAACATACAGACATGTGCTCACTTCTTCACAATGCTCTATCATTAAGGGAAAGTCATGGAAGATAAAATGCAGAATAGCTGGACCTATAATGTATAATAGCAGGCATTTCTATAATAGCCAAAGTGCTGCATATATTAGAAGTAATTTTCTGTAAGAGCTCACCATGAAAAGCAAGGGAAATTAGAACACAAAAATGAAGGTGCAAAGTGGATGATGCTTTAAAGCAGCCATGTGCTGTTACATGTCATTGGTTGACCTCACCTGTTTCTTTTTTAATGTAGAGTGAAAACTTAAAACATTTAATCAAAGTGCCTGAAATGAATTCAAACTTTTTCCTTTTCTTTTTCCTCCCTCCAACTTATTAAATGACTCTAAGATCTTAATTCTCCTTCACAATCATTTAGAATACTGTATTTGGGAATAAGGTTAGAAAGTATCAATTCCTGTCATATATATATATATATATATATATATATATATATATATACACACATATATATTCTAGTACGTATAAGTACATATGCACACATTTATGCATAAATTCATATATGCACATCAATATTTCACATTCGTTTTACACACACACACACACACACACACACACACACACACTTATTCTGAAAAAAAGCACACATGTGATTTTAGCAAAAAGTGCCACAAAGTGAATTGAGCCTAGTTAAGAAAACTGGACATTAGTTATTTTTATATTTTAAGTAAAGAGCTAGTTAGGAATAATAAGGGAGAAGCTACTCCTAGGGCAATAAAAAGTACTTTATAAGTGTGAGAGTGAGTGAGGATATTTAGTGCTCCTTTTTTTTAGAGGAAACAGTGTGGTCACAGGGCTAATTCAGACTTGAAGGAGGTGACTGGTAGACGTGGTGATATCAGTTAAACTGAATATGGAAGTTCACAAAAGAGCAACATTAGAAGGTTCCAATAGGAATGTGTAACCAATAACTCATCTAGTTCTTTTCTATACATTTGCATTGCTCAAATGAATTATGATCACTTTTGATTTTATTTCTATGTAGGAAAAAGTGAAAACGTTATGATTTTGATTTGAAAATATGTCGGATTGGTGCCAACATACTATATATTTGAATAACCATCTGTGGCACTGTTTATACACTTGGGTCAACATCCTTCTGAAAATAAATTTTCAGAATTTTAAAGCAATGCTAATTTTATTTTATGTTTATAATGTATCCATCTATTGCCTGCTACTACTGAGAGAATGTTTTATATATTTCTTCCAGTGTTCTATGTAATTATTGATGAGTCAGTATTCATACTATATTAGTATATTTTACCAATAAGTTCATTGAAAAGATTAGACAAAACTGTATGCTTCTTAAAGTCATAGGCATTCAAAATAGACAAAAGTAGTTTTGACTCCTGGCTCTACCATTGGGCAATGCAACTAGTAAATAGTAAATAGTTAGTGTAGATTTATGTCTTGACAGCTAATAGTGTAAGTTCTTTAACTCACCCCTTTAAGATTTTGTCTCATATATGTCCTTTTTTTAAGTACACATAAATGTAAATCACCTTGTCAATTTTCACAACTAATTCCTGGTAGAATATTTTATTTAGGTTGCATTAAATATATGGATCAATTTGAAGAGAATTAAGATCTTAGAGTCATTTAATAAGTAACATATCTCTTTACTTTTTAAATTTAATTTTCCATTACAATGTTCAAAGGTTTTATTTATAGAGCACCTACATATCTTCCATTAGATTTACTCAGAGGAATTTGATGTGACTTTTTTATTGCAAGAGGCCTTTTTATCTTTACTTGTTATTCATTACTAATTCTAATAGCATATGTTCCTTTGAAATTTTCTGCATGTGAGAATCAGGGCATCTTTCAATAGCTACCTTATTATTTCTAAACTTTTCACATTTCATTTTGTTTACTTGCCTACAGGAAAATGTTGACTAAAAAAATAGGGAATAATCTCTACTTTTACACACCAATTAGGAAAGCTTTCAATATTTCACCACAAAGATAGTGCTAGTTTTTTTTGAATTTTTTTTTTTTAGATATCATTGTCAGATTAATTAAATCCCTCTCCTAAGACTGCTGAGAGGATTTTGTTATTGTTATTTTAATCCCCAAAATATTTTAATTATCTCAAATGCTCCAAAGAAAATATGACTTTTCTTTTTACTATTGATGTGTTGAATTACAAGAATCGATTTTCAAATGTTATACGTATACCTCTTTTTTTCCTAAGATAAATGTCACTTTGTTATGATATATTATCTTATCTGTACATCACTAGATTCAATATGCTAATATCCACTTATGAATTTTCATGTCACTTACAGAGATAGTTCTTTTAATCTTCCTTTCTATGCTAATCTCATAAAATCAATTAGGACATTTTCACTCTTAGGAAAAAATCTATTTGAAATTAATATTCAGTTTGGAAAAATTCAATGAAGTAATCTGGTCATGGAAGGATATCTGTGTGGCATGGTTTAAATTAAAGATTCAATTTATTTGACAGATTGAGGACTATTTAGATGTCCTATCCTCGTGTCACTTTTACTAATTTTGTTTTACAAGAAATTTGTTCATTTCATCTACATTGTAAAAAATATTGATGTAAGTTGTTAATAATAACTTGTTTTAAATGTATGTAGCATTTGTAACTATTTTTTTTTAATTCCTGATAGTGGTAACTTGCAATTTTTATTTGTTTGCTGAGTCTGGTTAGAGGTTTATCAATTTTATTAATCTTGTCAAAGAACAAAGTTTTAGATGTCTTTAATTTCTTAATTTTATATATACACTTTCTGTTTTACTAATACTTATTTCTGATCTTGTATCTATTTATTCACTCTACTGTAGACACATTGGAAGTTCAAAAACAAAATAAAATGAGATGTTTATTTTTAACAGCACGGTGGTTAGAAAACAAACTTATATGATTCTATTCCTTTGAAATTTATTGAGGCTAGCTTTATGGGTCAGGGTGTGGTTTATTTTATATATTTTTTTAAGAATTTGTCTTCTACAGTTGTTGAATACAATGCATTATAAATGTCACTTATTTCAATTTGGTTGATTGATTCTTTTAAACTTTATTTTCTTTTTTTTAAAGTCTTTATTGTTGAGAGCATTACATTTGTCCCATTTTTCCCCCATTGACCCCTTCTAGCTCACCTCTCCCACCCCCCAGGCCTTCGCCACACTATTATGCATAAATGTGTACAAGTTCTTTGGTTGATTTCTTCCCACCCACCCATCTCTGCCTTCCCTCTGAAATACCACAGTCTGTTCCATGTTTCTGGATCTATTTTGTTAATCAGTTTATTTTGTTCATTAGATTCCACTTATGAGTGAGATCTTGTGATAGTTATCTATCTTTGACTGGCTTATTTTGCTTAGCATAATACAAGCCTTGCTTTCTATCTCTTTTTATTTATTCTTTATTTTTGCCATATACACACATGCTGTTTCAAATAAACGTTGAATTGTTATATTTTCCTAATGAATTAGTGTGTTAAGATTATGAAATGTATCTGTCATTCAATCATAATTATGCTTGAAGTCTGTTTTGTCTGAGAAGTTGGAGGGCTATACTGAAATTTCTTAGAGTGCAAAATAGAAATATAATGTATACATTTATATCTCCTTCATGTCTCTCAAACATTTATAATTGGCATGCCTTTCTTCTCATTTATCAAAGTTAAAGGTTTTATTAAATCACAACTAACATATCATTGAAATACTATTTTAAATATTTATCTTGGCATCAGGTTAGCCCCCTTAAAAATGTAGTTGGACTATATTTCAAAAATAAAAATTATTTTGCTCCCCTATTTAAAACCATCCTTGATATCTACTACCCTTGAAATAAAATCAAGATCAGTAGCAGAACCTCCAGGACTTTCAACGTCTAGCTACTCTTCTTCTACCACAACCCTATTTTAACACTTTACTCCAACCACAACACATGAAATGCACTATGATCCATCTGGTCTCCAAGTAGTCAGTTATTATGTATAGTGGGACTGATCCTTCCTATACCAGCCAACCTGCTTGGTAAATTACTACTTATGCTTAAGTATAAACTTCTTTAAAGACTGTTTGACTCTTCCCCATATCTAACTTCACCCATTTCTCAATGAAGTTGACAACTTTTTCTCTCCTCTCCATTTAGCACTTTTTCCCTACTTCTATTATCTACAGTAATAAAAGACAAACATGCAAATTGACCATACCTTTGCTACACCTTAAGCCATGCCCACCAGCCAATTAGAGCAACTATATGCAAATTAACCCAACCAAGATGGCGGCCAGCAGCCTCGAAGCTGGAGCAAGCAGGAGGCTTTGTTGCCCCGATGATGGAGGAAGCCAAGCTTCCCGCTTGCCCCAGTGGCTCTGAGCTCCACTCAAAGCAACAAAGTTTGAATTATAGAAGGTAAATAAACCCCAGATACCTGTTTTCAGCCAGCAGTGGCCACAGAGCTGGAGCAAGCAGGAGGCTTCCCTCCCACCCACACTGGCCGGCTCTGAACTCCTCTCAAGGCTACAAAGTTTCAATTATAGAAGTTAAATAAATCCCAGAATAAAAGAAAAAAAGGAGATGCTGGGAGCTTCCATCGCTGGGTGGCTTGGCCAGCCTGAAAATGGCCCTCAGCCCCTCACCCAGACTGGCCAGGCACCCCATTGGGGTCCTCCCACCCTAAAGGGGGTGTGGCCAGCCTGAAAACAGCCATCAGCCCCTCACCCAGGATGGCCAAACCTCCATGGGATGAGGGTCTCCAATGTGGGGGGCTTGACCAGCCTGCAAACAGCCATTGGCCCCTCACCCAGGCTGGCCAGGCAGCCCAGCGGGGACCCCCACCCTGATCCGGGACACCCTTCAGGGCAAACAAGCCGGCCCCCACCCATGCACCAGGCCTCTATCCTATATAATAAAAGGGTAATATGCAAACTGACCCTAACAGCAGAATGACTGGGAATGACTGGTCACTATGACACATACTGACCACCAGGGGGCAGATGCTCAATGCAGGAGCTGCCCCCTGGTGGTCAGTGCTCTTCCACAGGGGAGCTCTGCTCAGCCACAAGCCAGCCTGAAGGCTGCCTGTACAGCGGTGGCAGTGGGAGCCTCTCCCGCTTCCTCAGCAGTGCTAAGGATGTCCGACTGCAGCTTAGGCCTGCTCCCCGCTGGCAACTGGACATCCCCCGAGGGCTGCGGGGCTGCCAGAGGGATGTCTGACTGCCAGCTTGGGCCCAGTCCCCTAGGGAGCAGGCCTAAGCCAGCAGGTAGACATCTTTCGAGGGGTCCTAGACTGCAAAAGGGCATAGGCTGGGCTGAGGGACCCCTCTGAGTGCACAAATTTTTGTGTACCGGGCCTCTAGTAGCTCTTATAATAAAATACAGCAGTTGTTTATTTACATGTCTGCATTTCTAACTACATCTCGCCACTCAAGGGAAAAACATTATATATTTTTGGATTAATATTTGAGTGATATGCATCTAGAACAGACCTGGGACTCTAGAAATATTTTTAACCGATTAAGAAAGAGAGCCTCCCTTGTATTTTACCAATAAGGCTCATTAAAAAGATTAGATAAAACCGTATACTTCTTAAGGCCATAGCCACCCAAGATAGATAAAAGTTATTTTGATTCCTGGCTTTACTATTAGGCAATGTAAAATTGAGCTAGTAATTTAACTAACCTTTTCTAGATTCTGTTATAGGCTAAATTAATCAACCCAAATTTCTTTATTAAAGCCCTAATCCCCAGTACTTCAGAATGTGACTACATTTGAAGATGAGGTCTTTAAAAAGGTAATTAAGGTTAAACAAGGTCGTTGGATGGGTCCTAATCCAATATGACTAAATTCATTATAAGATGAAGAAATTAGAACACAGACATGCACAGAGGGAAGACCATGTGGAGACCAAGGGAAAAAATGGCCATTTTCAAACCAAGGAGAAAAGATTCAGAATGAAACAATTTCTGCTGATACCTAGGTCTTGACTTCTAACCTGTGAAATTGTGAGAAAATAAATTTCTGTTGCTTAGGCCACCCAGTCTGTGGTATTTGTCATGGCAGCACTAATAATATACTATTGTCTCCTCTGAATTTGATGATGGTTCAATGGGATTAAATGTATAACACTTTTGCAAAGTTCTAGCCTATGACATATTACCCAATGGTTAAATAAGAAATGCTCTGAATTTTAATACTAGTCATTTTTTTCTTTTTAATCATCTCTATCATTTTTAAGTAAACATTTTATTTTAGAAAAATTTTTTACTTACAGAATTACTGCAAAGATAAAACAAATAATTTTAATATTCCTCATCCCACCCCCCAGTTTCCACTATTATCAAAATTTTTTTCATATTCTTTAAAAAAAATCTTTATTGTTGAAAGTATTACATAGGTCCTCCTTTTTCCCCCATTAACCTCTTCCAGCCCGCTTCTGTCCTTCCCTGCCCCCTCCAGCCCTCACCACCCTATTGTCTGTGTCCATGGGTCATGCAATATATTCATACAAGTTCATTGGTTGATCTTTTCCCACCTCCCTCCCCTGCCTTCCCTCTGAGGATCAACAGTCTGTTCATGCTTCTATGACTCTGGGTCTATTTTTGATCATCAGTTTATTTGGTTCATTAGTTTCCACATATTAGTGAGATCATGTGATACTTATCTTTCTCTGACTGGCTTATTTCGCTCAACCTAATTACTCTCTCAATCTATGCTGTTGCAACTGATAAGAATTATTATTATTATTTTTTTTTTTTATTATTATTATTTTTTTAGAGAAATCTGGTGTTTAATGGGCACATTCCAGCACCGGGCCTGGAATCGAAGCAGCAGGAACGGGTAGGTGACCCCACGGAGCCTCACATGGCGAAGAGGATGAGGAAGGCGACCATCAAACAGAAGAGCCCCACGGCCTCAGACAGGGCAAAGCCCAGAATGGCATAGGAGAAGAGCTGCTGCTTGAGAGACGGGTTCCTGGCATAGCCAATGATCAAACTGCCGAACACTGTTCCAATTCCGGCCCCTGAACCAGCCACACCCACTGTGGCAGCCCAGGCACCAATAAACTTGGCCGCTGTGTCAATGTCCCGGGAGACAACACTGGTTTGGAACTCCCGTCTGGCCACCTGGAGTGGGGAGCTGCTGTAGGAAGGCTGTTCAGATGGGATCTCTGGCCTACTCAGGAAGGAGGCAGACACAGGCCTGAGTAGACCCCTGGTGCAGCAGCGGATCAGAGCCGGAGGGATGAGCAGTGCCCCGGTGGTCTGCATGTTTCCCGTCTCCCCGCTTTAGCTCTAGGTTAAGAATTATTATTATTTTATTGCTGTGTAGTATTCCGTTGTGTAAATGTACCATAGTTTTTTTTGTTTGTTTGTTTTTTTGTTTTTATCTACTCATCTGCTGATGGGCACTTATGCTATTTCCAAGTCTTCACTACTGTGAATTGCACTGCTATGAACATAGGGGTGCATATATTCTTCTGATGAATATTTCATGTTTCTTAGGATATATTCCTAGAAGTGGGATGACTGGGCCAAATGGGAGGTCCATTTTTAATTTTTTGAGGAAACTCCATACTGTTTTATTACTATAATATTTAATATAATCAGTGACATAATATTTATGCATTGCTATTTATTAAAGTCTACTTTTTAATACACCTAAAATATCTATGTTATAATTTTACCTGTGCTATTTTACATATACCATATTAGAGCTAAATGGCTCTTAAAGGCCATTTACCCCCACCTCTACCTTGAGCAAAAATAAGTCAGTAGTAGACATAGATAAATTAATTTTTTTTTATTATTAGTTAAGGTATTACAAATGTGTCCTCATCCCCCCCATTAACCCCCAACCTCCTCCTCCCCCCCCCCCCCCCCCGCCCTGCACACTCATGCTCCCATCCCCCTGTTGTCCATGTCCATTGGTTTGGCTTATATACATGTATACAAGTCCTTCGGTTGATCTCTTCCCCTTACCCCCGCCCTCCCCTACTTTCCTTCTGGGGATTGATAGCCTGATCGCTGTTTCTCAGTCTTTGGGTCTGTCCCTTTTCATCAGTCTATGTTGTTCTCTATAATCCACAAATGAGTGAGATCATGTGGTATTTATCTTTCTCTGACTGGCTTATTTCACTCAGCATAATGCTCTCCAGTTCCATCCATACTGTTGCAAAAGGCAAGAGTTCCTTTTTTTTTTTTTTACCGCAGCATAGTATTCCATTGTGTATATGTACCACAGTTTTCTAATCCATTCATCTGCTGATGGGCACTTAGGCTGTTTCCAAATCTTAGCTATGGTGAATTGTGCTGCTATGAACATAGGGGTGCATATATCCTTTCTGATTGGCGTTTCTGGGTTCTTTGGATATATTGCTAGTAGTGGGATCACTGGGTCAAATGGGAGTTCCATTTTTAGTTTTTTGAGGTAGCTCCATACTGTTCTCCACAGTGGCTGCACCAGCCTGCATTCCCACCAGCAGTGCAGAAGAGTTCCTTTTTCTCCACATCCTCTCCAACACTTGTTGTTTGTTGATTTGTTGATAATAGCCATTCTGACAGGTGTGAGATGGTACCTCATTGTTGTTTTGATTTGCATCTCTCGTATAATTAGTGACTTTGAACATGTTTTCATATGTCTTTCGGCCTTCTGTATGTCCTCTTTCAAAAAGTGTCTATCTAGGTCCATTGCCCATTTTTTTATTGGATTGTTTATCTTCCTTTTGTTAAGTTTCATGAGATCCCTGTAAATGTTGGAAATTAAACCCTTATCAGTGGTATCATTGGCAAATATGTTCTCCCATGTAGTGGGTCTTCTTGTTGTTTTGTTGATGGTTTCCTTTGCTGTGCAAAAGCTTTTTATTTTGATGTAGTCCCATTTGTTTATTTTCTCTTTAGTTTCCATTTGCCCTAGGAGCAGTATCAGAGGAGAAATTCCTTCGGCATATGTTTGCGATTTCGCTGCCTGTGGATTCCTCTAGTATTTTTTGGTTTCCCGTCTTACGTTTAAGTCTTTTATCCATTTTGAGTTTATTTTTGTGTATGGTGTGAGTTGGTGGTCTAGTTTCATCTTTTTGCATGTATCTGTCCAATTTTCCCAACACTATTTATTGAAGAGACTGTCTTGACTCCATTGTATGCTCTTGCCTCCTTTGTCGAATATTAATTGGGCATAGTGGTTTGGGTCGATTTCTGGGTTCTCTATTCTATTCCATTGATCTATATGTCTGTTCTTGTGCCAGTACCAAGCTGTTTTAAGAACAGTGGCTTTGTAATACAGTTTGATATCTGGTATTGAGATCCCACCTACTTTGTTCTTTCTCAGGATTGCTGCAGCTATTCGGGGTCTTTTTTTATTCCAGATGAATTTTTGGAATGTTCGTTCTAGATTTGTGAAATATGCCTTTGGTAATTTAATGGGGATTGCATTGAATCTATAAGTTGCTTTGGGTAGTATGGACATTTTGATGATGTTGATTCTACCAATCCATGAACACGGTATATTCTTCCATCTGTTTATGTCTTCCTCTATCTCTTTTTTCAGTGTCCTGTAGTTTTTGGCATATAAGTCTTTTACCTCCTTAGTTAAGTTTATTCCTAGGTATTTTAATTTTTTTGGTGCAATGGTAAATGGGATTGCTTCTGTAGTTTCACTTTCTGTAAGTTCACTATTAGTGTAAAGAAATGCCATGGATTTCTTAGCATTAATTTTATATCCTGCTACATTGCCGAATTATTTATTAAGTCTAATAATTTTTTGATGGAGTCTTTAGGGTTCTGTATTTACAATATCATGTCATCTGCAAATAAGGACAGTTTTACTTCTTCTTTTCCAATCTGGATGCCTTTTATTTATTCTTCTTGTCTGATCGCAATGGCTAGTACTTCCAGTACTATGTTGAACAGGAGTGGTGAGAGGGGGCATCCCTGTCTTGTTCCTGTTTTTAGGGGGAATGGTTTTAGTTTTTGCCCATTGAGTATGATGTTGGCTGTGGGTTTGTCATATATGGCTTTTATTATGTTGAGGTATGATCTCTCAATTCCTATCTTGCTGAGAGTTTTTATTAAGAAAGGGTGTTGGATTTTGTCAAATGCTTTCTCCACATCAATTGATATGACTATGTGGTTTTTTTCTCTCAATTTGTTTATGTGATGTATCACATTTATTGATTTGCGGATATTGTACCATCCTTGCATCCCTGGGATAAATCCTACTTGGTCATCGTGTATGATCTTTTTGATGTACTGCTGGATCTGATTTGCTAGGATTTTGTTGAGGATTTTGGCATCTATGTTCATGAGGGATATTGGCCTATAATTCTCTTTCATTATATTGTCTTTATCTGGTGTTGGGATTAGGGTGATGTTGGCTTCATAGAATGAGCTGGGAAGTGTTCCTTCCTCTTGGATCTTTTGACATAGTCTGAGGAGGATAGGTTTTAGGTCTTCCTTGAATGTTTGGTAAAACTCCCCTGTGAAGCCATCTGGCCCCGGGCTTTTGTTTGCTGGAAGCTTTTTGATTACTGCTTCGATTTCCTCCATAGTTATTGGCCTATTGAGATTTTTAGATTCTTCCTGGTTAAGTTTTGGAAGGTTGTATTTTTCTAGGAATATGTCCATTTCCTCCAGGTTGTCTAGTGTGTTGGAGTAGAGTTGTTCATAGTATTTTCTAACAATCCTTTGTATTTCTATGGGGTCTGTTGTTATTTCTCCTCTTTAATTTCTGATTTTGTTTATTTGGGTCCTCTCTCTTTGTTTCTTGGTGAGCCTGGCTAGAGGTGTATCAATCTTGTTTATCCTTTCAAAGAACCAGCTCTTGGTTTTGTTGATCTTTTGTATTGTTTTTTTGGTCTCTATGTCATTTATCTCTGCTCTGATCTTTGTTATTTCCTTCCTTCTGCTTACAGTGGGCTTTTTTTGTTGCTCTCTTTCTAACCCTTCGAGTTGTAGAGTTAGGTCATTTATTCTCATTGTTTCTTGTTTCTTGCAATAGGCTTGTAGAGCTATGAACTTCCCTCTCAAGACTGCTTTTGCTGTGTCCCAAAGGTTTTGGATTGTTGTGTTTTCATTGTCATTTGTTGCCATGATGCTTTTTATTTCTTCTTTCATCTCAGTTGTAACCCAGTCGTTGTTTAATAGCATGCTATTTATTCTCCATGTGTTTGATTTTTCTGGATTGTTTTTGTTCTATTTGATTTCCAGTTTTATGCCTTTGTGGTCTGAGAAGATGCTTGATATGATTTCAATTTTCTTGAATTTGAAGAGACTTTCTTTGTGACCCAATATATGTTCTATCTTTGAAGATGACAAATGTGCACTTGAGGAGAATGTATATTCTGTGGCTTTGGGGTGAAATGTTCTGAAGATGTCAATTAATTCCATCTGATCTAGTGAGTCATTTAGGATTGATGTTTCTTTGCTGAGTTTCTGTTTAGAGGATTTATCCAGTGGTGATAATGGGGTGTTAAGGTCCCCTACTATGATTGTATTGCTGTCAATCTCTCCCTTGATCTTCTCCAGAAGATTTCTTATGTATTTGGGTGCTCCTATATTGGGTGCATATATATTTACCAGAGTTATTTCTTCTTGTTGGACTGCTCCATTTACTATTATGAAGTGGCCTTCTTTATCTCTTTTTATGTCCTTTACTTTGAGATCTAATTTGTCAGATATAAGTATTGCTACCCCGGCTTTTTTTTTTTTTCACTTCCATTGGCCTGAAAAACCTTTTTCCATCCCTTCACCATCAGTCTGTGTGCGTCTCTTTTTCTGAGGTGGGTTTCCTGTAGACAGCAGATATATGGGTCGTGTTTTCTTATCCACTCATTTACCCTATGCCTTTTGACTGGGGAATTTAATCCATTTACATTTAAAGTTATTATTGATAGAAACTTGTTAGTCGCCATTTTTGTTCTTTACCGCTACGTTCCTTCTTTGTTTCCTATTTTTTCTATTTACAGCAGACCCTTTAGCATTTCTTGCATTGCTGGCTTGGTTGTAATAAACTCCTGTAGACCGTTTTTGTCTGTGAAGCTCCTGATTTGACCCTCAATTTTGATTTATAGCCTCGCTGGGTACAGTATTCTTGGATTCAGACTCTTCCTTTGCATGACTTTGTATATTTCATTCCATTCCCTTCTTGCCTGATGTGTTTCTGTTGAGAAATTGGTCGCTAGTCTGATGGGGGATCCTTTGTAGGTAATTTTCTGTCTCTCTCTGGCTGCTTTTAAGATTCTTGCTTTGTCGTTGGTGTTTGCCAATTTAATTATTATGTGCCTTGGTGTCAGTCTTTTCAGGTTCATTTTGTTTGGGACTCTGTGAGCTTCTTGGATTTGTGTGAGTTTTTTCTTCCCTATATCAGGGAAATTTTCTGTTACTATTTTTTCAAACAGGTTTTCTATTCCTTGCTCATTTTCCTCTCCTTCAGGCACCCCTATTATCCGGATGTTGTTTCGTTTAGCATTGTCCCAGAGTTCTCTTAGGCTCTCCTCCTGCTTTTTAATTTTTTTTTTCTAGAAGCTGTTCTGTTTGGGTATTTTTTCCTACCTTGTCTTCTAGCTCACTGATGCGGTCCTCTGCTTCTTCTAGTCTACTGTTGATGCTTTCTATTGAGTTCTTTATAGCAGTGATGTCATTTTTCATTTCTTCTTGGTTTCTCTTCATTTCCTCTTGGTTCTTCTTCATTTCCTCTTGGTTCCTACATATATTGTTGAATTTGTCTTCCATTTTTTTCATCCACCTTATGGCCATTTCTCTGAATTCTTTCTCTGACAGGTTGCTTGCCTCCATTGCCTCCATTTCATTTACTTCCTTTTCTGATGATGCCTGTTTTTCTTTCATATGTGGGTTGGTTCTTTGTTTCACCATGATCTCTCTTCTCCAGGTGTTTGGTTATGTAGTTCTCTCTCTGCTGCGTTGATTTAAAGGCACAAAATACAACACAACAAGGCACAACGTACAAGGCACTGAGCAAAATGTATTCACGATATTAATAACCTCAAATAAAGGTGACCACCCGAGAGAAGAGAATTAGGGGATAAAGAAGGAAAAAGAGAAAAAGATTAAAGAGAAAAAGAAAAAACAAAAAGGAGTGCCAAAATGAGATTGGGAAAAGGGAGAGAAGAAAAAAACAAACAGACAAAAAAAAATAAAAAGTAAGAGGGGAAGAGGCTATTTGTATGGGGAGAAAACTCTAAGAGAACCACAACTAATCTCAATGAATTCCAGCAGCAGATCCCTGGAGATTAATGCAAACTACAAACAACCACTAATATCAAGCAAGGCAAGGGAAAACAAAAGCACAAAAATAACCAGAGAAAAAAAAATAAGCAAAACAGAAAAATGAAAATGAAAAAGAAAACAATCTCCCAAACAAGCATAAAAAAACCTAATATACTCAAAATCAAGCAAACACTGGCAAAACGACAGAGAGAGAGAGAGAGAGAAAAAAATTGGATAGTGAAGAAAGATAAGAGAGAGGTGTATATGGATTTAGAGCAAGGGATTGGAAATTAGATATATAAGTAGGGTGAAATTTAGACAGTGGGTAAAAAGAAGGAATGGGGAAAATCTAAAGCAGGAATAGGGTGAGAGAAACAGGACAACAAAAGGGGAAAAGTGAGGAAGAGAGTTTTGGCTTAAGGGTAAATGTGAGATAGAGAGAAATGATGCTAAAGGAACGATGAAAATAGAGTGTAGAACACTAATCCCAAAATAAAATAAAGAAAAATAAAAAAAATAAAAAATAAAATGACACTTGAAAAAATGGTAAAATGATAGCAATAATACTGGTTAAAAAAGTGTGGTAATTAAAAAGGTAAAATCAAGTAATGAAAAAAAACCCAAAAAAATAATAAAATAGGTTCTTAATGAAATGGTGAAAAAAGAATTAAAAAAAATATAAAAATATGCAGTAGTGAAGGTGCTTCGGATCTTCTACTCTTCTTTTTGGCATGCCTTAGTCCTGCCAGGCATGCAGGAGAGTGTTGAATTTCCCTGCGATACACTGTCCCTCCATGCCGTAAACCACAGTCCTGATTTTAAGGCAGGTTGTATTTGTTTACCAGACTGCCTTTATTTGTGATCACAGAAGAGACAGTTTGTGCCTCTGCCTCTGGGTGGCAGTGTGTCTGGATTGACTTCCGAGGTTATAAGTCCTCTCTATCAGTAGGGTTTTTTTCCTCTATGGTACTTGAAACTGATTTGGGAAAGTCCACTGCCCAGAGCTGGTTCTTTTAATGGTTACTCCCCGCTCTGTTTCCCAGGCTCCCCAAAAAGAATTTTCCCCTACAGGCTCTGCGAATGACCCCAACTGGGGAATCCCATGCACTGGGTTTAATAATCAAATGCACAGATCTAAGGGGAGCTGTAACAAGAGCCTGATACTCTGTGTGAATTCGCAAGCCTCCACCTTCCAGGTCTGCGCACAGTCTCCGCGCGCCCACTCGCCCCTGGCACCAAGCAGCTGGGACCATGGCAAAGTCCAAGGCTGCTTTTTTACATCCAGTCCAGCTATGGGCTTATTTTTAGCATTCCCTTCTGCCAGCAGCCCTGTGGGGCCCCTTCCCCATTTGCGGGTCAAGCTGGTCCCAACGGCCGTGGACTCTGTGGGGCGCAGGTTTTGCCCCGCATGCGCAAGCTTGGTCCTCTCTCCAACCCGAACTGCAAACTGCACCTTTAGGGGATGTCCAACCTTTCCGTGAGAAGAAGCAGTGCTCGTCTGAGTTCACGCAGTCACGCTGCTTGAGATCCCCTGTTTCCAGGTTAGAAGCTGATCTCTGGATGCCAGCAACAGCTACCCAAGATGGCGCAGTCTCCGCTGCTGAGCTGGGGCACTGAGAGAGGTTTCAGCCGCAGTCTCCAACCGTCCTTTTGTTTCTGGGGGTCCTCGGTCTTTCCCAGCTTCAGACAGTCTCTCAGCTGAAAATTCTCTGCCTATTCGGGCTGCATGTTACCCGTTTCAGCTGCTCACCCTTATCTGCTCCAGGACAAGGCACAGGACACGTCCGTTTATACCTCCGCCATTTTCTCCCCTCATTGTGTCTTTTGATTATTAAAATATTTGTTTCGTTGGAATAATGCTCAGAGATTTGGAATTGTCATGTGAGGACAAAAACTTACATATTTCCTTGGACTCTGCAGAATCCAGATTCTGTCCTTACTTGATTGTTTGACCTCAGGCAAGTTGCTTAACCTTCCTGGAAGTGTAGGTGGAGAGTAACTCGATAAATTAATTTTTATATGTAAAATATGTATGTTTGAGTAGAGATAAAACTTTAGTATCCTGATTCAAAGGACAGGATTATTTTTTTATTCCTGGTAGTACTGGTTAAATGGTTAAACTACCTGCTCTGTCTTTTGGATAATTAATTGCTGAATTAATTTATTGTGAAAATCCTACTTTTATGGTTTTATATTTAATATTTGTTTAATTGTAAAATCTGACTAGCATTCTTTTATTTGTTCCTTTTCCTCAAAAAGCTGAATTATGCTCTACATGCTTATCTACAGAAGCCACTGTTCACCTTTTCCACAAAGCCATTTTCTGGATTTCTATCAATTTCCACATTAAATGTAGAAAACAAAAACCCCCGTAGTATACTAAAACTCTGTTTCTTCTTTCTGAGCTCTGAATCTTGGAGTTTTTCTCAGTCTCTATTTACAACTGTCTTCTATTAGCTGCCCTCTGCTCTCTACCCCTTAATTATCATCACTATTCCTTATGATCCCCCTTTCTTGACCCAGTGTCAAATTTAATGTCATCATTAGGTGACAGGTTATTGTCACCAAATTAATAAGCAGCAGCAACATCTTTTTTCTGAGTACATCAGAGTACTTCCCTGATGGTTTGGCTTCTATCTTGTAAAGACTTTTAGTTTAGAATATATTTAAGAGCAACACACTTCTGAAATTTTAGAAATAGAATATTTACACAATTGTTGATCAGAAATAGCTACATAGCTACGGCATCCATTTTCAATATTGCCTATGGTCTTCCCCCATCCCTCCTTACCAATGATTTTGTTGTTGTTATATAAGTGAGAGTATATTAAAATAAATAGGTACCAAGACAGTTAATGCATTTATTTATATAGGTAATACTCAATTCCTTTGAGTCAATGGATCATTAGAGGATATATATATATATATATATATATATATATATATATATATATTCCCATTTATTCCCAGCTTCCACTTGTAAGCAACTATGAGAATTAAGTTGAGGCCTGGAATGTTTATTCAGAAAAAGCTCTTCAAATGATTCCATAATTGTCATGTTTGTTGACCACTAGTTTAGGGACAACTATTGTATTCACATGTAAAATAACCTTTCCATTATCTACAGTGTTTGTATATTCCAGTACCCACTCAAGATTTCTGTGAAGATCTTTATATTTTCACACTCACCTCTGGTTCCAAGGTCTGCCTTTCGCTGAAATAATCCAGTATAGGGGTATCTCATCATCCCACATGTGTCTGTCACTTCCTTTCTGTGTGAACACAGAAGTACAACGGACTCTTACCCCTTCTTTCAGAAACACGTGCATGCACATGCATACACACAGACATACAGAGAAGGCATTTATGTATTAAACTTTATTGAATATCTACCTTTATAAGAAATATTTATAACAAATAATTTTAAATGAATATTTGACAGTTTTCTTTAAAAAGAAACCATTAACTTTCCTCATCTATTTTGTAGTCCAGGCTCTGATCTTCTGTCAATTGTTAGCTGCTTTTCTATTCTTCTGCCAACCTTCCTTCACAGATAAACAAAACAAAAAAAAACTCTCCTGTTTTATTTTGTTTGTAAAATTACAATGTTTTCTAAAATTGTGTCCTATGAGAGCCTTGGCCCTCAAACTGAAGGGTCCAATTCCTGTCAAGGGCATGTACCTCATATCTCGGTTGCAAGCTGATCCCTGGCCCTGGTCAGGGTGTGTGTGGGAAGCAACCAATCGATGTGTTTCTCTCACATCGATGTTTCTTTCTCCCTAGCTCTCCCCTCCCTTCCACTCTCTTTAAAAATCAATGGGAAAATATCCTTGGGTGGGGATTAACAAAAAAATGTGTCCTATAATATATGTATCTCGGTTGACCTTTTTTTCAGATCAGGCATATAGAGAATCCATTCGGTGATGGCTGTGAAAGAGCTTACTAGTTTTGCACGGCAAACACTTTTATGTACATACTAGAAGCCCGATGCATGAAGTTTGTGCAAGAGTAGGCCTTTCATCCCCTGGCTGCCGGCACCGACTTCCCTCTGGCACCCAGGACCCGGGCTTCCCTCTCAGTCCTGGTTTCATTCAGAAGGTCGTCTGGTCTAATTAGCGTTATTACGCTTTTATTATTATAGATTCTTTTTAACTCTCATGAAAACACTAAGTTAAATGTTTTTTTCTCTCATTGTAACAGATGAGGAAATTGAGGTATCCATAGCTCAAACAACTAGTGTCAGGATGGCAAGTTTTGTTACAAAGTGCAAGAGCAGGAATTTGAACCAAAATACAGCTCCAAGGCCTGGACTATTTCTAAATATATTTTTATTGATTCCAGAGAGGAAGGAAGTGGGAGAGAGGGATAAAAACATCAATGATGAGAGAGAATCATTGATCAGCTGCCTCCTGCAAGCCCCCTACTGGGAATCAAGCCTGCAACCTGGGCATGTGTCCTTGACCAGAATCAAACCCGGATCCTTCAGTCCACAGGCCGGCACTCTATCCACTGAGCCAAACCAGCTTGGGATCTTTTTATTTTTAATATTTTATCCTAGACTATTTTCATATCTACACTTCACTTCATTAGCTAGAGCTTTAAAGTGGTTCCGAGGCTACTTTCTATCATTATGCTCCAGCCCACTGAGCAACAGAACAGACAGAGCAGTCCATTTCCCAGGAAAGCTGCAGCATCTGGCGTGTAGCAGGACTGCAAGGTGGCAAAGGTAATGGTGAGACCACAGGAGTATTGGTTGCCATTTTGACAGATGTACCAGCTACTGGTATTATCTACAAGGTTAGATAGTGGAGCTATAATTATGAACAAGACAAAACTTTTTATCTCATTACAATTGCCTAGACTCTATCATGTGGTTACTGAATGCCACTGGAAATTAGAACTTTTACATTTATAACAACACAGTTTCTTTTTGCAAAGACCAACTCTTTGTGTTAGACTTTCTTTGTATGTAACTGATCCAATAATGTGATTTGTACTCCGTGATCTTTAGTAACAACCCCAACACAGATCAATGAGCTTCAGCCCAACAAATGTACCATTTTAGAAAGGTCTGAAGAAATGTTACTTCTTTATATTATTAAAAAAAAACTTTTGAAAAGAGTCAAGTTTAACTGATTATTTTGCCTTATATTCAGTTTGTCCTGAAGCTGGTGAATATTATAAGGCAAATTCATAAGCAGTTAGTTTGCTAACATGTAAGCCAAAAAATTAGGAATACTAAGGATACTTTCCTTATGTAAATATTGACTTCAAAATAAGTATTTTAAGGAATAATTTTTAATTGCAAGTATGAGTATGAACTCTCTACATGGAAACAGTATTTTATAATAACAAAATGAAATACACTTATGAGGCATTTTCCTTTTGTCCCAGTCTCATTTTCTCTATATTTTTCAAAACCAACTGTCATAGTTTGTAAGAGAGATAGATGTTTTTGTGTTATACATGATGATCACACTAAGTAAGCAATCTGATAAGGCACAAGGGCTTCAGTCTCTGCGCCAACACAGAGCCATACAGGCTCAGCACAATGTCTGACACTCAATAAAACCTGAGTAATTGGTAACTTCTGTTACTGAATATTTGACCACGTATATATCACTTGATTTATATGAGAATCTAGAACTAAGAAAACTGTATCTTTAACAAAGAAATCGTAAAACAATAAAATTCTAGGCTTAGAAATTCAATTTGTTTATGTTCAGATTTTGTTCCTTTCATCATCTACTGAGGTACTGATTTAGAGAACCTAAACCAAAAAAGGAGGCCTATGGTTTTTCTACATCTTGCACTGTAAAGATGGGTAACTGTTCACACTAAGCTATTTCCTTCAGAGTTTCTTACAGGTTAGTGAATTTTAGGTTATTACCCCAATGACACAGATCAAATTCCAAAGAACAGTAAGGTGTTTTCACTCACACACGGATTCAGCACTCATGTCTCAGGTAGTCTTTCTTCTTTTCAAATTCTGACCACGGAGCAGACATTTTCATTATAACTCTGTAGCCATTTGCGGAATTTCACTTATATTTAACAGGCAGCCATAGAATTTTATATTTTTGCTAACAAAAGCAAGATAGGAAATGGTCTTTGGAATGGGTGGCAGTTGACAGCTTCTGCAAACAGGCGCGTTGATTCTGCAGCTGTGACAAGGCTTAACGCTGCAGCTCCATAGACTTATGCTGGCTGGGGGCCAACCTGCCTGTTAAAATTCAAAGAACCCATCTGGATAAAGCTCCCCTGAAACTGACCTGAATGGAGATCACAGACTGGCAAGTCCTTTAGATTCTAGGTATTATGCACCTTTTATTAAAAAAAAAAACACAGGCCATGGCATTGGTAAAAGAAAAAATTATATTATCTATATAGACAGATTTCCTCCTCTACTGCAATGTATGTAAAGGAAAATATGGGAATCAAGATGAAATAACAACAAAAAAATTCCATAAAGACCTTTTATGTCTTGAACATCAATTATATTTATTTTATGCTTATGTTTATGGAAATAATTTTCCCAAAGATTCTCATTTAAATTAGGGATTTAACGAGCATTGTGTTAGGAAATGGGATGCTTATATGAATAAAAGTGAATATTTTATAGTTCAGACAGTACTCTTCATGGGTAACTATCAGCTTGAGGGAGACATTAGGTGAAAAGTTAGGAAACACAATTATGTAAATCTTTTTTGTTTAATAGCAAAGTAATTAACTTTTGGTGCGTTTTATTCCTCTGCCTTTAAGAAATGCAAGGAGAAGTTTCAGAAGGTTTCTTGAGCTAAGCCTTGGTGAGCTACCGCATGTGAAGGGCAGTATAGCTCTCCAAGCTTTACAAGCCACTTCAGCCTGCCTGCGAGCAACATGTGAGTTCCTAGGCTCCATAAATCATGCCCTGAGAGCCTCATTACACGACAGTGTCAAGAATCAGGGGTCAATTTTCTCACAAACAACCATACTTTAGATGGCAGAATTCTGGATCATAGCAAGAGGTCTATTAGCTCTCATGTCAGAGAGCAACAAAACTCACCCCATTGTGCTATCTCTTCTCAGTCAAGATAGGCTAGGTTATATGGTAGTACAAAAGCAATTCAAACTCCTTGCAGCTTATGTCAGTGGAGATGTATTTCTTACACTACATGGGCATTTTAAGTACAATGTGGCTTGCATCCAGGTTTTCTTACTGCTGGAACCTGGGCTGATGGAGCATGTTCAATCTGAAACATGGCTGGGTTTTGTGAGAGAGGGAAAGAAAGAGAGGGTAGACTATAATCTTGCTCTGGAAGATTTTGCTCAGAAGTGACACCTCACTTTTGCTTACATTTTATTGACTAATGGAGGTCACATGAAGCCCTAGTTAACATTTTCTAAATGGTATAAAAATAACTTTTTTTTTTTCCTGGTTTAACATGTTTCTAGACTAATAACATATTCAGGTGTTGGAGAGAAACAAATGCAAATTATTTCCAGAGAATGAACAATTTTTAAGATCTAAAGTCTATAAAGGTCAATTATATTCCTATAATTCAGTTATACTAGTATATTATTAATAATAGAAAATTTAAAAATATTTTATTTTTTTAAATGTTTTTTTTATATATATTTTATTGATTTTTTACAGAGAGGAAGGGAGAGAGATAGAGAGTTAGAAACATCGATGAGAGAGAAACATCGATCAGCTGCCTCCTGCACATCTCCCACTGGGGATGTGACCGCAACCCAGGTACATGCCCTTGACGGGAATCGAACCTGGGACCTTTCAGTCCACAGGCCGATGCTCTATCCACTGAGCCAAACCGGTTTCGGCTAAAAATATTTTATTTAAATTAACATGACCTATGGAAATGAATTGAACTTAAGTCACACATTAGGAATATTATTTTAAAATATAGAAAGACATTGAAGAAGATATAAACCCAGAGTAAAATTTATTTTCTTACTACGGAAGACTTAATACTGTAATCATTTTACCCCACAAATTTCTTTGGAGAAAAATAATCTAAATTTAAATCTCAATAGGCTTATTTGGGGATTTCTGAAGCTGATTCTAAAATTTATACAAAATCCTCAAGGACCAAGAATAGAGAAGACTTGTTTCTCTCTCAATGAAAAACAAATGTGGAGGACTTACCTAAATAGATATAAAACATTCGCATAAGGCTATCCTAACTAACACAGTGTGCTTTTGAGGTAGAGATACCCCAGTAGCCACCATCACATTTGCTTTTCAGATCTTGATTTCTAATACTGTCCTACAGCAACAGGAACCAGGATTCTTTGTAGAAATGGCTGATTCAGGGATTCTGGCAAAAAATATACAAAAATCAGCCTGAAACATCTTGAAATGCCTGACATAAGAAAGTGCTAAGCACGCGCACGCTCACACACACACACACACACACACACACACACACACACACACACCAAAAATAGGGGCATGCCAAAGGGACATAGGAGCTCACTCACTGAAAGAGCTCCCAGTGATGAAAGCTGGAGCAGTTTCACAAACAAAGGTGTTAGATTACAGCCCCAAATATAAAACCAATATCTGTAACTGCGCACTCATGTAAGTGACTAAATGTATAAATACACGAAGAAGCGATAATTCTCCCAAACAGAAAAATTCCAGCATTGTCACAGTCCTTCAGGTTACAAGTTCAGCATCGTTTTCACTGGATAAAATGCAAGGTGTAGGAAGGGCAGCATTGTTTTGCAAGTCCCAGAGATGAAACCTTTTCCTTGCCTTTGGCAGCTTTGAGAAGCTACCCACATACCTTGGCTCATGACTCCCCTCTTCATCATCGAGCAAAGCAACATTCTATCTCAATGATATTCTCCCACATTCACATTCTTTTTCTGACTCCACTCTACTGTTAAGGGCACTGGTAACTATTTGAACCAGATGCATAATACAAGAAATTCTTATTATTTTTAGGTTAATTGAGTAGCAACCTTAAATCCCCTTTACCTTGTAAAAGGAGATTCTGGATTCAGGACATGGATATCTCTGGGAGGCTTCATTGTATCTATCACTCTTCATGGCGTTGGAGCATAGCCCTGCACACTGTGATTATGGCCTATGCATAGTGACTTCCTTCCAAAGAGTATAACACGCAGAGAGGGATAAAAGAATAATTCGCCTGTTGGAGAAACCCCGTCCATATTTCCTCAGCCACATTATAAAGGTTATCGTCAACAATTATGTCATATTGACTGTATACATCCTTTATTGGATGTGATGAAAATGGCACTTTACCTCTGTGATCTTTTTCCCCAAAGTACCTAAGCTCAGATTAATCACACACACAAAAATGTGAGACAAATGCCAACTGAAGCACATTCTACAATGTAGGCAATTAGTGCTTCTTAAAAATACAAGGTCTAAAAATAAGGAAGGTCTGAGACGCTGTCGCAGCCAAGAAGAGGCCAAGGGAACACGATGAGTGGCTGTAGTCTGTATCCTGGATGAAACCCTGGGACAGAAAAGGGCCCTAGGAAAAACGAAGGAAATGTGAATGAAGTGTGGACTTTAGGCAACAGTGGCATGCGTGATTAGTTATGACAAAGGAACCTACTCCTATGTAAGATGTTAATAATAGGGAGAACTCGGTGTGGGTATGTGAAAACTTTTTGTACTATCTTCACAAATTTTTCATATATCAGAAACTGTTCTAAAATGAAAGGTGTTTTTTTTAAAAGTGATCAAGTCATTACTACTCTCCTGGGGGAGCCAAGAGAAGTGCCTAACCCAATTTAGAAAGCTTGTAAACATCACCTCCTCCCAGTGCAGTTAGCTTATGAAGAGAACATCCATCTGGATGCTATTCCACATAGAATATTAACTCACGGGATGGCATGGGGAGCTAAACCAGGGTCACCAAAGTAATGGCAAATGAGAAAGACTCATGAGATAAAGAGTTCAGTTCAGTGAGAGAGTATGAAGTGAAAGACAGGAGGATAGAAAGGACCTGAGGCATATGTAGGACCTGATGGTAAGGATTTTGAATGAAGTTTTGACATACAGCGGTTCTCAACCTTCCTAATGCCGCGACCCTTTAATACCTCATGTTGTGGTGACCCCAACCATAAAATTATTTTCGTTGCTACTTCATAACTGTAATTTTGCTACTGTTATGAATCGTAATGTAAATATCTGATATGCAGGATGTATTTAGGCAACCCCTGTGAAAGGGTCATTCGACCCCCAAAGGTGTCGTGACTCACAGGTTGAGAACCGCTGCCATAGAAGACAATGTATTTACAATGAAAACACAAAAACAAAACTACAGCCTTCTTTGATGAGAGGCATATACTTCTGTTTAACCCCAAATTCAACCCATTGAGATGTTAGCTATTTCTTCTTGATTTGTCTTATGGAAAAAAACTTCACCAAAGCAATGTGTCACTTGAGAAACTAGGTTTCCATGATTCATAATTGTTTATTTCCCTAATTATTAGTAATCACAGCCCCAGAGCAGCCAAACAGAGGTTGGGAAACAACAGGCTGAGGGCTGGATGCATTTCAAGGCTTAAAGGTCTTACTGACTACACATCTAAGAATAATTTCTATTCGGTAATATAAGACCTGTCAGTTTACCACCCTTATTTGTTCTGTAATGCCATTGTAGTAATCCTAATACTAAAAGGCACGGAATTTATTTTAGATAAATTAACAAAATGAATAATGGGTTCTGGAATAAAAAATGAAAACATTTAAGAAAATGAGTAAAAGAATGAAGAAAACATCATCCTAAGTTTAAAAAGTAGTTCTAGGTTTCTAGAAGATGTGGTGTCACTATATTTCACAAACCCACAGTTCTTTTTTTAGAATATATTTTATTGATTTTTTACAGAGAGGAAGGGAGAGGGAAAGAGAGTTAGAAACATCTATGAGAGAGAAACATCAATCAGCTGCCTCCTGCACACCTCCTACTAGGGATGTGCCCACAACCAAGGTACATGCCCTTGACTGGAATCGAACCCAGGACCTTTTAGTCCGCAGGCTGACGCTCTATCCACTGAGCCAAACCAGTTAGGGCCCACAGTTCTAAATGTATGTGCTGAGATGGAACATGATGATTCATGACAGTGTTCTTTCTCTACCAACACCTGTTGAAGGTATTCAAGGGTTTCCAATATTGGAACTGCCTTTGCCCTTCAGTGGAATACCTTTCTTCACATGATTTGAAGATTGGGGGTGCGGGAGCTAGGGAGGGCAAACAGAACATTAAATAACATGCAGAAATATAATCTCTTTCCTCATTGAAAGCCAATAATAATGATGTGCATATACATGTGAGCGTATATAATGTATAAATAGGATCTATGTGTATTACACATATAAATTTGCATATACTTATTAGAAAATATTTTTACTATTTCTCTGTCCTGACTAGTTACTGGATTTAGAAACATTGAATTACCATAAGTGGTAATTTGTCTAGAAGGATTTCGTAAATTTGTATATTAGTGAAGTTCTGTAGAAATCATTTTTATATTAGTGGAGTTCAGTAGGAATAATTCATCTGCTTGTACTGGCTATAGAAGGAAAAAAAAGCCATTTAAATTGGGGAGGGCACCAAAATCCATTAAATACCAGGTATTAATATTTTTTAAATGAGTCCATGATGATTTTTGCCCCAACAAACAGGGCAGTCTTTCTTTTCTGGGAATATTTAATAATGCAATTGACTTTTAAATTTCTTCCTTGAAATTAGAAGCCTCTGTGTGAGTTTTCTTTCCTTTCCCCCTGTATCTGTAGCTCCCTGTTTGTTTAACCACAGTGCGTTTCCTTTAATATCTCGGTGCTGTTTATTGAGACACTTTAATTTGATTGTTTCCCTTCTTTTTGTATTTGTCTTCACCAGGTGTTTCTTGACTTGAGCGCACTTCCCACATGATAAAATTAAAGGTCTAATTAATGCCTTTAAGGACATTGATGCACAATTCAGCACCTAATTTTCTGCAGGGGATGTATTTAGGTGTTTAACTAGGTGGAACTGTGTGCTAAAGATTTCATTTGCATACAAAGTCCCTCTTATTACTTTGTAAACACTCTTCAATACAGGAGCAAAGAATGTGTTCACATTGTTTAGTATACACTTTTCTAGCAAGCAGACTAGTAGGGAAAATAAACATATCTAAGCTATATTTCATCAGAGAAGAAACAAAACTCCTTTTAGGTGAGGTGTTGAAATATGAGGTCCATTCCTTTGGAGCAGTGAGGATAATACTCAGCATTTGAAAATTGAGGGGGGCACCTGCAGCTGCATTGCATGGAAAAGTGAATGCCTTGAAAACCCACATCTGAGGTGTAGAGGATTCTAAGAAAAATATGGCATCACATCAAGCACAAAAAGGAACACTAACTCACCACCAGGCAAGGCCTAGCAGAGATCAGGCCAGGAGACAAAACTCATTCATCTCTCCCAGGCCACAAAAACCGGGGAAGGCACCATCTCTATAAAGGCTGGACAGTGTTTCCAATCTCATTTCACTTTCCACCTACTTTAAAACATAAATATTGTGGATGCCTTAGATATTATTACTAATAAGATATTTGCTGGATTATTAGCAAATTAAATCTATTAAAACTTGCATTTCACACTAGTGTCCTCGGGGACATGATTTATCAGATATGGGGATACATTTTTAGCCCAATTTCTACACCCTCTCTACAAAACCATAATCTTCATCAGCACTTCACTTTTGACATGGACAACAGATATTTCCTCAACTCATGTAAAACGTTAGTGTTGCCCAGACAAGGAACAACGTTTAACAGGCCAGGAAGACTTGGTTCAAGGATGTTGTAATAAGGCCTAGAGATCGGAACTCAGCCTGAGCTCAGCTCCAGCAAAACAAAACGCTGGAGTGTCTTTGAAGAGCTGGTTTGTGGGGAAGGAATCGCAGGCCATCTGTGTTTGCTAATCAGCTACCTAAAGAAAAGGTCAACTTTCTTAGATCTTTGTTATAGGAAGTAGCTTTACAACTTGGAGCAAGACACATCACAAAATTGGGCTATCTTCCCACAGAAACTGGGATGTTGGCATTATGCCTTCCTTGATGTTTCTATCTCAAAGGGATGTCCATGGGTCCCTGAGAAAAAAGTCCTGTGTTGTAAAACTGGCAAGAGGTTTTAATAAGATGTACATCTCAAAGAGGCAGAGAAGTTACAAGGAAAAGTTTTCTAAAGTAAATAGTCTAAGAAAAGGGAAGTCAGTGATCTAGAGGCAGGAAGTAGCCTGTCTGAAGTTTAATCAACCTGAAGGGAATTTTAAGATGGTCTCAGTCATATGAAAATATAATTTTAAAAGAAATTTAGCTGGCACACCCCTTCAAATCCTATTGTTTTCCCTGTGTCTCAACTAACTATAAATTTTGGAGTCCCTGTTTTTTAATCTCCGTTGTCAGAATAACAGTTTCTCCTTGGCTATTCGGTTCTCGTCATTTACTGAACTGTATTGTTATCAGAGAAATGTGTGGATTGCCTCAATTTCTGAAACAGTTTTGCCTTTTTACTTTTTCAGTTCTTTTCCTAAATTATAGTGCTTTCTACCTTCAGCGGTCTAACAGCATCTTCCCTGAGTGTTGTATATCTGTTTTGAAAACTTACTTCTTAGTAATGATTTCACTAAAGTGTATTTTTAAAGTCATGTCCAAATAGTATTTTTTTGTATGCCTTTCAGATGACTACACTTCTAGTGAATTTAATTTTGTTTTATTCATTAGTGTCTAGATACTATTATTCTCATGAAATCTATTTTAGGGATACTAGGGGGTGGGGCAAAAATAGGTTTACATTTGTGTGTGTGTGAATTACAGTTTATTCTTGTATTATTATTTCCCATATGAGCTACTTGGCCCACCCTGTATATCTATATAATTTTGTTATTTGTATTTAAATAGTTGAATTTTCTTGGGTCATATTCTATATAATAAAAGCCTAATATGCTAAGTGTCCGGTTGGCTGTTCAACCAATCAAAGTGTAATATGCTAATGATATGCTAACTGCTCAACTGCTCAACTGCTCGCTATGATGTGCACTAACCACCAGGGGGAAGACAGTCGACCAGTCAACCACTTGCTATGACATGCACTGACCACCAGGGGGCAGATGCTCTGATTGGTAGGTTAGCTTGCTGCTGGGGTCTGGCTGATCAGGACTGAGCGAGATGGGTTGGATGTGCCCTGGAGCCCTTCCACGGATCCTCCCTGGCTGATCAACCTTTTGAGTCCCTCCCGGACCCCAATCATGCACAAGTGGGGTCCTTTGGCCTGGCCTGTGCCCTCTCTCAATCCAGGACCCCTTGCAGAATGTCAGAAAGCTGGTTTCGGCCCAACGGCAGAACAACCAGTTGCTATGACATGCACTGACCACCAGAGGGCAGATGCTCAACATAGTAGCTGCGCCCTGGTGGTCAGTGGGCCTCCACAGGGGGAGGGCCACTCAGCCAGAAGACGGGCTCATGGCTAGTGAGCACAGCGGCGGTGGCAGGAGCCTTTCTCGCCTCCATGGCAGTCAGGCATCCCCTGAGGGCTCCCAGAATGCAAGAGGGCACATGCCAGGCTGAGGGATGCCCTCCACCCTACCAAATGCACAAATTTTGTGCATGGGGCCTCTAGTGTTAATATAATGTTATTGGAAAGGTGGAGGGGCCACAGACTTTATCAGGTTTCTTTGTTCAAGGTCACCTTCTTTTTTTGCTATAGTGACACATTCTTCTTTTAAAAAGATGATTGTTCTATGTAACCATGTAACTTTTAGCTCTCACTCAGGATCTGATATAGATTGGGAGGCTTTCTATTCATAAGTTCTCTCAAACTCTGGGCTATAAAATGCTCATAGCCTCTTTTGCAAATGTTCCCTTTACATTTTTTTTAAATTATGAGAGTTAACATACAATATTGTATTAGATTCAAGTGTACAACATAGCAATTCGACATTTATATTCCTTATGATGTAATCACCACAGTAAGTCTAGAAACTGTCTGTCACCATTCAACATTATGTTCATATGGAATGTTTTCTCTATGCTGTACATTACATCCACTTGAATTTTTATTTATTCATTTTTTTTTCACTCATCCTACCATTCCCTTCCCCTCTGGCAATTATCAGTTTGTTATCTATACCTATAAGTCTATTTTTGTTTTGTTTTATTTGTTTCTTTGTTTTTTAGATTTCAAATCAGAGTGAAATCATATATTTGTCTTTCTCTAGTTGACTTATTTCACTTAGCATAATACCCTCTAGAATTCAGTGGTTCTCAACCTTCTGGCCCTTTAAATATAGTTCTTCATGTTGTGACCCAACCATAAAATTATTTTCGTTGCTACTTCGTAACTGTAATGTTGCTACTGTTGTGAATCTTAATGTAAATATCTGATATGCAGGATGGTCTTAGGCGACCCCTGTGAAAGGGTCGTTCGACCGCCAAAGGGGTCGAGACCCACAGGTTGAGAACTGCTGCAATTCATTCATGTTGTCACAAATGGCAAGATTAAGTTCATTTTTATGGCTGAGTAATATTCCATTATGCATATCACATCTTTATTCATTCATCTATCAATGGACATCTAGGTTGCTTCCATATCTTAACTACAGCAAATAATGAATAAACATAGGAGAACCTAGATCTTATCGATTAAGTATTTTCATTTTCTTTGGATAAATACCTAAAGGTGAAATTGCTAGATTGTAGGGTAGTTCTATTTTTAACTTTTTGAGAAGCTCCATACTGTTTTCATAGTAACTGTACCAATTTACAATCTCACCAACAGTGCCTGAAGAGTCTCATTTATCTACAACCTCTCATTCTGACAAGTATCTGGTGATGTCTCACTGTGGTTTTGATTTGCACTTCCTTAATGATTAGCATTATCGAGCATCTTTTCACAGGTATTTGGCCATTTGAATGTCTTCTTCAGAGAAATGTCTGTTCAGGTCTTTGCCATTTTTTAACAAATTGGATTGTACATTTTTTGAGTTGTATGAGTTCTTTATATATTTTGGCTATTAATTCCTTACTGCATATATCATTTGCAGATATGCTCTCCCATTCACACGTTTGTCCTTTTGTTTTGTTTATTCATTTATGTTCTACTGTGCAAAAGCTTTCTTAGTTTGATGCTGTTTTTGTTGTTTCGTTTTGTTTTCTTTTGTTGCCCTCACCTGAGGACATATATCCAGAAAAATATTGCTAAGACCAATATCAGAGACTTCACTGCCTATGTTTTTTATTTTATTGATTTTTTACAGAGAGGAAGGGTGAGGGAGAGGGATAGAGAGTTGCTTTTATTATATTTGATTTCTAATTTTATGCCATTGTTATCTGAGAATATGCTTGTTATGATTTCTATCTTCTTACATTTGGAGAGACTTCGCCTGTGTCCTAATATGTAGTCTATCTTTGAAAATGATCCATGTGCACTTGAGAAGAATGTATATTATGTAGCTTTGGGGTGAAATGAGAGAGAGAGAGAGAAACATCAATGTGAGAGAGACACACTGGTTGGTTGCTTCTATATGCTACCCTTGACCAGAAATCAAACTTGTGACCTTTCAGTCCAAGGGCTGATGCTCTACTACTGAGCCATACCAGCTTGAGCTTATTTTTGTATATGGTATAAGAAAGTGGTCCAGTTTCTTTCTTTCTTTCTTTCTTTCTTTCTTTCTTTCTTTCTTTCTTTCTTTCTTTCTTTCTTTATTTCTTTCTTTCTTTCTTTCTTTCTTTCTTTCTTTCTTTCTTCCTTTCCTTCTTTTTGGATATATCTATCCAGTTATCCCAGCACTACTTGTTGAAGAACCTGCCATTTTCCCATTCTATAATCTTACCTTCTTTGTCACATATCAATTGATCATTTAAGTGTCAGTTAATTTCTGGGCTTCCTATTCTGTTCCATTGATCTGTGGGTCTGTTTCTGTGCCAGCACCATGCTGTTTTGATTACTATAGCTTTGTAGTATAGATTGAAATTAGGAGATATCTCAGTTTGATTCTTCTTTCTCATGATTGCTTTGGATATTCAGATATCTTTTGTGTTTCTATAGAAATGGTAGGATAATTTGTTCTAGTTCTGTAGAGAATGCCATTGGCATTTTGGCGGAGATTGCATTAACTATGTAGAATGCTTGGGCAGTATGGACACTGTAATCATATTCCATGAGCATAGTATATCCTTCCATTTATTTGTGTCATCTTCAAGTTCTTTCTTCAATATCTTAATTTTCTGAGTACAGGTCTTTTGTCTCCTTAGTTAAATTTATCCCTCGGTATTTTATTTTTTCAATACAACTATTAAAGGGTTTGTTTTCTAACCTTCTATTTCTGATAATTCCTTATTAGTTATAGAAACATCACTGATTTCTGCATATTAATTTTGTGTCCTGCAGTTTAACTGAATTCATTTATTAGTTCTAACAGTTTTTAATAGAGTCTTTAGGTTTCCCATATATAATATCATGTCATCTGCAAATAATGCCAGTTTTCCTTTTTCCTTTTTGATTGGGATATCTTTTATTACCTTTTTTAATTAAATGCTGTGGCTAGGAATTCTAATGAAATGTGGAATAAAAATGGTGAGAGTGGGCATCCTTGTCTTTCTTGTTCCTGATCTTAAGAGAAAAGCTTTTAGCTTTTCATTGTTGAGTATGATACTAGCTGTCGGCTTGTCATATATGACCTTTATTATGTTGAGATATGAGCCCAATGTTCCCACTTTGCTGAGTTTTTTTTTATCATAAATAGATGTTATATTTTGTCAAATGCTTTTTCTGCATTTTTTACATAACCATTGGTGTCTCCTGTGGATTGTTGTACCATCTTGTTGTAGTTGGGCCACATTTGCTGTGAGAACACCAGCCTTGGTGTAGCCCCTCAGGCCAACTAACTGCAAGGACCAGCTGCAACTATTGTGGACAATCTGGTGTGAGGTGGGGACGTAGGGGGACTGGCCACACAGAGTGGGAGATGCTTTGGAAAGGCTTCAATGCCAGCTGGGGCCACTTGTTGGGTAGGCTCGGGTTGGTCGTTTGTGCAGGCTGAAGTCAGCCACTGTGTGTGGTTTCTTGGGAAGGGCTCCTGTGCATGATGAGGCTGGCCACCACTTGTACTGGGCTTGGTGCCTTTTGGGAGTGGCTGCTTTGTGAGCAAGTTTAGCTGTCATGTGTCACAGGTCTGGAGTCCTTTGAAAGAGGCCTGGGCCAGGATGAGTAGGTTTAGCCTGGGAGGGATCTCACGGGAATGCCAGGAATGGGTGAACTGTGACAGCCACGTTAATGGAGAGTGATAAACTTGGTGCCTCCCTGCACGGGTCCAGACAGGTGGAAGAAGAACAAAACAAAAGAAACAAAGAAACAATGGCGCCTGCCTGCATTTGAGTCCCCAAAGAGAGTTCCCAGTGACCCGTGCCCCTCCAGCACTCACAGGAAAGTTAGTCTCGATTGAATTCCTCCCCATTAGACCAGGTGCTTCTCAAGCTGCTTTCCTAAAGTGAGTTTGTGCATGAATCATTTAAAAGCTGTGTCTCAGTATTCCACTGCCCATCATCTCTCTCGGATATAATCTCCACTATTTTACAAAATTAGATATTATGGGAACTCCTCTTCTGTTCAGCTAGTCACTAGCTGTAGATGGTTCTCAACAATGTTTGTTTTATATTTAGTAGTAATTTTGGTGTGTTCATGGGAAAAGCTGAGTTCAGGATCTACCTAATCCACTGTCTGGAGCAACTCCCCTTTACTTCCAACCACATTCATTTCTTCTATGAGTGAAATCTTGGACGCCAGACATTTCTACTTCCTCTTTCTCAGCTTCTATGTCCCTAGGGATTGAACACTGATTTCATCTGTCTCACAACACTTCAGACTCAAAAATTACACATTTTCTAGGGAGTATATTTGCTATCCATCTCACATACCCTGACTGTCCTAGTATACTGCCACACAGTTGTAACTGCTTACATTCATTATGCTGGGCTTAGGTATTTTTGATCACACTTAAATTTAAGTGTGAATTTTCTCCATGTACAAGTCTCATTGGATAATTAGTTTGTGTTTTTCCACTATTTTTGTGGTTCTTCATTATTTACAGACAAAACAGTAGGAAAATCGGGTAATAAGCTACTGCTCTGTTCCTCCCGGGCCTATGTGCCTCTATCTAACAACTGATAGAACATTCTGGGTGACAGGTTTCAGAAGAGATTTTCATGATCTTACCGCTTAACCCTTCTATTTTAGGAGCTCCTTACTGAGAAAGCTATTTTCAAAGAATAATAATCAAATGGAAGCAAAATCCCGCTTTATTAAGCGCTGGGGAAGTACTCACTTCCTCCCAGAGCAGAGCTTCCATAATCATGGAGTAGAGCTCACTATTTAGCTGTGCTCTCCTTTCCCCTTCCTCTAACAGCCAAGTCTTCTAAGCAAACTCTGGCATCACCTCTTCACTCTGTTGTGAGTGACGGAGAACAGATAGGAGAGGACAGGTATGGCCAGGCTCTGCCCTAGTGAACTTGCGCTACGGAGGACACAAAGAACAAGAGAGAGGCTGCAGATAGGCTTTGCTGTCTAAGGCACAGTAATGACACTATTTAGTAAAACATGATTAATCTTAGAAATCAGGTTTTGTGTGAATATAGTAAAAGTTTAAATACACAGTGTGAAAGGAGACTAGAAATGTGAAAGATGCCTTCTGGTGAAGATCGAAGAAATATGAGAAAGAAGGAATTTACCTTCTCTACCACCTGGCATATAACAGACACTGAATTTGTTAAATACAACTTAATTTTTACATATTTCAACATTTGTATGTATGAAATGATTTTGAAAATAATTTCAAAGAACTAATTAAATCACCTTTGAAATTTTAGTCTAAGAACTGTGTTGTTGTTTTTAATTTTTCAATTATGGTTTACATTCAATATTATTTTATGTTACTTTCCAGTGTACATCATAGTGATTAGGCAATCATATACTTTATAAAAGTGGTCCCCCTGATATTTCAAGTACTCACCTGGCACTGTACAGAGTTATTACAATATGATGTACCATATTCCCTATGCTGTACTTAACATCTCTATGACTATTTTGTGGATACCAACTTGAACTTCTTAATTCTTCAAATTTTTCAACCAACATTCTGATCTTTGTGTCTGTGAGTTTGTTTCAATTTTGTTTGACCATTTATTTTGCTCTTAAGATTCCAGTTATAAGTGAAATCATATGGTATTTATCTTTCTCTATCTGACTTATTTTATTTAGCATAATACCCTGTAAATTCACCCATGATGTCACAAGTGGTAGGATTTCATCCAAGAACCATATTTTTATATAATTTCCTGCTTTGGGCATTTGTCCATAAAAGCTTCTTAATTAATTATACCCTGGACACAGATCACGCAAATCCAGTTATTTCTTGTGTTAGGAAATGCTGAGTTACTAAAGCCCTGTCTTTGTAGAGACATACTTGGTGGTTGCCTTTCAAAATGAGGTTCTCTAGTAGGATAATCTTGATTAAAAGGACTAGAAAAGTAAAGAGGAGCTCATTTTTCATTGAGAAAATATTTTAGAAGCTTCTAAGGACAAATTAATATGATTACAGTTCATCTCCATAATGTTGTAAATAATCAACATTTGGCCAATATCCATAAATTATTAGAATATCTTCACATTCCTCTGATGAAATCATGACATCTCTTTTTCTCAGTATTGTTTAGTAGAAAAAAAAATAGGAAATAAGAGTAACCACAACAATAAAGTGATACTGAAGCATAATTTCTCATGTGGATAGATTCAATAAGCAACCATATTTCAATGGGCAGACATCTACATTTATAATATCTGGTATATTCATTTTGACCTCATGTTGCACAGGTTAATTCCCATCCAATCCTGTTAAGATGTTGTTTTGAAGGTTGAAGTTCAGCTAAGGAGCAAGGTAGAGTGCCTCCCAGTGGAGTGGAACTGCCCGGGCCCCCGGTGGGAGCATAGATGGTTTTATCCAGGAATATGGTTCTGTCTGCAAAAGTTGATGTTGAGACAGGCTGAAAAACAAACAACCATGAGTGAAAATAAACTGAGTATTAAAAAATCCAAAAGTAGCCCTAACCGGTTTGGCTCAGTGGATGGAGCGTCGGCCTGCGGACTGAAGGGTCCCAGGTTTGATTCCAGTCAAGGGCATGTACCTTGGTTGCGGCCACATCCCCAGTGTGGGGTGTGCAGGAGGCAGCTGATCGATGTTTCTCTCTCATCGATGTTTCTAACTCTCTATCCCTCTCCCTTCCTCTCTGTAAAAAAATCAATAAAATATATATTTTTTAAAAAATCCAAAAGTACCATATTTGAGTATTTATTATATGCCAAGTTGGGTTTTAACAGCTCCATTTTAAAAATAAGAAATTTAAATGCCAAGAGTTTCATGCAAGATCACACAGCAAGCAAAAGGCAGAGCCTGGACTTGGGCCCAACTACTTTGCATTTCACAAACCAGGCCCTTTCTTCTTTGCCACACTGGTTCTCTTCTAGAAGGCTCTGGAATAAGCAAGTTCCAATTTGGACCATGAACAACAACAACAACAACAAAAATACTGGAGATTACATTTTATGTAATATTTTGTGAAAAACACACATGTGTCTGGAAGAGCTTAAAGAAATAAGTTCATCTAGTTAGCTTACAGGATTTCAAAATTGCATGTCTGCAAATTAAGTCAACATATATACCCCAAATTTTTTGTTGTTGTGTTCCCTGTAGTGAAAAACACCAGCAGCTACTGTATTTTAGAAACTAAAGCTAGGAAAGTATCCCTGACTCCTCCTTTACCCCCACTACCCTTTATTATATTGACAAATTCTATTCAGACTTTCTTAATCTAAAACCTGGACATCTCTTATGATCTCCATTCTACTACATTGTTTAAGAAAATGATCACCTCTGGATTACTACAATTACATCCCAAATGTCCCTCTCTTACATGTGTCCTACCCATGCTCAGCACTCTCCATCCAACTCTTCATCCTATAATTCAGAATGATTTTGTAATGCTAGTTTTATCAGGCAACTTCCCTGTTTATAATTTTTCTCAATTCCCCTCAGTGTAAAATCCAAATGGTACAGTGCACAGCAAGATAAAAATATACCTCACATACTCTGGTATGGGAAGAAAGTAAATTCAATGATTGACCAGGGTAGAGAGGACCAGTTCAGGTTTGAACATCCTTAATTGCAGTGCTTATAGGATATCCAATTGGAGCTCTTCATCTGGCGTTTGGATATATGTATCTTCACTAGTCCTTCCTCTCAAACAAGAAAGAAACCAGGACAACTTATTCACACGAAAATACAAATACAAGTAATACAGCTGTCACCCACCCCAGGAGCTTTTCTTTGCATTAAATAATGTGGGGAAAATATTAATTCATACATATAAAGTAATTCCAAAACATACATCAAGCATAGTGGAATTGAGTTGGAAAGATGTTTCTAAAGGGTGGGTCTTCGCCCTTCAAATCATGCTGCTTGTGTATTTTATGTATGTTAAGAGGTGCTGGCTTCAGAGAAACACTGGAAAATTCACTGTGGCTGAAACATGCAAATCACAGAATGTTTGCCGGAGGGTAAGTCAGAGCAATGCCACTGAGGTAGCCTGCATATGCATATCTCATTGCTGACATCTTGAGCTCTGTTAATCAATTCCTATTTGAGATAAATGCATCTGCTTGTATCTCAAAAGACTAGATTCACAGAACCGTTACTAAGATATTTCGTAGATGCTCTCCAAGGACTTTAAAAGAAGGAACAACAGGAAATTTACCAAATCCGTACAGCAAACCTGAAGAAAAGGTTAAGCAAAATTCAGAATCCTCCTTCACAGCCTGCAAATTTTGATAAATAGTGTCACAACTTTGTCCACTGATTTCTAGAGATTTGATTCATTATAATGCTATCTGGGTTAATTGTACTTCTAAGAGGTGCTAATTCCTGTCCCCGAAAATAATATATTTCAGAATTTCATTCCCACATTGAATATTCCCCTCCAATATTTAAGAAGCAGAGCCTCTCTGTTCGGAAAAACTAAACAAAAAATATCAACAAGATAACAGGATGGTGGGATTTTTGTTCAGAAAGAAGCACTACAGTATTTGGCTCACAATTCTATGCACAGAACTCCCAAGGGCTGCCTTTGACATCTTTACCTTACATTGTTTCTCTCCTAAATCATGGATAATAGAGACCCCAGGCATGGTGGAGTAAACCCTGAAGCTCGCTGCATACAAACTCTGTGAGTTAGCATTTTCATGGCTCAGCTAACAAGAGAAGTGAAACTCATGCCATTATTTGACTTACTTAAAATGTATCCTTTTCATGTTTGAAGGTCTAATACCCCATATATTTGCAATTATTTAGCCCTTAGCATTCTCCTTGAAACTGTCCTCCTCTGCCTACTTCTCTTCTTGTTCCCTATGACTTATTTTACTCCATAGCTTCTAGCTATCCCTCAACCACAAAGGTAGTTGAAGCAACATCCAAAAATACCAGCTCCCAGGAGCTGTTCATTCTGTGCTTAAAGTATAAAACAGGTCTCAAGCCTGGGTAATAACTGAATTCATGAATCTCAATTCCCAAATGACATTAATAGCAGCCTAGAGCAGGAAGCAGAGCTATGCTAATTTCTGCAGGTAATGCGTGAAAGCAGATAGGGAAAGCTTGAAAGGTCAACATCTGCTGTCATGCAGGAGTGTTGCAAAATGTGATTGGCCAGTAAATGTCAACACCATGTTCTAAAATCTACATGCCACCCTTTCAATTTAATCTTCGCCAGCAGCCCAGCTAACAATCACGCGGCATGTTTCAAAAGCCCTTGAATTCTAAAATGGAATTGTGTGATTGCATTCCCATGGCAATAAGACACCTGTAAATTACAAACTTGTCATTTAATCAGCATAAATGTAGGGAGTTTGTGCAACCACTGTGAATTTTTTTCATATCTATTTTCAGGGAAGGCTGAAGACCTCTTAATGATTATATACCATAACAGACTACAGGTCTAACTGTTGCCATGGTATTACGTACTTCTTTTCTTTTAAAGAAGTGACTGGAATGTAGAGCAGATAATGAATCTAATGATTGTCCTCTGCTCCACAGAGATGTGCTTTATATTCTCTCCCTTTTGTGCTCTTCCTTCTTTTCACTCCAGACTGGGTTCACAGGTATGCATTTGTTCAGGGATAAGAATGGCTCTCAGAGCAACCTCCACCTTATAAAAATATATATAAAATGATCTGCTTTGGGAAATGTCTATAACCAAAAAGATATGTGTAAAAAGCAGAGAAAACAAAATTTACATTTATCACACAAACTAGAGGCCTGGTGCATGGGTTCGTGCACCAGTGGGGTCCCTCGGCCTGGCCTGTGCCCTCTTGCAATCCGGGACCCCTCAGGAAATGTAAGACTGCTGGTTTCAGCCCGATCCCCACAGGCCAGGCCAAGGGACCCCACAGGCCAGGCCAAGGGACCCCACCAGTGCACAAATAAGTGCCCCGGGCCTCTAGTATATATATAAGATTCTGGGTTAATCTTTTCCCACCCTCCCCTCTTCCTCCTTCCCTCTGAGATTCATCAGTCTGTTCCATGTTTCCATGCCTGTGCATTGAGCGTCTGCCCCATGATGGTCAGTGCACATCATAGCTACTGGTTGAATGGTCACTTAGGCTTTTATATATATAGATTGTCAGATTAAATCAGTGAGGAGAAAGACAATAGGTTTTGTGTAAAAGAAAAGTTTGCACATTCATAGTGTCCAAGGCTATACATAAGTTCTTTTTAATAAAATGTGAACTAAATTAGTGAATCTTAAAATTGCCAGATATTCAATTCAATTAATTACCAGTATATTTGATAGGTGACTGTGTTTGTATTTATTTTTTTATCTTTAAAATATATTTTATTCATTTCAGAGAGGAGGGGAGAAGTAGATAGAGATAGAAACATGAATGATGAGGGAGAATCATTAATTGGTTGCCTCTAGCATGCCCCACACTTGGGGATTGAACCCCAACCTGGACATATGCCCTGATGGGGAATCGAACCGTGACCCCTGGGTTCATAGGTTAACACTCAACCACTGAGCCATCCTGGCCAGGCAAGTGACTGTGTTTTTAGATTATAAGTAATTATCATTAATGTGTATTTGCTAACTTGAAGCCATTTACCATACAAAACACCAAATTTAATACAACTGACTTTTATTCTCTATTTGAAAATTAACCAAAAATAGAATTTTTATAAAGGTGTTTTAGCTTGGGTAATTATTTTGGACAGAATCATAAAAACTTGGCTTCAGGATACACCATCTCTCCCCATACAAACTAAATTTATCTACGGGAAGTAGCACAAAAAAAGGGGTCCTGATAAGTTCCTAATAAATGGTTCCTGAAATAAACATGTATAGGTGAATGAATGCAGTCATTAGATAGACTTGGCCAGACACACACCATTAGGGAGGAGCTTGGCTTCGTTCCTGTTTTCCTGACTCCACCTCAAGTGCTCATTTTCCTACTCAGTCCAAGTGACATTTTTGCATCTCTTAGAATGACAGTAGATACATAAATTTGAAATGAGGTATTTTTCTTTTTCTTTAAAAGGAAAGGGATACAGGCACACATCTTCTGAGTTCCTGCTTAGTATCTACCAGTTATGCTAAAACTTAAATGTGTGCTTACATTTAATATGTAGGTACTCCTGTCGGATTTACAAAAGTTTTGACTTTGAAAAGCATTTTAAGAAGGAAAAGGACCACACGATTGAAAACACCGAATTACCATATAATTCTTTGATTTTATTGACAACTTAAAATACAAATCTAATGTCTGCCTAGCAATGAAGGCGTAAAAATGCTATTTCCTTTGTTTTATTGATTATATGCAATAAAGGTGAAGTAATGGTGAATGATGCCCACCTCTTACTCTGCTCAAACCCTTTTTAAGCACATACACTACTGGGCATAGCGTTCCATGAAGCAGTCGGACAGTTTTCAGTAATGCTAAGAAACCTATTACTCCAGGTGTGGGGCAGGGGCGTTGGCTGTGGGACCCTGGGCAGGATGAACCGTACCGGTTGTCTGTTGCCAGTTTATGTCTAATTCAAAAGTATGAATGACCAGTGAGGACTTCACTGCCCTTCCATGCTTAACCTAGTAGATGCTATGCAGGATATAGTTTAGTGGACCAATAAGAATAAGGTCTCATTTTATAGATATCTTAATAAAAGAGCCATACATGGGACAGAAAGTGACGAGGACCATTGACCACTATACAATGGCATCAGCAAAGCAGTGCCCAAGACAACCAGATAGAGCCATATTGTTCAATCGGTAAAGACTCCGACTTTCATTTTCAGCAACCAATGGCAAGACTAGTTTCCAATTCAGGGGTATTGGACAGTTTCAAAACCAGAACTTAAATCTCTGAGCAGGTTGGAAAAGGACCTCTTAGAACCCACAATCACACAGTAAGTGTTAAAGAAGTCCTGTGTTCCTTCAGTGTTTTGGGGAAGTCACCAGTGCTAACGTGGTTATCTCAGCAGTAGCATCTGACTTCCTACCTGGAAAGCAAGGTCTGATGTTGAGCTTAATCTCCTGCAAAGAGGAATCATTTTAAAAACAAATGTCTTCTCCTCATTAGAATAGAAACTAGACACCAGGACTTCGATTTATGTCTTCAGTTAAGATTTTACCTCCGTGCACGTCCAGGGGCCCTCTCTCAAATGGATGGCAGGCAGTACAGGGGATTTTCAGTTCCAAGAGCATTTGATCATCATGCTGCCTTTGTTCTCCACATTCAGTTTATCATGCAGAGTATTTCCCCAGGGGGCTTTTACAGACTGAATTGGCAACTATGAATTTTCAATGATTCCAAATAAAGCACAGTGGCATGTCCTATCACTCTTCCAAATGAAAAAAAGGTGCACTAAGTCCATTAGTCACCAAAATTATGATCTGTTATATGACTGTACTTTTCCCTTTTTGCAAAGTGAACTTTGGAAAAAATTCCACTGGATTAGTTTATTTAACATTGATAATCTGTAAAAAAAGTTATGAAAACCTGCCAGTGTTGAAACTGCCAAAACAGCCTCTGTTCTTCCCTTGACACTGAATACTTATTAATGCATTATAAATCTTGATCTGCAATATTTTCAATGTAATAGTTTATTATAAACACTGTCATATCTCACGTTACCAATTCTTTCCTACATGCTAGTGATTTCTATAGTTGTGACATCTCTTTTTCTTAGTACCATCCCAAAACAACCATAAAAAAATTCACTCTGGATATCATCCAGGAACCTCACATTCACTATATACGAAATAAAATTAAGTGCTTTTTTCTTCCTTTTATTTTACATGTTGTCACACTTACTGATATTAACTTCCCTAAAGCAAGAAACTGGAGTTCTCTTTCTACCTTCTTTTAGACCATTCCCCAAATACAAATGGTAGCAAAATATTGACATCAGAAATCCATGTATAACTTATCTCCTTTTCTCCATCCTTCTGCCTTAGACCAGACTATGTTATGGTCCATAGACTAAGGGAGGTTATGATGATGATTGCTGTTGCATTAACCTCTGTAAGACATGGAAAAATAACCACTGGGAAACAAATATTTCTATGGCATAAAAATCTTTACTTCTGAAACAATGTGAGGAAACTGTTAATAAGTGGTATAGACTATAAGTTTATCATGTAGTTATGCAAGAATAAATTAATGTGAAGCCAGGGGCAATCCTATTGCATATAACCAAATACTAAGTAAAAGCAGGGGAAGAAGGACACCCCCCAGGTTAAAATCATCGAGTCTTATTCAAAATTATTGAGTATTTTAAACCACAAGCCTTGGTTATGACCTCAGTAACTGCTGGTCACCATCTCATGGCTTTAGTTTCTGGCATTCAGATTAAGTACTAGATAAAAACACAAGCAAATTTTTTTTGTTTCGTTATTTTTCCTCTTATTCTCAGTTTTTCTTCTCCCTCACTTGTCATTCCTCTCCTTCCTCTGAAACTCATCTGAACTGTGCCTTTCCAAAAGAACCTTTTATTCATTACTTTTCTCTTGCTCCTTCTCCCTACTCTTATTTCTGAGTTTCTTTTTCTCTGATAATGTTACACAGTAGTAGTCTGGTGGGCTACCATAATAGAGGACATATGATCAATGTATAGTATTTGCATTTATTACTTATGTCTGAATATAATACATTATTTCAAAAAAGAAATAGAATATATCTTGAAGAAAGAGGCCCTTTTGGCAGTTCATACAGTATATGTGCAATTTCTTTTTTTCATATGTGTGGCTCCTGTAAGATTGGAGTCACTCAAGGAAATAGGTGGATGCAGCAAGCAAGAGGGGAGTTTATTAGAGGGAATGAGGGATGGAACCCCAACTGGGGAAGGTTAGGACTCAGTCTCCACTGTCCTTGGGGTTGAATTTTATGTGCAAAAACCACAAGGGGAGGAGGCTGGGAGACTAAGTGTTCTAGTCTGATTAGATGGAGTTCGTCATCCTTCAGACTGATGAGTGCTGGCTGTTGAGGCTGTGGGCTGTAGGTGGCCGTTGTTATTATTGGCCTGCTGTCTCGCCCTCCAGTGCAGCTGCCTCCTGTTGTGCCGGATAGGGTGACTGCTAGCTGTTCCATGAAATGAGGCTGGGGCCACTTTCCCGTTCAGGACTTTCTAGTCCGCCTGAGCCCAAGTCCTCTGATGGCCTGTCAGGTCCTTTATTAACATACTTTCTGAAGAATAATGAGTGGGAGTTAAAAGCAGACATATCTACGCAGTGTCAATGAGGTTAGGCCATCTAGTTAGAGGGCTGAGGTAGTTTCACCTTTAAAAAAAAATCTTAAAATATAAAGAGACTAGTGTTGGCTGAATGGTTCATAACAAATCTACTTTGCTACTGCTTTATATAAAACTAGAGGCCTGGTGCATGAAATTCATGCACTCAGGGTGGGTCCCTCAGCCCAGCCTGTACCCTTTAGCAGTCTGGGAGCCCTCAGGGGATGTCCGACTGATGGCTTAGGCCAGGGGTGGGCAAATTTTTTGACTTGAGGGCCATAATGGGTTCTTAAACTGGACCGGAGGGCCGGAACAAAAGCATGGATGGAGTATTTGTGTGAACTAATATAAATTCAAAGTAAACATCATTACATAAAAGGGTACGGTCTTTTTTTTTTTTTAGTTTTATTCATTTCAAACGGGCCAGATCCGGCCCGCGGGCCGTAGTTTGCCCACAGCTGGCTTAGACCCATTTCCCCTGGGGAACAGGCCTAAGACATCAGTCAGACATCTTTAGTATTGCCACAGAGGCAGGAGAGGCTCCCACCACAGCCACTGAGCTCACCAGCTGTGAATCCGGCTTCTGGCTGAGTGGCACTCCCCCTGTGGGAGCACACTGACCACCAGGGATCAGCTCCTGCATTGAGCATCTGCCCCCTGGTGGTCAGTGTGCATCAGAGCGACCAGTTGTTCCTCCGTTCAGTCTATTTGCATATTAGCCTTTTATTACATAGGATAGAGGCCCGGTGCATGGGTGGGGGCCAGCCAGCCTGCCCTGATGGGGACCCCCAATTGGGGTGGAGGACCCCACTAGGTGGCAGGGCCAGCCAGGGCAAGGAGCCATGAGCAGTTTGTGGCCAGCCCCACCCCCAATTGGGGTGGGGGGTCCCTGCTCAGGTGTGGGGCCAGCCGGGGTGAGGGGCCATGGTCATTCTGGTTGTACTGGTAGTTCTGGATGTTCTGCCGTTTCAGTCACTGGGATTTTATTATATAGGATTATTCCATAGAATATGCATAGAGAGAATGATGACAGCAGCACCAGAATTGAACTAGAAGATAGAATCTGGGTAAATTTCCTACCTTTTATGTATTTCATTTAAAAGAGCTAAGAAATTGGTTAAAATTGACAATTTTGATGAGATGGTATTTATTTAGAATGTGTTTAAGAGCTATCCATTTTCCCATATTTCCTTCATCAGCTCATTGTACATTTTATTTTCCTATTCACTAAATATAATATTAAATGTATTCTATAAAATAAAATTTGATATTGTAGAAGCTCATTGTCAAAAATCTCTTATGCAAATGTGCACACCCGAGTGCAAATGATAGCCTAAATGTGAAACAAAAGGAATGACCCCAGATTAAATTGTCAAAATACCACCAGCTATGATTTTAGTCTGCTACAGTTTAGATATATTTTCAAGAATCCTGTCTTCTTTTCTCATTCAGTAGGAAAGATTGAATGGGTCTCCTAACTATACTGATGATAAGAAGGCAAAGATAAACCAGAGAAGTCATTCTTGCCTTTAGGGATTCACCTGGTAAATTGCTGCTTAAAGAGTGCTGTCAATAAGTTAACTTCTTTACTGTCGAGAGCAATTCTCTGCTGGCGGTGAGATGGACAAGATGACCTAATAGATCTTTTCTTTTCATCTCAAGATCCAAAGTTTCTTTGCAAGGAATTGTGACTTAAAAAAACAGAAACAGTGTTTTAAGGCCTGTCCACAAATTTTTAACTGAAAAACAAAAAAACAAACCAAACTTGTATTTTATTATATTCTTTCTTTAGTGAAGTATTCTAAAGTTTCTAAAAATAATCTTTTACTTATATATTGCATTGTTGTATTTATTTTAAAAATAAACACAATGGCAAAGAGATATTTAGAACCCAACATTATAGGGTAAATATATTCTCTTGCACCTTTTTTTTTCCTCCTAGAACTCATGTTATCTTAAATGAAAGATTTTTTTTCTCTTCTACTTATATATCTTTTAGTCAGCAGAGATACTAGTAAAGTGAAATGGTTAAAAGCACAGACTTTAAAAGCAGGTTGAGTTGTTTTGTTTTGATTTTTAGTTTTTTTTGTTTTTGTTTTGTTTTTTAGATGCAACAGAGTAGGTACCCAGCAATCAGAATATCAAAGCTTTTTCTATTTTGCAGTTTCTTTCTTTCTTTTTGTTCTTTATTGTTTAAAGTATTAAATATAGTATTATATATATCTCCTTTTCCCCCCACTGACCTCTCCCCAGCCACCCCCACTACCCAGCACATTCCTCACCCCCCTAGTGTCTGTGTCCTTTGGTTATGCTTATATGCATGCATACAAGTCCTTTGGTTGATCTCTTCCCTCTTCCCCTGCCTTTACTGGGAGGTTTGGTGGTCTGTTCCATGCTTCTCTGCCTCTGTATCTATTTTGATCATCAGTTTATGTTGTTCATTATATTCCACATGTGAGTGAAATCATGTGATACTTGTCTTTATATGACTGGTTTATTTGGCTTAGTATAATGCTCTCCACGTCCATCCATGCTGCTGCAAATGGTAGGAGTTCTTTCTTTTTTATAGTAGCGTAGTATTCCATTGTGTAGATGTACCACTATTTTCTAATCCATTCATCTGCTGATGGGCACTTAGGCTATTTACAAATCTTAGCTATTGTAAATTATGCTATGAACATAAGGGTGCATATATCCTTTCTGATTGGTGTTTCTGTTTTCTTGGGATATATTCCTAGAAGTGGGATCACTGGGTCAAATGGGAGTTCCATTTTAATTTTTTGAGGAAACTCCATCCTGTTTTTCACAGTGGCTGTGCCAGTCTGCATCCCACCAGCAGTGCAAGAGCGTTCCTTTTCCTCCACATCCTCACCAACACTTGTCATTTGTTGATTTGTTGATGGTAGCCATTTTGACAGGTGTGAGATGGTACCTCATTGTCATTTCGATTTGTATCTCTCAGATGATTTGTGACTTTGAGTATGTTTCCATATGCCTCTCTCGGCCTTCTGTATGTCCACTTTCAAAAGTGTCTATTTAGGTCCTTTGCCCATATATTGATTGGATTGTTTATCTTCCTTTTGTCAAAATGTATAAGTTCCCTATAAATTTGGAGATTAGGCCCTTATCAGATATAACATTGCCTCATCAACCTCAGACCCTGTGAGTGCGCCACCCACCCGCCAAGCCCACCAGGTTGAGTTTTAAAACATTATTTCACCACCTATTAGCTGTGTTACCTTGAACAAGTAACAGTAACCTCTCTCGGCCTCCATTTACTGATCTGTAAAAAGGAGATAATAGCAGCACCTAACTTTTGGGGCTACTATGAGGATCAAATGAGTTTATATGTGTAAAGCATTTAGAAGGATACCTGGCACATGTTATGTATTGTTTAAGTGTGTGTTACTGTTATGATGATGATGATGATTATTATTATTGTGGTGGTTCTTATTAAATGCACTATCTTTATGAATGTTAAATTATTCATACATTTAAAAAATATATGTTTCAAAGACCATGCCACATTAATGACACATGGAGTTGGGTTCTTGTCCTATGAAATTTGAAGAATAAATTCACAGACTAAAAGGCTTCTTTAGTAAAAATGTGGAAGTTTATTGGAAGCAAACTCCCCCTGGGCAGGGGTCCCCAAATGAGAAAAGCCTACTCTCCCTCTCTCTCTCTCTCTCTCTCTTTCTCTAAAATGGGAAAAAATCTAAATCTAATAAATCTGTTCTGAGTCTCTTTGTCTCTGGTTTATATGTGCTGGTAGTTCTTTGTCTGAACATGACCCTTTCTAATTGGACCCTTCCTTAATTTATGACCCCCATGCTTTCCTAATTGGTCATTCTTCTACAGAGTATCAGTTAAAAAGGTCAAAGCCTACCTGGCCCTCCCCTCTTTCTCTTCCCCTGGTCTTGCAACATTCTCTATCCTCTGTGAATGTATACCTTCCCCTTGTAACATTTCTTTATCCTCTGTGAAAGTAAGATAAGCATTCTGGAGGCTCCAAGCCATCACCTATGCATTCCTCTCACATGGACCCCCTTTTCCCTAATACTGCCTGTCCTGTCTCTAAAATTCCTTTCATTAAGATTCCACATTAAATGAGTTATTGAGGAGTTGTTACATTATCTTTGGTAAGTAGGGTGGTAATGTTGGAGAAATAGGAAAGTTGCAGATCACATGGGACTTCATTATTTATTTATACATATATATATATATTTATATATATATATTTTTTAAACTTTTCTGTCTTTCTAGTTCTTTCTCTTTTTTAATATACTTTATTGACATTTATAGAGAGGAAGGGAGAGGGATAGAGAGTTAGAAACATCGATGAGAGAGAAACATTGATCAGCTGCCTCTTGCACACCCCCTACTGGGGATGTGCCTGCAACCAAGGTACATGCCCTTGACTGGAGTCGAACCTGGGACCCTTCAGTCCGCAGTTTGATGCTCTATCCACTGAGCCAAACCGGCCAGGGCGGGACTTCATAATTTAAACAATGAAATTATCTGGCCTATGTGAGAGAAATAAGTGTGTGCCATCAGTGTTTCTTCTGTATCAGGGTACTTCTCAAATAGTGTGGGGAGAGTTACTAGAGACATCAATGTTGAAACTAAACAAGGTCCTGTCACTTTTAGAAAAATTGCATTTTGAGGAGTTTGGTAGATGTATTTTAATTAAATAGATACATTATTTATGATGAATTTCAAGAACTTTTCACACTTCAACTAACTTTAAATTCAGTTGACCACCAAAACTTCACTTTCTCTCTGCATCCTTCCTCACTGGCTCTAGTAGAAATGTGGTTTCCAATGTGCTCTCAGAGCTTACTAAATCCCCAGATGTGTAAGTTATTTATAGTATTATCTTCTTTATGGACTGAGTTTCTTATTCATCAGACTGTGAACCACTTATAAGTAGTAACAATATTTTCTTAATCTGTATAATTCATAGCATCTAACATACTGCTTGGTGTAGAGTAGATCACCAATAAATGTTTTTAAATAAATGCATAAGAGCCCTAACCGGTTTGGCTCAGTGGATAGAACGTTGGCCTGCGGACTCAAGGGTCCCAGGTTCGATTCCAGTCAAGGACATGTACGCTGGTTGCGGGCACATACCCAGTAGGGAGTGTGCAGGAGGGAGCTGATCAATGTTTCTCATCAGTGTTTCTAACTCTCTATCCCTTTCCCTTCCTCTCTGTAAAAAATCAATAAAATATATTAAAAAAATAAATGCATAAGTAATGTCATCTGTCACTGAAAATTGATGTTTAAAACTACTTATTCCCTTAGTAGGATGCTAGCATGGTCCTCTGTCCTCACATCATTTATTATTGAGACAGAAAAAAGTGAGACAGTAGCACTTGGAAAAGTTTTTGTTACAGAATTGGAATTTTTTTTTTTTTAAGTTTTATTTTATTGCTTAAAGTATTACAAAGAATAGTACATATGTTTCCTATTTTTCCCCATTGACCTTCCCCCAGCCTCCCCTACCCCCAAGTCTCTTGCGTCCATTGGTTATGCTTATATGCATGCATACAAGTCCTTCGGTCATTCTCTTACCACCCCTCCCAACCCTCCCCAGCCTTCCCATTGTAGTTTGACAGTTTGTTCAATGTTGCTCTGCCTCTGTATCTATCTTTTTGTTCATAAAGTTATAATGTTCTTTATTATCCATAAATGAATGAGATCATGTGGTATTTTTCTTGCATTGACTGGCTTATTTTCACTTAGCATAATGCTCTTTTCAGATTCAACTTTCACAAATTCAATAGAGTCACATTTTCAATGTATAAGAATGGCTACTGAATCCTGGAAATAATTTGTTGCTGCCATATAACTTTGCGTTGTAGTCTTTTATTACAATGACTGAATCAGAGATTTGGACAAAGTCAAACTGTTGTTTATTTCATTACACATAAAATAAATACTTCATATTTTCAGTGATTTTTCTATATATCAATGATAATGCATTTACTATAGCCTAAAATTATTTTGGTTACTTATTTAAATACAAAACTTATAGGAAAGATTATGCTCTTCCAAGATATCTTTCCCTTTATCCTCAAACACTGAAAGGATGGTGTCTTGAAGATATGGCTAAATACATATATTTCTATTTTCTGTCTTCTTTGGGAAGAAAGCAAATTTCAAAATAAGTAAAAACTTGAGTGAGGGCACTGAGGTTGCAAATTCTCTACATGAAGAATTCTTTTCAGCTCAGGTATTTCAGGGGGAAAAAATGCTTGAGAAAAATCTTTCTATCTTTACCCCAAGGAAGTAAAGTTAACAACCACAGTCATCTAATCTAATAGCTTCTCTTATTCCTTTCATAGGTTCATCTCACAGGTGGACTGGTTTTCCTCATTTTCATTCTTTTTAGTTTCTTTCTTAGCATTTGATTCCCTATTGATATCTTTTGAAAAGTGCACAATTGCAATTTTAGCATTAAATTTCTCTATAATACTGCTTGTCTCTTTTCCTCTTATTGATTCAAAGCTACATGCCAAGTCAAAGGAGCAAAGTTAGTTTAATTCTTTCCTTGGCTACTTTCCTTATTCATCAAGCAGCAGGAATTAAAAAAAAAAAATACAACACTTCAATCCTTTTTGATATAATTAGATGAGCAGTTCTTAAGAAGACCTGCTTATTATTGATTCCTTTCAACTTTTCATCCTTTTCTCCTTCTTAATGCATCCCCCCAAGTTAGCCACAGCAGAAGTGGGACATCTGCTCAGAAAAACATTTAGATTACTAATGATTCTTTTTAACATCTGTTACATTGCTACTGAACAGTTGTTGTTTCTTTAAGGAGGCTCAAGGGACAAGACCTATGTCACATTAATAGTGGGTACTTTTTGGAAGTAGTAAGTCTTATGCCTTTGGGAGCTATCTAAAAGCGCTATTGTGTACATACATAACTGAACATGTCCGGTCTTACATTTCTTCTTTTTCCAGTGCAGTATTTCTGATTAGAGTAATTTGAGTCTGGTTGTTGCAATACTTAATAGGTTTTTTGTTGTGTGTGTGTTTTTATTTCACTGCTCATTACAGTTGCACTTTTAAAGAGAAACTGTATTAAGCACAAAATGTATCTCATATCTACTATTGAATTGGATGTGAGCTTTTTATCAAAAAAACATTCAAATGGGCTTTGATCCCAGCAACTCAATCTGTATGATAATTCACAACAAGGAAATGACTTGAGAATATGGGCTGGGACCAGATTTTTTACTTTGTTTTCAGCAAATGCATGTGTTTTTATTCACAAATACTTTGCATAAGAATAAATTAAAAAATAATTTCTTTTAAATGTTTCTTCTCAGGGTATCCTGGAAATATTCTCTTGTCCTCATGCTACAAAATAATAAAGTACTACTACTACTAATAATAATAATAATAAATCTTTCTCACAAATTCAGACCACAGAGGCCAGAAATTACTGGTGTGGCAAGATGAAAAAAAAATGGTGAAAAATCTAAAAGAAATTTTCAGAAGTCAGGGTTTGGCATACAAATATCCAATATCTGAAAGAGAACTTAAAATAACTATAAGATAATTGTGTATTGCTAATTTATTTTCCATTTAATTTGAGATTAAGCCAAGTCTAGTATCTAAGCGAATTAGTTGTCATTTGATTTTCATTTATTAGTTGATCTATTTTATATTGGAATATGAATAAGCATATATAAATATATATATATAATAGGTAGTAGATATATGACTAGCTTTCTCATATTCTACACAGTTTTGCTATTTCCCATTGTCTTTCATCTGCAAAAAGCCCTATTGCAACCTCTGGTGGATGAATCAATTATGATTCCAGGGGAAAGAACCTAGTATTTGCATAGGAATTTATATAGCCATACAGGATATCTCTTACGTTATATAACAAATGAGAACAACTAATATCAATGACTTAAAAGTGGAGGCTATTTTTCCTCCATCTGACATCTTGAGACAAATACTATGTGTATATGTTTGTTGTTATTGCTTTGTGTGTGTTTTTTAACCACCTTAGAAAATAAAGTAGCAACTGATAACAGTCAATACTCAGTTCTCTGGGTTATTCCACTTTTGACTTTTCATGTAGCTGTAAGTGGGTGGGTACAATGGCTCTGTTATTTTAGGCATTTTGTTAAGGAGTTACTGGTAGTCATAAAAGTAAATAATCTGTAGTTTGTTAAACCAATTAAATGACTGCTAATCTAAGTTTCCTCTGGGATGTATGATGTGAATTTATGTCATGGCATGGAATTTAAGAGCAAAACGTTTTTGTTTCTTCTTTTTTCCTAAATATGTTCAGTAAGTAATGTATTACTTGATTGAGTAATTGAAATAAAAAAAATGTTGTAGACAACAGATGTTAGTTAGAGAGAAAAGAAATAATGATGCAACTTGAACAGAGCATGCACTCATGTAAAAAGTAGCACTAGAAAAGACTATACAAGACAAAATATGACAAGTAGTATCCCTTTTATGGCTAATTGTAGATTTACTAGGTGTACCAGTTAATAATGCGGATTTTGTAATCAAAGAAAATACAGTAATTTCAAGAGAAACACCAAAAGTGCTTTATTCAAAGTAATGACCATCACTAGCTACACATTTCCCCATCTTTAGGTAATTTGTGGATACTGTCCCGATAGAACTTTTCTTGTTTTGAGGCCAACCATTCAGAGACCCAATTTTCCACTTCTTTGTATGTTTTGAAGTGATGCTCAGAAAGTGCTTGTGCCATCGATCAGAACAAGTGGTAATCTGAAGGAGCAAGGTCTGGTGAACACGGCAGGTAGGTTAATACTTCCCAGGCAAGATCTTTTAATGTGTCTTTAACTGGTTTTGAAGTGTGTGATGGTGTGTCATCATGAAGCAAAATTACTTTGCTGTGTCTTCTGGAACATTCTGGTCGTTTATGATCAAAGCATGGTTCAGATTGATTATTTGTTGTTGATAGTTATCAGTATTAATGATTTTACCTGGTTTTAGAAGCTCATAATACACCACACCTTCCTGATCCCACCAGACGCAGAGCATTGTCTTCTTTCCGAAGCGATTTGGCCTTGCAGTCGCTGTTGATGGTTGACCTGGAACAACCCATGATTTCGTGCATTTGGGATTCTCAAAATAAATCCACTTTTCATCGCCAGGCACAAGTCAATGTGAAAAATACTTTCTTTCATGCCATTGAAGCAACATTTTACTGATGACTTTTCGGTTTTCCATTTGTCTTTCGTTCAGTTGACGTGGCACCCATTTTCCTTCCTTTAAAATCTTTCCCATTGCTTGTAAACAATCAGAAATTGTTTGCTGAGTAAGGATTAATCCTTCTGCAAGTTGTTTTTGAGTTTGACATGCATCTTCATCCCATAATGCTTGTAATTGTTGGTCTTCAAACTTTTTCAGTTGACCTGGACATTCACATCGAAATCATCACTTTTAAAGCATTTAAACCAGCTTTCATAAGTATCTTGAGATGGAGCATGTTCACCATAAGCTTCCTGAAGTATCCGATAACTTTTTCTTCAAAATAAAGTAATGAATTAAAACTTTCCACAAATGCTCTTTTTTTGGCATGAAATTCAACATTTTTAAGAGTAAAAATATCTATGATGTTAACACCTTCAGCAAATTTGACATATGAAGTTTTGAAGCTTGTTGTCAATACAATAAAATAGCATACATATCAAGTTATATATATATATATAAACATATATGTAAATCCGTCTGTTGAAAAAAATCCGCATTAGTAACTGGTACACCTAGTAAGATTCCCTAACTCCAAGACCATTATGTGTTTCAAATACATTAAAATTGTGCCTCATGATTGAGTTTTGATTTAGTTACATGAAATGCCTTCATAGAAAGTTTAAAAACTTGGACATTTCATTATATTGCATTTTTAAATTTACATTTTTAACATTTAATGGTAAACTTTTGAATTAAAATGAATATAAATCTCATTGTATAATCTATCTCTGATTAGTTCAGAAATACTTTATTTCAGTACAAGACCCTCTGATTCATTTCCAATGAGGTGTTTCATGTAAAATGCAGTAGATTTCAGAGCAATCCACCAAAATCTGATTCTATTTGAGGCTCTATCAATGGCTTTCTAAGGATTTCCTTTCTTTGTTTCTCTTTCCTTCTCTCTCTTTCCTTCCTATTTTTCCTTCCTCCCTTTGTTCCTTCATTTCTTTCTTTCTTCATTTTTATTCCTTCCTTCTTCCCTCCCTTTCTTCCTTCCTTCTTTCTTTTATATTTTTACATGTCTGAAAATTATATGTATATCATAATTAATGACAGATGATATTTTAATAAATGAGATTTTACTTTCTTAGTGAGCATAAAATAATGATATATCTTACTATTGAAGACATCTTAGGGTAAATAAACATGGGAAGTAGATACTTAAGAATATGGGTGCGGGGTGGAGGGGGTCAATGGAATTAAAGGGGTACATCTGTAAAACTTTCAACAGTAAAGATAAATTTTCTTTAAAAAGTATGTTAGACTTAGAACCCATTGTTCAGATTATGTAAAATATCCTTTGTAAGCAACAGCTCATACTTGATGTTCTTTATCCTTACTGAGTTACCTAGAATCAATATCAGTGACTCATTAAAATTTTAAAGCCAATCAGTTATTTTCTTCATTTTCCTATCAGCCAGTTCTTCAAATTACATGTTTATAAGAGAAAATTGACCCTAGTATAGATCATATATGCTTGATCATGAGACTGCAGCACCCAGTAATTTGTGGAACATTAATTATGAGATACTCAAGTGTATTTTTGTAGTGCAGCATCCGAAATCATTTGTATATGCTCAGGTGGTATTTAATTATCCTATCTAATAAAAGAGAAACATGGTAATTAGCATACGACCGCCACCCTTCCCATTGGTTAATCAGGGCAATATGCAAATTAACTGCCAGCCAAGCTGGCGGCCAGCAGCCAGGCAGCTTAAAGTGAACATGAGGCTTGCTTGCTTCAGTGACGGAGGACTCCAACGTTCCCCGCCTGCCCCTGCAGGCCTCTGAGCTGCAACTCTAAGCAACTATGTTACAAATATAGAAGCTAAATAAAACCCCAGAAACCTGCTTTAGTCCTTCGGGCTTCAGCCAGCAGGATCGCAACATTGTTTCAAATACAGAAGGTAAACAAAGGCCAGAAACCTGCTTTCAGCAGCAGAGGCCTAAGAGCTGGAGCCAAGCCTCAAAGCTAAAGCTGGACCAGAATAAAAAAAAGAAAAAAAGGAGCAGTTGGGAGCTTCAGTCACTCGCCAGCCTGAAAACAGCCCTCAGCCCCTCACCCAGACTGGCCAGGCACCCCAGTGGGGACCCCCATCCTGAAGGGGGTGTGACCAGCTGCAAACAGCCATCATACCCTCATCCAGGCTGGCCAGGCACCCCAGTGGGGACCCCCACCTTGATCCAGGACACCCATTAGGGAAAACCAGCTGGCCCCAACCCGTGCACCAGGCCTCTATCCTATATAGTAAAAGGGTAATATGCCTCCCAGCATCGGGATCAGCGGAGCTGAGAGGCCTCCTGGCACTGGGATCAGTGTGACAGGGGGCAGCGCCCAAACCCCCTGATCACCCTGCGGCTCTGTGTGACAGCGGGCGGGGCCACAACCTCCCTATCTGCCCTGCTCTGTTCGTGACAGGGGAAGGCGCCCCAACCCCATGATCAGCCCTGTTCTGTGCCTGATAGGGGGAGCTCCCCAACACCCCGATCGCCCTGCAGCTCTGTATGTGACAGGGTGTGGCGCCCCAACCCCCTGATCGGCCCTGCTCTGTGTGTGATGGGGTAGAGCCATAACCTGCCCATTGGCCCTGCCCTGAGTGTGAGAGTGGCAGCGCCCCAACCCCCTGATCAGCCCTGCTCTTTTGGTGATAGAAGGTGATGCCCCAAACCCCACCCCATGGGCCCTGCTCTGTGTGTGATGGGGTAGAGCCATAACCTCCCCATTGGCCCTGCCCTGAGTGTGACAGTGGCGGCGCCCCAACCCCCTGATTGGCCCTGCTCTGTGGGTGATAGAGGGCAGAGCCCAACCCCCTGATCTGCCCTGCTCTGTGTGTGACAGGGGGCGGTGCCCCAACTGCCCTATCCGCTGTACACTGTGAGTGACAGGGGGGAGCTCCTCAACACCCTGATCGGCCCTGCTCTGTGGGTGACAAGGGGGAGCTCCTCAACCCCCTGATGGGCCTTGCTCTGTGCGTGACAGGGTACGGAGCCCCAACCCCCCTGATGAGCCCTGCTCTGTGCGTGACAGGGGGCAGCGCCCCAACCCCCTGATTGGCCCTGCTCTGTGCGTGACAGTGTGTGGCACCGCAACCTCCCCATCGACCCTGCCTTGAGTGTGACAGGGGGCGTTGCCCCAACCCCCCAATCAGCCCTACCCTGAGCGTGACTGAGGGTGGCATCGCAACCTCCCAATCCGCCCTGCTCTGTGTATGACAGGGGGCGGCGCCCCAACTCCCCAATCAGCCCTGCTCTGAGCCTGACCAGGGGCTGCACCTAGGGATTGGGCCTGCCCTCTGCCACCCGGGAGCAGGCCTAAGCCAGCAGGTCGTTATCTCCCAAGGGGTCCCAGACTGTGAGAGGGCACAGGCCAGGCTGAGCGACCCCCCTCCCCCGAGTGCACAAATTTTTGTTTACCGGGCCTCTAGTATATATATAAACTTTTAAAAAATCTACCCAGTCATGTTTTCGGATGAAGTGGCGTGCCTTTTCCCTACTGGGTGCTGGGAGTGAAGTCCTTATAAAATCTGAAGAAAAATAATTTTCTGAGACTAGCACAGGAGAATAATTGACCTTCATTTACATGGAATTAATTCCCTGGGTTTCCAAAGTCCCACTTTTCTTTGTCCAGACATAGAAGTGTATCTGGGGTTTCAGTAAAGCTAAAATCAGAGCCAGTGTCCAGTGTTTCCTTTCCATGTTGGGGACAGGTCCGGGACGGCATCAGGCTTGCTGCAGTCCATTCATCCATTTCATGTGGAGGCCCTGGGCCATGTGGCGAATGCAGGAGAGAGCAGCCCAGGCAACAAGAGTCCCAAGGGTCCTGAAAGCACAAGAGGAGCCAAGACAGCGAACTCCTTTGTTCAGGGAATTAAATACCCCAAGTTACATGCCCTTGCAGTGGCCACACCCACTCAGGCCAGTAACCTTTGTTCTCAGATGTGACTGACAGCAAGCACCTTCCCTGTGTCACCCCAACTTTACTGGGCATGTGTCTGTCTTCCCTTGGTTGGACCCCTGGGGAGTGTAAATTTGTAGTTTCCTGGCAAAGGTGCCCAAATGACAGGCCTATAATGTCTGACCTTCTCTTTGCTCCTTTCCTATTATTAATATCTAGGCTAATTACAATGGTTTCAGTCAGAAAAACCTTACTATATAAATGCAATATTCTTTCATATCTTCCTCAGCAAAATCTATGCTTGAGAAATTTGTATTATTTGATTTGCGCTTCGGCACATCCCTCCAGTAAAGCATCATTCCCATGGCCTTATGTAGTGCTTCATCTTTCTTGTCATCACTATCATTGGTGGAGTGGGGGGAGAGATTGAAAAAGTATATAAGTGATATGTCCCTGAGTTTGTTGTGTATTCAAAACTGAGTAAGATAAACAGCCCTGTTTATGTAAATCATTACCAAAAAAAAGAAAATCTATCATCAGTCGCAATGACAAGAGGGCCATCTATTAGCCTGCTAGCTATTCATATGCAGAAGGAAGCCAGTTGGTGCCTTTTCTCTCCCCTTGTGTCTTTTTATTCAAGGGCTATGGCAGCCCCTTCCATTTAGCACCACTCAGGGTCACCTGGGTGTGTCTCTGTCACCGTGGTGAGTCCCAATTGCCTGGAGATGTCTCGTCTTACTTGGCTGTCAGATACTCTATCTCAAAGGTGTGTTTCTTTGCATGTATTTACAACTCCAACATAACACATAATATTGCCAGGTTTGAATCTGATGTTTCAATGTGAATTTAATAAGCACACACTTTACAAAACATAACTGGTACATCTATTCAAACACAAAGCAAGCAAAAGCAATAGCATTGTATACAGTGGCCCTGGATTTTATTTATTCTAAAATAAGCAATATTTAAAAACTCATTTTCATCACTCACCTCCTTAGAAAGGTCAAGATCATTATGTATTTTTCTTGGACTGTTTAATTTATTGTTTCCATTTTCTCGGCTGCCTCATTACTATGCAGATATAAAATTATAGTAAAAAAATTTATGGAGGGAGGCTGTCTTCAAAATATTCATTAATACAGAAAATTAGTAATATTCATTATCATCTATTAAAAATCAGAAATGTTTTAGCAGAAATTAAGTTTAAATGGTTTACTTATATTTTCTAAAATATAGTTTGGAAAAGGCACTTAGGTTAGCAAGAAATTTTCAAAAAGGAAATAAAGAAATAGCTATTAAATCACTTTCTTTATTATATTTGATTCTCAGATTGTAGTGAAAGGGCATTCCAGTTCTCATGGTATGCATATCAGCAACAAGAAAGAAATAACCAAAATGTTATTTCATCCAGATTTAAAGTAAGCCCGTTTTATGTCTTTGTTCACACTGAGCTGGGGTGGGGGAAAAAAAGAAAAGCAAAGGCCGATTCTTAAGCCAATCAAACATTTTACTCCCACCTTGTGGCAGCGTGCTGCATGGCTGCTTTTCCAAATCAGAGACCTCAGAATCTTGGTTTGAAAAGAACTTATTTTTTATATCGCCTTATGCACTGATGAAAATCAGATTGATTAGGAAAGGGGCTTGATGATTCAGCAGATGCACAGGTCTGTTCCTCAGTGCTTTGGCAGGATGTAAATCAACTAAGAGAGGTACGAATGGCGCTACAGAATAAAAAGCTCCTTTCTCCACCTTGGACAGAGAATTCAAAGAAGTTTTGCAGGCTCCCTTTGCTGGCTAAGTGCACTATCAAGTTTTGTACGTCAAAATTCAAAACGTTTTTAATGGTTACAATTGTTTCACAAGCCGAATTTAGAGTGTTAACAAAAGCACACCTTTTCATCTGCTTCCTTTCAGCATTAAAAAAAAAAATGTACAAAGAAACATGATACCTCAAAAAACATATACTACATAAATTAAATTTTCTGCAGAAGTATAAAGAAAACAACTCGAATGCTTATTTACGCAAATTTATGTCTATCCTTTTTCATTTCTATGGATTAAGAAATATATGGAAGAAGTGAGTTTGGCTGCTAAGTTAGAGAAATAGGTCTGAGATGTTTTTTCCCTTAAACTCTTGTTTATTCCACAATTCACACCTCAAAGTATCAGCCAAAACTACACCTGTCATATTCTTCTGTCCCAGATTGATTTTACTATCTCCCTAATTGAGTTTAACATCCACCTTTATTAGAAAGAGCACTCAGCTTCTTTCAGTCAAAATAAAATAAAATAAACGCACCTCAGTTTCAGGATGAAACAACCTTGGAACCAGGATCTGTTTTATTTTCTCCTTACGGCAGCCAAGGGCTCCTTCAGAGGTGTTTGTGAGCCCTGGCCTGCTGAGTTTCACCATGTTCTGGCAATTTCTGCAAACAACTAGCTTTGTATTTTCCAAAGGCTCTTTCCACCAAAAGCTGTACTAGTCTCAGCACAATTCAACTTGTGACTGACTGTCTGTGTCTGAGGGCTGCCTTTCCATTCAAACTTATCCGATTGAGTTCAGGAAGATATAGTAAATGGGTTTTATTGTTTCACAAATGTAAGAAAGCATGAGTAAGGAGTGAGCCTAACTTAGGAAACAGAATTCCTAATTGATTTGAAATTGAATAGTCTCTTTTAATAAAAATACTAAAGAAACAAATCTATTAAATTTATTTTTTTATTATTTGTAAGATAAAAAAATGAAGCATATGTGAATATATGTGATTATATGTGTGTATGCATACACATACATATATGTAAATATGAATACATGTGTACATATGTATTCATGAACAGCCACATGTATGTTTTTACTCCTTAATTTTTGAAATCATAGCTAATAAAAGTGCGGTGAATTTGGCATTTTTAAGTCCTCAGAGTGTCTAGATGATATAAGAAATAATTAAACTTTGTTCTTCATTCAAGTGTCTGTAATTTTTTGTCCCTTAAAAATAAGTAATAAAAAGAGATGTGTTTTTACTGCTTAATTGTTATCTATTACCAGGTAAAATATTAAATTTTAAAAAATAATTCATTCTCATCATCATGATTATCTTAATATTCTTTTCTATGAAAACAATTTTAGGCATTTTAAGATACTTGACTAGAAACTCCTTCCACATTTCTAAATGCTGACATTAATTTCAAAATGCCAACCACTCAGCTGTTTGATATTTCAAGTTGACGATGTATTGAGATTAAACAGTATACAAACAATCTCAAAATCCATTTTATACCACATGTAATATTAACTTTTACATAGCTTATTTCTCAATTCCTAAAAACACATAGAAGAGCTTTTCTAGTAAACATATTTTGAGACAAAAATATACTCACCTCCTATTTTCTTTCTTAACACTGCGTCTTTAGTGTGAGAGGGGGATTTTTTTTCCTCTGAAAAACTGTTACTCTGAGTTAGGAACTAATTGGCTCTGTGTATCTCCTCACACTCACTGTCCACCTGCATCCTTATCTGAGCGTCTCACCTGGGAGAACTTGGGTTTTGTTTATTGATGTTACATCCATAACTGACTGCATGTTAAACCACCCTGCCGTCCCCGTAGGAGGCAAAGCACAGCAATAAATGAAGTTGACATGTTTCATTCCTCATCGGCATGTCATTACTTTTCCTTGGTAATGAAGTATCTGTAAGATTGCACTCCCATCTCCATTTTCATTTCTTTCTCAAGTCCTAATTTTTTCTTTCATTGTGAAATTTTCTTCCATTTACTGTATCGTTCTATCCATTTATTTGTTATTTTTCTTTTTTATTAAATTTAATGGGATGACATTGGTTCATAAAATTATATAGGTTTCAAGTGAATGTTTCTATGATACCTCGTCTGTATATTGCATTGTGTGCCCACCATGCAAAGTCAAATTTTCTCCGGTCACTATATACTATTTGACCCCCTTTACCCTTTATTCCCCTTCCTATCCCCCTTCCCTCTGGTAACCACCATACTGCTGTCCTTGCCTATGAGTTTTTGTTTGTGTTGTTTGTTCATTAGATGCTTTCAGTTTTATATCCCACATGTGAGTGAAGTTACATGGTTCTTAGCGAAGAAAAGATGAAATACTGCCATATGCAGCAACATGGATGGATGTTGAGACTAACATGCTAAGCAAAATAAGTCAGACAGAAAGTCAAGAACCATATGTTCTATCCATTAAAAACGTAATGTTAGGAAGAGACTAACCAACCTCAGAGGAAAGAGGGGAGGAGGGAGAGGAAGAGATTAACCAAAGAACTTATATGCATATATGCATAACCCATGACAATAGTGTGGTAGGACTGGACAGGGGTGGGGGGGTCTAGGAGGGAGCAGGAATGTGGTTGAGGGAGCCAAAGGAAGAAAAGGGGGCTATATTAATACTTTGAGCAATAAAGGTAAATTTTTAAAAAATCTTAGGAGTTCTCACTGAAGACTTAGGAAAAATTTTTTTCTTCTACTTTTACTTTCAAAATGCCCCAACTGGATTGAAGGAACTAGTAAATCAAATGTCTTATTTCCTAAATATCCAAATACTAAAATATCTCTGGAGCAGACTGGGCATACTCCAAAATGGCAAAAATATGTTCCTCTGATCAGAAACAGGGAGCTCACTGTCAAAATATTATGGGTAGTTAGGATCTATTTTTAAAAATTTTGCACTTTTAAGTTACATAGACAGTAGTAAAAAGAACACATGACAATTAACTGATGCTTTTGTATTCTTAAATGTATTGCCTAAATTTTTTGAATTATACATGTACAATATGTCATTTTAGAAAAATTGAAGAATAAACAAAAGAAGGTGAGTAGCACCAACAATGAAATTATAGCCTAGAAAGTAGAACTGTTCAAAATATGCTAATTAAACCATTGTTGGTGAAACTTTATCAGGCTTAGTGACTTCTGGAATCCATTGGCCTGACAGAACTGAATAAGGTATATGGATTTAATAAGAGGAGGAGATTCAAGTCTCATTATCCTCTGACTTAAAACTGGCTACATGTACAGTCAACTGGGAGGTCTACTCCACGCTTTAGAACTCACTAAGAAGAAAGAGTAGTATAAAAACACACATACAAAGTCATACATGTCCCGCTGTAACTAACCTAGTACTTTTATGGACTGCACATGTGTGTCCCCCCCAAATTATATGTTGAAACACTAGCTCCAATGTGTTGGTATTTGGAGGTGGGGCCTTTGGGAAGTAATGGGGTTTAGAGGAAGTCACAAGGGTGAAGCCTTCATGATGGGCTTAGTGTCCTTTTAAGGAGAGAAAGAGACTAAATCTTTCTCTCTCTCTCTCTCTCCATGTGGAAAAGAACAAGGAGATGGTTGTCTATAAACCTGGGTAAAGGACTCTCACCAGAAACCTAATCTGCAGGCACCCAGAGGTTGGATTTTCTAGCCTTCCATACTGTGAGAAAGAAATGTATTCCAGCTGTCATGGCTAAGTGGTTGAATGTTGACCTATGAATCAGGAGGCATGTTCCCTGACTGGTTCGATTCCCAGTCAAGGACATGCCAAGGTGGTGGCTCAATCCCCAATAGGGGACATGCAGGAGGCAGCTGATCAATGATTCTCTTTCATCACTGATGTTTCTCTCTCTCCCTCTCCATTCCTCTCTGAAATCAATCAAAATATGTTTTAAAAAAAGAAATAGATATTAAGCAGCTCAGTCTATGTTTCTTATTATAGTACCACTTGAACTCATCAAGACAAGTGATATCCCAAATTTTAAGAAATAAGATGCCATTTTATGCGAGAGTTGGCATAGTCTTAGTCCCCTCAACTTTATTTAGCACATTTAAAAAGTCTCACCTTTTGATACAATAGAACAAATAACTTTATTTAGCAAGTAAGTGAAATACACATGGAATTTCATTGCATAAAATATTGTTTTGTCCTGGAATCTTTCAATATTATTTTAAAATATTTTTCTTGTTTAATATTATTTCATTTTTAACCAAAATTTATGAAGTGACTACTGTGGGCTGGGCATGTTACTTTGAAAAAAAAAAGATATATATATCACACCTCTCTCTTCCCTGTTCCAACTTGTTGGAATATAGTTGGGACTTATAGCAGTACATTGAAAATTATTACAAAATATTCCAAGGTTACAGTAATGATATGCACTGGCTTATTCAGGTTGCAGTAAAGAGAAGCATTAAAATGACACAGATGAGGAAAGTTCATGGCGTTCTGGGTGACATCCCTCCAACTCTAAGTTTTCAAAGAATATCCTTTTGAATTTTTTGACAGTTTTAGTAAGAAAGCTCTTTTCAAACAGGAGAAACAAGAGAACATAAATATTTTAACATATACATGTGTTCATTTTTATGCCATAGAATGAAGTGTCAAAGGGCCTGAGTCTTGTCAACTTTCTCAATAGGATGGCACAAGTATTTTTTGAGCCCTTAGCATACACAAGGCATTTTACTAGGAACAATACAGAAATTAAAATGTTTTCACTTTCTTCAGTTCAATACTTTGTCTACATAAGCAAAATGGAATATAAATTTGGGTAAAATATATCTAGGTAATTTGCTCAAGGTAGAAATCCTTTCTGTGAGTACTCGAGTGTAAATACAAGCCACTTTGACCCTCTGAGGAGCAGAAGTGTCTGCATTATCTCAGACTGAAACAGACTCGGTGGGAGATCTGAAAAGGCAATTGAAACCACAGTAGGGAAACTTGTTATTGGATATTTTTAAAATCTCATGCCTTGTGACATACTAGCATTTGAGAAGGTCAGCCTTGTTGAGGCATGGATACTTTAATAACAAGTGTCTCTTCATAACAAACTTCACTTGATACTATAATTGACTTCACATCTGTGAGATTTTTATTACTGTGGATTTTCATCAACACTTCACCCAACATCCTAACTTGCTATTAAATAATGCCTGGTGAGTGTCATAGAGCTGAGATTACAAAGTGGGTTATGTGGTTGATAGCCTCTATTATAGGACCATTGCCAATCTATAAATATGATGAAAAAAATGGTAAGATGCTTATATTTGACCCTTGCAACAGTCATCTATTAATATCACTGTGCTACTGGCAAAGAATTACTTTTCCCTCCCCAGCATCTTCATGAGTGATTGCGATCTCCTACAGAAATGAACTAAGACTTCAACTTTCTGGAATTTTTTTTTTGTAAGAAACTGCCACATTCCTGTAATTTAAAACAGTTTAGATCAGTTATCTTTATAATATTGTTTAAAATGGTCACATGAATTAGAAAATAAACCCCCTTTAAAATGAGATTAGAAAGACTGATAGAAGTTGAAGAGTTGAGTTGAAATGTCAAGCTTTCTTTTATATAGACTTTATCTAATGCAGAGTCCCCACACAACTCTCAGGAGATATGGAGAGTGAATGAATGACTGCTTAAAGAAGGCAGCAGAGAAACTCGACCAGGCCAGACAACCAAATGTCAGGAACTGTTCCCACAGATTATTTAATTAACAGGTGTGTAATGCATGCAGCTCAATGCATTTTCTCTGGTAAAGCTAGCAGGAGGAATCACAGCGCAGTTGTAAGGTAATCTTTTAAAAAATATATTTGTATTGATTTCAGCAAGGGAGGGAGGGGGAGAGAGAGGGGGGTGGAGGAGGGAGAGAGAGAGAGAGAGAGAGAGAGAGAGAGAGAGAGAGAGAGAGAGACATCAGTGATGAGAGAGAATCACTGATTGACTGCTTCCTGTGCACCCTTCACTGGGGATCAAGCCAGCAACCTAGGCATGTGCCCTGACCAGGAACTGAACCATGACCTCCTGGTTCATGGGTCAACACCCAGTCATGCCAGCTAGGCAATGCTAAGGTAATCCTGACACCAAACCAAGTTAGGGCAGGCAGGTATTGGCACATTCTCATGCAAGTCTTTCAAAGACAAAAATACTGAACGTTGACTTTGACTGGCAATACAATATTAAAATAAACAAGGAATGGAAATCAGAAAGAAAACTTAAAACTGAGAAGGATAATGAAGAAAACCGAACCAAATCCATCTTCCCTTGCATTATTTTAACATTTTAAAATATATTTTATTAATTTTTTACAGAGAGGAACGGAGAAGGATAGAGAGTTAGAAACATTGATGAGAGAGAAACATCGATCAGCTGCCTCCTGCACACTCCCTACTGGGGATGTGCCTGCAACCAAGGTACATGCCCTTGACAAGAATCAAACCTGGGACCCTTCAGCCTGCAGACCGACGCTCTATCCACTGAGCCAAACAAGTTAGGGCAAATTTTTTTTCTTTATTGATTAAGGTATTACATATGTGTCTTTCCCTTAATGATCCCACATAAATTAAGATATATATATATATATAAGATATATATATTTACCATAGGCCAGGACAAATAAATTAAGATATATTGTGTGTTGTTAAATTTACAGTATTTTCCAATAAGGTTTTTTTTTTTTTTTTTTTTTTTTTGTGTCTAACACTTTTCAGAGCTAAGCATGTAAGTAATCAAGATGAAATAGCCCCTGCCCCAAAGAGTTTAGAGCTTATTATCTAACACAAATATATATATTTTTTTTAATTTTTATTGCTTAAAGTATTACAAAGGGTATTACATATGTGTCCATTTTATCCCCCCGCCCTAGACAGTCCCCTAGCCTCCCCTATCCCCCAATGTCTTATGTCCACTGGTTATGCTTATATGCATACATACAAGTCCTTTAGTTGATCTCTTACCCCCCTACCTCCTGCCCCGCAACCCTCCCCGGCCTTCCCGCTGCAGTTTGACAATCTGTTTGAGGCAGCTCTGCCTCTGTATCTATTATTGTTCAAAAGTTTATAATGGTCTCTATTATCCATGAATGAGTGAGATCATGTGGTATTTTTCCTTCATTGACTGGCTTATTTCACTTAGCATAATGCTCTCCAGTTCCATCCATGACGTTGCAAATGGTAAGAGTTCCTTCCTTTTTAGAGCAGCATAGTATTCCATCGTGTAGATGTACCACAGTTTTCTAATCCATTCATCTACTGATGGGCACTTAGGCTGTTTCCAGATCTTAGCTATGGTGAATTGTGCTGCTATGAACATAGGGGTGCATATATCCTTTCTGATTGGTGTTTCTGGTTTCTTGGGATATATTCCTAGAAGTGGGATCACAGGGTCAAATGGGAGTTCCATTTTCAGTTTTTTAAGGAAACTCCATACTGTCTTCCATAGTGGCTGCACCAGTCTGCATTCCCACCAGCAGTGCACAAGTGTTCCTTTTTCTCCACATCCTCTCCAGCACTTGTCGTTTGTTGATTTGTTGATGATAGCCAGTCTGACAGGTGTGAGATGGTACCTCATTGTTGTTTTGATTTGCATCTCTCGGATGATTAGTGACTTTGAGCATGTTTTCATATGTCTCTTGGCTTTCTGAATGTCCTCTTTTGAAAGGTGTCTATTTAGGTCCTTTGCCCATTTTTTGATTGGATTGTTTATCTTCCTTTTGTTAAGTTGTATGAGTTCCCTATAAATTTTGGAGATTAGGCCCTTATCAGATATGACATTGGCAAATATGTTTTCCCACACAGTGGGTTTTCTCGTTGTTTTGTTCATGGTTTCTTTTGCTGTGCAGAAGCTTTTTATTTTGATGTAGTCCCATTTGTTCATTTTCTCTTTCGTTTCAAGTGCCCTAGGAGCTGTATCAGTGAAGAAATTGCTTCGGCATATGTCTGAGATTTTGTTGCCTTTGGATTCTTCTAGAATTTTTATGGTTTCCTGTCGTACATTTAAGTCCTTTATCCATTTTGAGTTTATTTTTGTGTATGGTGTAAGTTGGTGGTCTAGTTTCATTTTCTTGCATATATCTGTCCAATTTTCCCAGCACCATTTATTGAAGAGACTATCTTGGCTCCATTGTATGTTCTTGCCTCCTTTGTCAAATATTAATTGAGCATATTGGTTCGGGCCGATTTCTGGGCTCTCTATTCTATTCCATTGATCTATATGCCTATTCTTGTGCCAGTACCAGGCAGTTTTGAGAACAGTGGCTTTGTAATACATCTTGATATCTGGTATTGAGATCCCACCTACTTTGGTCTTTTTCAGGATTGTTGCAGCTATTCGGGGTCTTTTTTTATTCCAGATGAATTTTTGGAGAGTTCGTTCTAGATCTGTGAAGTATGCCATTGGTATTTTAATGGGAAGTGCATTGAATTTATAGATTGCTTTGGGTAGTATGGACATTTTAATGATGTTGATTCTACCAATCCATGAACACGGTATGTTCTTCCATCTGTTTATGTCTTCCTCTATATCATTTTTCAACGTCCTGTAGTTTTCTGAGTAGAGGTCTTTTACCTCTTTAGTTAAGTTTATTCCTAGGTAGCTTAATTTTTTTGGTGCGATGGTAAACGGGATTGTTTTTATAATCTCTCTTTCTGAAAGTTCACTATTGGTGTATAGAAATGCCTCGGATTTCTTGGGGTTAATTTTGTATCCTGCTACATTGCCAAATTCATGTATTAAGTCCAGTAGCTTTTTGATGGAGTCTCTAGGGTTTTGTATGTATAATATCATGTCGTCTGCAAATAAGGACAGTTTTACTTCCTCTTTTCCAATTTGGATGCCTTTTATTTCTTCTTCTTGCCGAATTGCAATGGCTAACACTTCCAGTACTATGTTGAAGAGGAGTGGTGAGAGGGGGCATCCCTGTCTTGTTCCTGTTCTTAGGGGGAATGGTGTTAGTTTTTGTCCATTGCGTATGATGTTGGCTGTGGGCCTGTCATATATGGCTTTTATTATGTTGAGGTATGATCCTTCTACTCCCACCTTGCTGAGAGCTTTTATCAAAAATGGGTGTTGATTTTTGTCAAATGCTTTTTCTGCATCAATTGATATGACCATGTGGTTTTTTTCTTTCAATTTGTTTATGTGATGTATCACGTTTATTGATTTGCGGATATTGTACCATCCTTGCATCCCTGGGATAAATCCTACTTGGTCATGGTGTATGATCTTTCTGATGTACTGCTGGATCCGATTTGCTAAGATTTTGTTGAGGATTTTGGCATCTATGTTCATGAGGGATATTGGCCTGTAATTCTCTTTCATTGTGTTGTCTTTACCTGGTTTTGGTATTAGGGTGATGCTGGCTTCATAGAATGAGCTTGGAAGTGTTCCTTCCTCTTGAATTTTTTGTAGTAGTCTGAGGAGGATAGGTTTCAGTTCTTCCTTGAATGTTTGGTAAAACTCCCCTGTGAAGCCGTCTGGTCCTGGGCTTTTGTTTGCTGGAAGCTTTTTGATGACTGCTTCAATTTCTTCCATAGTTATTGGCCTGTTGAGATTTTTAGATTCTTCCTGATTGAGTTTTGGAATGTTGTATTTTTCTAGGAATTTGTCCATTTCCTCCAGGTTGTCTAGTTTGTTGGAGTAGAGCTGTCCATAGTATTTTTTAACAATCATTTGTATTTCTGTGGGGTCTGTTGTTATTTCGCCTCTATCGTTTCTGATTTTGTTTATTTGGGTCCTCTCTCTTTGCTTCTTGGTGAGTCTGGCTAGAGGTTTGTCAATCTTGTTTATCCTTTCAAAGAACCAGCTCTTGGTTTCATTGATTTTCTGTATTGTTTTTTTGGTCTCTATGTCATTTATTTCTGCTCTAATCTTTATTATCTCCTTCCTTCTGCTCACTCTGGGGTTTTCTTGTTGCTCTCTTTCTAATTCTTTGAGTTGTAGAGTTAGATGATTTACTACCATTTTTTCTTGTTTTTTGAGATAGGCCTGTAGAGCTATAAACTTCCCTCTCAGGACTGCTTTCATTGTGTCCCATAGGTTTTGGATTGTTGTGTTTTCATTGTCATTAGTTTCCAGGATGTTTCGAATTTCTTCTTTGATTTCATTGGTAACCCAATCAATATTTAATAGCATGCTATTCAGCTTCCAGGTGTTTGAGTATTTTGGGTTGTTTTTATTGTAGTTTATTTCTAATATTATGCCATCGTGGTCTGCGAAGACGCTTTTTATGATTTCAATCTTCTTGAATTTGGGGATACTTTGCTTGTGAACCAATATATGGTCTATTTTTGAATATGTCCTATGAGCATTTGAGTAGAATGTATATTCCCTGGCTTTCGGGTGAAGTGTTCTGAAGATGTCTATTAAGTCCATCTGATCTAGTGAGTCATTTAGGATTGCTGTATCTTTGCTGATTATTTGTCTAGAAGACTTATCCAGTGCTGTCAGTGGTGTATTAAAGTCCCCTACAATGATTGTATTGTTGTCGATCTCTCCTTTGATATCCTCCAGGAGTTTTTTTATGAATTTGGGTGCTCCTGCATTGGGTGCATATATGTTTACCAGGGTTATATCTTCTTGTTGTATTGATCCCTTTAGTATTATGAAGTGGCCTTCCTTATCTCTTGTTATGGCCTTCACTTTGAGGTCTATTTTGTCCGATATAAGTATTGCTACCCCAGCTTTCTTTTCCTTTCCATTTGCCTGAAAGATATTTTTCCATCCTTTCACTTTCAGTCTGTGTGAGTCCCTTCTAATGAGGTGGGTTTCTTGTAGACAGCAGATGTATGGGTCATGTTTTTTTATCCATTCAGCCACTCGATGTCTTTTGTTTGGAACATTTAGTCCGTTTACGTTTAAAGTTATTATTGAAAGGTACTTGTTTGTAGGCCTTTCTGTTTTTGTGAGGCTGTTTTCTTTCTGAGCTTTTTATTTCTTATTTTTATACCAGTCCCTTTAGCATTCCTTGCATTGCTGGCTTGGTGGTGATAAACTCCCTTAGCCTTTTTTTGTCTGTGAAGCTTCTTATTTCCCCTTCAAGTTTGAATGATAGCCTTGCTGGATAGAGTATTCTTGGATTCAGTCCTTTGCTTTGCATCACTTTGTAAATTTCCGTCCATTCTTTTCTGGCCTGATGTGTTTCTGTTGAGAAATCATTTGACAATCTAATGGGAGATCCCTTGTATGTAACTTTCCGTCTCTCTCTTGCAGCCTGTAAGATTCTCTCTTTGTCCTGAACATTTGCCATGGTAATTATGATGTGTCTTGGTGTGGGTCTTTTTGGGTTCACCTTGTTTGGGACTCTCTGGGCTTGTGTGACTTTTTTCTTCCCCACCTCAGGGAAGTTTTCTGATATTATTTCTTCTAATAGGTTTTCTAATCCTTGTTCATCCTTCTGTTGTTCTGGTACCCCTATTATTCGTATGTTGTTTCGTTTCATGTTGTCCCAAAGCTCCCTTAGGCTCTCCTCCTGTCTTTTCATTTTTTTCTCCAATTGCAGTACGTTTTGGGTGTGTTTTGCTTCCTTGTCTTCTAAATCACTAATTCGGTCCTCCGCTTCTCCTAGTCTACTGTTGATACTTTCAATGGAGTTTTTCATTGCAGCTATATCACTCTTCATTTCTTCTTGGGTCTTACTTAAGTTGTTGATTTTTTCATCTGTTTCTTCTAGCTTCTTGGAGAGGTTGTCGATTTTTTTCCTCCATCCGGTTTATGCACTCTAGGACCCTTATTCTGAATTCTTTTTCTGTCATGTTGCATGCCTCTGTATTACTTAGCTGCTTTTCTGGAGAGTCCTCCTTCTCTTTCCTTTGGGGGTTTCTTTGTCTACCCATGTTTGATCTCGCTGACATATCTAGACGTTGAGTCGTTCAGTGGCTGCTCCCTTGGTGGCAGTGACTCCTTGGTCTGTGGTTGCTCTTCGGGCGGTTGCGGTAGCAGCTGCTCTTCAGTTGGCAGCAGCTCCTCTGGTGGGTGCTGTTCACAGCTGTGGTGGCTCTTCTGGCTGGTGGGGCAAGGTTTCACTGTACAGCTGCTGTTCCTCAGCAGAGGGTGTGGTGCTCAGGAGGTTGCTGTTGCTTGGATCTGCTGCGTTGATTTAAAGGCACAAAATACAACACAACAAGGCACCACGTACCAGGCACTATACACAAATATATTCACGATATGAATAACCCCAAATAAAGGTGACCACCTGAATTAAGAGAATTAGGGGATAAGGAAGAAGGAAGAGAAAAAGAGAAAAGAGAAAAAAGAAAAGAAAATTAGGGACCAAAAAAAGGAGTGCAAAAATGAAATTGGGAAAAAGGAGGGGGGAAAATAAAAGCGAGAAAAGAAAAGAAAAGAAAAAAAAAAGAGCGAAAAGAGAGAATGAAGTGGAAGAGGGGAAGAGACTTTTTTATATGAGGAGAATACTCCTATAGAACAGCCATTAATCCCAACAAATTCCAGCAACAGCTCCCTGGAGATGAATGCAAACTAGAAACAACCAATAATATAACGATGAAAATAGAATGGAGAACACTAATCCCAAAATAAAATAAAAAGAAAATAAAATGGCACTTTAAAAAAAAAAATGGTAAAATGGTAGCAGTAATAATACTGGTTAAAAATAAGAAGGTAGTAATTAAAAGGGTAAAATCAGGTGATGGAAAAAAGAAGAAAAAAAAAAAAGAAAAAAAAGAAGAAGAAAAGAAAAAAAAGAAAAAAAAAGAGAAAAAAAAATTGGTTTCTTAGTTAAAAGGTGAAAAAAGAAAAAAAATATATTGCAGTAGTGAAGGTCCTTCGGTTCTTCTATTCTTCAGTGTGGCTCGCCTTAGACCTGCCAGGTATTCAGGAGAGTGTTGAGTTTCCCTGCGATACACTGTTCCTCTGTGTTATAAACCACAGTCCTTATTTTAAAGCAAGCCGCATTTGTTTCCCAGACTGCCTTATTTTGTGTTTAGCAAAGAGTCAGTTTGTGGGTCAGCCTCTGGGTGGCAGTGTTCTGGGGTTGGCCTCTGAGGCTATAGGGCCTCTCTGTCCAGTGGAAGTTCACTGCCCAGAGCTGGCTGCGTAAGAGTTATCAGTGCTGTGTTGTTGCTGGGATTGAAAATCCCTCTATAGGCCAGACCCTGTTAACTCCCAGGGACTGATCAGGTTATTTTAATCCTTGATCTCCTACAGGGTGGAATCTGGGTGTGGCTGTGTTCCTTGCCTGGGGGTTGGGGGAGGAGTCTCACTCTCCGGAAAGAAGGAAAGAATGGCTGCCTCAGCCCTGGGCTCGGGGGGGGGGGGGGGGGGGGGGGGGTGTCTCAGCACTCAATTCGCTGCCACCTCTTCCTGTCCCCCTTCTCTCCTCAGTCTCTCCCCAGATTCCACTCCTCCGCACACTATCCCTCTCTTCAGCACAGGTGAGTGTCTGTATCCAAAATGTCCCATGAACAGGATTCAGTGAAAACAAACAAACAAACGCCGGCCGGACAATAAACGCTTCCCCGGAAACGGGGAAGGCTTGGTTTCTGTAAGCTTCTTCTCTTACCGGGACTACATGGTCTGGTCCGCTCTTCAGGCTGCCCCCTTTAGGCTCAGTCCTCTGTGATCACAGACCCAGCTCTCAATTCCCCTGGCGGCGCCAGGAATCCCGCGGTTCTCCTTTCCCCCCATCAGGGGCTGTGCCTGTCCCAAGGGACGCGGCTGTCTGCCACGCGGTCTCCCTCCGACTCTCTGGGCTCAGAGGTGTGGCGAACTTTCCTGCCCAAATCCCTGGTTTTTTTACCTTTCCAGGGGAGTTCTGCTCTTCCCGGCTGCAAACCATCTCGCCAGCTGAGGAATTTCGCCAATTCGGGGTGGATGTTACTAGTTTCAGCTGCTCACTCCATTTGCTCAGGGACACGACCTGGGACGCGTCTGCCTATACCGCCGCCATCTTCCTCTATCCCAATAAGGTTTTATACTTATGTAGAGAAAGGAAAATACTGTCATTCCTCTTCACTGTAAAATTATTTCCCTTTGAAAACCCAAATCTATATCAATGAGAACTTTGTATACTAACTACCCAGTATACCAAAGGGGGAAAAAAAGGATATTACCATTTATTAGGTACCTACTATGTACTAGAGACAACAGAGATCAGTTATTTGAATCTTCGTAGTTGTTCATTGATATGGTTGTTATTTTTTTTTTTTTTTTTTTTTTCTTTTTTTTTTCACAGATAAAGACAAGACTCATAGATTTTATATATATTGTTCAGTTCAATTTATCATGGGCTAAGCCAGCATTTTACTGGAGTTTAGCTGGACATGAAAATCCATATTTTTTCACTGTATATCAGTCTTTTGACATTAGGTACCAAGGGCTGTTAACTGCATGGGGCTAGTCATTTAATGAATGTTTTAGGTGAACTAATTGACTTTGTTCAGTGAATGTGTAATAATTTCACTCCTCTCTTGACTACTCGAGTTATAGTTAATGATTCAGGGATATGCTGATTATTCTGAAACACAAAAAATATTCAAGGAAAATGAATTGATAAGGGAGTGCTATATCTTGGAAGTATACATATTTTATGTAATTGCATTATCATTATGATCATAATCTTTCTTCTATGAGTAATTCTTATGTAATGTCCTATGTCCCAAAGTAAAAACACTATAACTAAGACCCTAACTCTTGCCAATACATGAAGCAAAATATATATTGGGTGGGAAGAGGATCTAAGGTAAAATTACCTACTAAGTTTTCTAAGATAGAAAATTATGAAAATTGCACTAAAACTTTCATTTAAAATATTTTATATATTATTTAAATAAATAATATATATAAACAGTCACTAACTTCACTGGCTACAGAAAGTTTGACTTAAAATATCAAAAATGTTTACATGTTTTCTGTAGTTTTCTCAATTTTCTAGGTGAGACAATATCTCAGAAGGCAAGTTAAGGGCTTACCATTCAGATTTTTCTTTTTCTGTGATTTCTAAAGTATTTGAAGTGCCCCATTTTGTCTTCCCCATCTAATCTCTCATACATAATACTATCTACCTCTTTGTTTCTATTTTATTCATTTAAAATTTATTAAATCATCTTTCTTACTTAATGTTGCTGTCGTTGTGTTGTTGTAATTCCAATTTAAGACAAATATCAGTTTCCTTTATGTTGAGAATTTTCCTTTTTTAAGCTAGACTTTATCAGTTGAATATAGGATTTTTTTGCATGAAATTTTTCTTTGTTTCTTTGCTTTCTAGACATATGCTAATTTCTCATTTGATTTTTTTGCTTTGACCCAATTGTTATATGAGAACTTGCTTTTAACTTCTAATCAATAATGATTTCTATGTCTATCTTTATTATGTATTTCTCATTATAATTGGTTATATTCAGAGAATGGGACTATAAAATCTCTAAATGTTTCTATAAAACTATAACAAGAAAGACACTATTTTTTCCAGATTTATTGAGGTATGATGGGCAAATGAAAGTTTTGTTTATTTAGGTTGTACAATGTGATTTTAAACATGCATGTGATCATTCTATATAATTATACATTGTGAAATGATTGCTACAATCAAATTAACACAGTCATCACCTCATATTGTTACCACATTTCTAAAAGGTGTTATTGATTTTTAGAGAGAGAGAGAAACATCGATGTGAGAGCAAAACTTTGATCGGCTGCCTCCTGCACACTCCCTACTGGGGATTAAGCCCACAACCCAGGCATGTGCCCTTACAGGGAATCTAACCTGTAACCTTTCAGTGAATGTGTAATAATTTCACAGTGCCCAACCAACTAAGTCACATTGGCCACGGCTGTTACCACATGTTTGAATGTGTGGTGAGAACACTTAATACCTATTCTCTTAGCAACTTTCAAGTAGACAATAGAGTGTTATAACTATAACCACCAAATTAGATTCTCAGAACATATTCATTTTATAAGTGAAAATTTGTACTCATTGAACAGTATCTCCCCATCCCACCCCACCCCACTCCTGTCCCTGGCATCTACAGTTCAACTCTGGTTCTAGGAGTTTGACTTTTCAATTCCAATATCCATGAGATCATACTGTGTTTGTCTTTCTGTGTTAAACTTATTTCAATTAGCAAAATATCTTCCAGTTTCATCCATGTTGTCACAAATGACAGGATTTTCTCTTTATAACTGAATAATATCTCTATGTTTTAAGACTGAATAAGAGAGAGAGAGAGAGAGAGTCTCTTTATGCATATATTAATCAGTAGACACTCAAGTTGTTGTATTCATACCTTGGTTACTATGAAAAATGATGCAATGAAGTGGGAGTGCAGATATCTTTTAGAGGTACTGGTTTTTATTTCTTTTGGATGTATACCCAGAAGTGGCTTTGCTGGATCATATATGATAGTTCTATTTTTAAGTTTTTGAGGAATATCCACAATGCCTTCTTATGTATTTACTTATTAACTATTTATTTATTTATTTATTTATTTATTTATTTATGTATTTATGTATTTATGTATTTATTTATATTGTTTACACTATTTCGAATATCCCCATTCTCACCCCCCCTCTGCCCACCTCCATCCAGCCCTCATCCCTCCACACTGCTGTACCAATTTATATTCCCACCAACAGAGCAGAAGGGTACTATCTTCTCCATACCCTTGGTAAGATTTACGTCTTGTCTTTTTTACAATGGCCATACTAGCAGGTATGAGGTGATATCTCATTATGGTTTTAATTTGCATTTTTCTGACAATTACTGATGTGGAGCACCTTTTCAAATATGTCTTGGCCATTTGTATGTCTTTTTTGGAAAATTGTTTATTCAGGTCCTCTGCCCATTTTTAATTGAGAGCTTGTTTCTTTGCTATTGATTTATATGAGGTCCTTATATATTTTGAATATGAACTCTTATCAGAAATACAATTTGAAAATGTTTTCTCCCACTGTGTAAGAACCCTTTAATTTAGATGATTATTTCTATTACTATACAGAAGCTTTTTAGTTTGATGTAGTCCAACTTATGTATTTTGCTTCTGTTGGCTGTGCTTTTGGTGTATTATTGCTAAGACCAATATCAAGAACCTTTTTTTTTCTAATTTTACAGTTTTAGGTCTTTTATTTACAATCAATTTCAAGGTAATATTTATCAGTGATTGGAGATAGAAATTTAGTTTCATTCTTTTGCATGTGATTATCCAGTTTTTCCAACACTGTTTATTGAAGAGACTGTCCTTTCTCCACTGACTATTCTTGGCACCCTTGTCTTGTCAAAAATTAGTTTACTGTATAAGTATGATTTTATTCCTGGGCTCTCTACTGTGTTCCATTAGTCTATGTGTCTGTATTTATTCAAGTACCAAACTTTCTTGATTACTGTAGCTTTTAATATGGTCTGATACCAGGAAGTGTGCTACTTTTCAATTTTGTTTAACTTCCACAATTGCTTTGGCTATTTAACATCTTTTATACTTCTATACAAATTTTAGCATATTTTGTATATCTGTGAGAAATATCATTGGCATTTTAATAGGGATTGAATTAAATCTATAGATTGCTTTGGGTCATATGGACATTTTAATAATGTTATTTCTTCCAATATGAACACAAAATATCTTTCCATTTATTTGTCTTCAATTTCTTTTATGATGCCTTTTAGTTTTCAGTATATAGATCTTTCACCCCCTTGATTAAATTTATTACTAAGTATTTCTTTTTGATGCTATTATAAATAGGATTTAAATTTTTTTCAGATGATTCTTTGTTAGTGTATAGAAACTTAATTGATTTTTTTTTTTTGCTCACTGCAAAATTGTCATTTATTTGTGGTTATGTATGGATTTGAATGTTCTCAGAAATATAAATTAAATTCTTGTTAATATTCTCCTACTGTGCAATGCTACCTTCATTCTCATTCCCTTCCTCTTCTGCTTTGCTCCAGTCCTCTCACACCTGTTCTCTCCACACTGCAACTTAGCTCATTTTTTCGTTTTAACATTTTTTTACTGGAGTCCTATATAAGATCATGTCATCTTAAAGACAGTTTTCCTTCTTCCTTTCCAATTTGAATGCTTTTTGTTTCTTTTTGTTGCCTAATTGCTCTGACTAGGACTTCTAGTACAATGTAGAAAAGAGGGGGTGGGAATGGTCACCTTGTATTGTTCCTGATTTTAAAGCAAAAGCTAAGTAAGCTTTACACTGTTGAGTAAGATGTTAGCTACAAGTTTGTCAGATATATTGAGAGATTTTAATCATGAAAGATATTTATATCACATATTTTTCTGCATGTATTGATATGATTGTATGATTATTGTAGTGAACCATTAAATGCCAGCCATACCTTCCTCCAGCTTTTTTGTTGTCAAACCTAATAAATATTTATTTAATCATAATCATTAATCCAGTTCCAGATGATATTTATTATAATATATACTCTATTGGGACAAGAATCTTGTTTTTCTTTTTTTTTAATAGATGCACCTCTAGTATCATGAACCTAGCCCAAAGTAGGTGCTCAGTAAATATTTGTCAATTAAATCAATTAATATTTTTACTACTAGTGAAATATACTTATATATCTTTTTAATCAACTGTATTTTTAATGTGATTCTCATAATGTAATATGACTGCTGCTTATTTTAGTTTTCTGTTAACTGGTACATTTTTTCACATTTTCATCTTCAACCTTTCTATATCTCTTTAAGTCTGTTACTTAAAGCTGAGTTGTTTTTAAACTAAACCCAATAGGTTTCTTCTTTCAACTGGGAATTTTAACTCACTCATTTAGTTTTTTAAAAAATTTATTTCATCTCTCTATGTTTATTAGTTTTTTTAAGAATTGTTTTCTTTACTGATTTAATAAAGTTGCTATTCTATTCCCTTGAATTACACTTACTAATCAGGATAACTACATGATGTTCATTATAAAATATATATATTTTTAAATATATTTTATTGATTTTTTACAGAGAGGAAGGGAGAAACATAGAGAGCCAGAAACACCGATGAGAGAGAAACATCGATCAGCTGCCTCCTGCACATCTCCCACTGGGGATGTGCCCGCAACCCAGGTACATGCCCTTGACCAGAATCGAACCTGGGACCCTTGAGTCTGCAGGCCGACACTCTATCCACTGAGCCAAACTGGTTTCGGCATAAAATATATTTTTTTCTGCTATAAAATAGAAAGAAGATAGAAATTATTACCCCCACGAAGGTATTCTAATGCTTGTTCCTTTGCTCCTCCCCCAATAAGATAAGCCTTTGAGATTATGTTCTCATTCTTACTTTTCTCCCAGCACTTTGCAAATGAGACATTTAGAGGATGTCATTGTTCTGTATCATCCTGAGTGCATTTAATTAGTATTATTATAATTTTTCTTAAAATATGTTCCCTTTTTTCCAAGAATCCTGATTTAATAGTATACTCTCATAGATATAGATACAACTATATTGTTCATCAGTGTTTTTATCTCATCTTTTTTTCTGCCTCCAGGTCTCTGGTCTAATTCATATGTACTTTGGTTAGAATTCTTTATCAAGAATATTCCTAGATGAAGGAGACAGGGTACCCCCTGGACCATTGCGCGCCTGTGAATGACTTTTATTCTGACAAGTGAATGCTATATGGTGTATGTTTTTTACTTAATTGTCTGTAATTACTCCAAATTGTTTTCAGCCGTGGTCAATTGTGCATCTAAATGGTCTGATTATATATATCATATATATGTAGTACATATATACATAAATATATATAGATGTACATGAACATATACGCAAAAACACCAGAACTATAATAGAATATTCTGAGGCACATATATTTATTAATGGATATTCCCTGGATCTCGATGAACAATTTTGATATATAAACTCAATTTTTATTAAGAGTGCTTCTCAGAAAAATATCTGTTTTATTATATACAGTTTCCTCTTCTGTTTCTTACTTCTTTTTACATCATAAGTCTCCTGAATCTATATCTAAGTTTTATCTTTTCATGTGATTAAATGTAATTGTATTTCTGTTTTGTGATTTGAACTACTTTTTTTGTTTCTCTTTGCTTTCTATTCATGCTTGAGTGTGTTGTTTTTTTTAAATTAAACTTATTAGGTTATTAATTATATAAGTTTCAAGTTTACAATTCTATGATGCATCACCTGTATATTGCATTGTGTGCCCACCACCCAAAGTCAAATCTTCCATCATCAAATATTTGACCCCCCGTACCCTTTCCTATCCTTGACCCCCCCTTCCCGCTGGTAACCGCCTCTGTCTGACATTTCATTTAACATGTTATTCTCAAGGTCCCTCCATGTTGTCATAAATGGCAGTATTTCATCTTTTCTTAGGGCTGAGTAGTATTCCATTATATATATGTATCACATCTTCTTTGTCTATAATCACTTAGCAAAGGACAGTCCAGTTGTTTCCATGTCTCAGCCACTGTGACTAATGCTGCAATGAACATATATGTTTTCAAATTTGTTGTGTAAATACCCAGAAGCAAGGTTGCTGGGGTCATGTGGTAACTCTATTCTTAATGTTTTGAGGAACTTCCATATTGTTTTCCATAATGGTTGTACCAGTTCTACCAGCAGTGAATGAGTGGTTCTACCAGCAGTGAATGAGGGTTCCTTTTTCTCCATAACCTCTCTAAAACTTACTACTTGTCTTATTGATAATTGTAACAGGTGTGAGGTGGTATCTCTTTGTAGTTTCAAATGCATTTCCTAATAGGTAGTAAAGTTGAACATCTTTTCATATATCTGTTGGCCATGTGTATGTCTTCTTTGGAGAAGTGTCTGTTATGTCCTCTGCCCATTTTTAAAAATTGGATTGTTTGTTTGTTTGGTGTGGAGTTGTATGAGTTCTTTATATACTTTGGATATTAATATATTGTTGTAGCTGTTGTTTGCAAATATCTTCTCCCATTCTGTTTGTTGCCTTTTTGCATTGTTGGACATTTCTTTTGCTGTGCAGATGCATTTTAGTTTGATATAGTCTTATTCATTTATTTTTGTCTTTATTTCCCTTATGAACAAAATAGATCCAGAAACACAGAACCATGAAACAGACTGATGAATTTCAAAGGGAAGGTGGAGGGGTGAGGGATTGGAGGAGAGATTAACCAGAGAACTTATATGTATATAAGCATGACCTGTGGAGTATATATATAGTGTGGTAAAGGCTTGGGGGAGGGGTAGGTGTGGGAGGAGGGAGATCAATTGGGAAAAAAACAAACAAACAAACAAACAAAAAGGGGACATCTATAATACTTTCAACAATAAAGATATATATATATATATATATATATATATATATATATATATATATATATATAAAGGAAAAAAAAAACCCCAGCATGGTATTGGCAGAAAAACAGACACACAGACCAATTAAACAGAATTGAGGTCCAGAAATAAACGCACATGTATGTGAGCAAATAATTTTTGACAAATTATCTATTTCTTATATTTGATCTTTAAACATAAATTATGACTTCAGCACAAACCTTCCATTTCTCAAATTTATCTATTATATGTTTCAGTTGGAAAATAATGGGTTTTAGCCCGGCTGGTATGGCTCAATGGTTGAGCATCAACCCATGAGCCAGGAGGTCACTGGTTCAACTCCAGGTGAGAGCACATGTTTGGATTGCGGGCTAGATCCCCAGTAGGGGTGCAAGAGGCAGCCAATCAATGTTTCTCTCCCATCAATGTTTCTCTCTCTTTCTCTTGCTCTTCCTTCCTCTCTCTCTCTAAAATCTATAAAAACATATATATTTTTTTAAAAATCATAGGATTTAGACCCAGGATTTTATTTCTGTTTTTAATTAAAACCTACGTATGCATTCTTAGTAAGTGGTCATCGGAGTATATAACACAATAAATTGCAAAGTGTTCAAACTGAAATTTTGTTTTTATTTTTATCTTAAAATATAAGGTCATTTTAATTTTCCTGGTCAAAACTTTCTTTTTGACATTTTAGAGTGATCTAAAACAAATAGTAAGTCATAGAATTCATCCACTCAAGCAAAGTGGCAGGAGAGTGAAATTTGAGAGAGAATGTTTCTAGCACTCTCCCAAAAATGAAAGAAAAAAGTAGGTCAAAATTATTTAAGGTAATTAAAAGATACTGTTTCCAGAAGTGTCAGGGGAATTATTTGGAAGCTGCTTTTTATAATTTATTTTGAATAATTTTAAAGCAGGGTGTTAGCATCACCTTAGTGTTAGTAATGAGATAGGGCACGCAATTATGAGGAACAGTAAATGAAACAGTTATAGCAAAATTGACTCTATTTTTAAAAATATGCTGTAAAAATAGGACAATGCTGGAGGCACACAGTATTTAAAATTTGAATTTGTTATATTAGAGTGAAGGATGTTTCTGAGTTAGTCTTTTTTACATAAGTGATCTCCAGGGAATTATACAAGTTACCAAGACCATGTGTAGAAAGAGAAAAATAAGGAGGAAACTATCAATGTTTACATTCTTCTCACTTTAAAAATTGAATATGATAAAAAACTTAGTAGCCCAGGCCAGGTAGCTCAGTTGGTTAGAGCGTTGTCACGATATGCCAAGGTTTCCAGGTTCTATCCGCCATCAGGGCCTATACAAGAACCCACCAATGAGTGCATAAATAAGTGGAACAATAATTCTCTCTCTCTCTCTCTCTCTCTCTCTCTCTCTCTCTCTCTCTCTCTCTCTCTCTCTCCCCCTTTCTCCCTCCCTCTCCCAAACACACATACTTCACACTCTCCCTCTTTCCCTCCCCATCTCCCTCTCTCTCTCTTGATAAAATCAATAATAAAAATTAAAATACACACACACAACATAGTTGAACTTCAGCACAATGAAGCAGAATCAAACTAAGACTGGACCAAACAGAACTTTATTACCTTGGCAATACTTCTTATATAATTGTGATATAACAGTGATAATAAAGTGTAGAATACAGTCATGCACTACTTAACAATCAGGATACATTTTTTTCTGAGAAATGCATTGTTAGGAAATTTTGTCATTGTGTTTACACAAACCTAGATGGTATCTACTACATATCTAGGCTCTATGGTATAGCCTATTGCTCTTAGGTTTTAAGCCTATACTGCACATTACTGTACAAAACAACACAAGAAAATGATGGATTCAAGAGAAGTAGTAAAGAAGATGTATGAGGCTGCTGCTTAACATGGAGTACTGTTTTATAGCAATATTTTCTTAGTAAGTAGAAAGTACACTCTAAAATAACAATAAATATAGTGTAGTAAGTATATAACCAAGTCACTTAGTCATTTATCAAGTATTATGTACTATATATAATTATAGTTGTATACTTTTATGTAATTGGCAGTTCAATAGATTTGTTTACACCAGCATCACCACAAACATGTGAGCAATGCATTGTGCTATGGTGTTATCAGAGCTATGACATCATTAGGTGATAGGAATTTTTCAGCTCCATCATAATCGTATGGGACCATTGTCATATATGCGACCTGTTGTTGACTGGGACTTATGTTATGCAGAACATGACTGTAATAAAATTGAGTATAGTTGGTTCAATTATCAATTCAGTTGGAGACTGCAGCCAAGAAATCAAGAGAAGGCTAAGCCTCAGAAAGGGATGCAGTAGAGATATTAGGAAAGATTTTTTAAGAGGAAAGGTCTGTCATTAGAGACCAAAGCTAAGATCACATACATGCTCAGATTCTCAGTTAACTATGTAGGGATGTAAAAGTTGGACAGTGAATAAGGTTGATTTAAAAAATGGTTCATTTATTGTATTGGAAGAGAGCTCTATGGATGCATTGGGCCAAGAAAGACAAAGATTTGGTCCTAGAGCAAATTAAGCCTGAAGCATTGCTAGAGGCAAAAATGACAAAATGGAAATTGAGGATTGTTTTATGACTTCCAAAAATAGCTGTCTTCTCCAGAGATTTTAAAATGTGAATCCATGAAACATGGAATTGCAATCACGGAAGTTTAAACTTTGTTTTGTCAATAATTACTTTTATGTGTTTCTTGCCTCTAATTTTTATCCTCTCCAGTTTCATCCAACATACTGCTATCAGATTAACTTCTGAGCATATCTCTGATTATGTTAGTATTATATATAAAACCTTTTGTGTCTCCCCATGACTTTACAAAAATGAAATTCTTATAGAGTTTTTACTATATTTTTATGATATTTCAGAATGTAGTTGAGTTTGGATGAAATCCTTGATGGTCAGTCACAGTTTCCTGTATTCTATACTCCAATCAAATGATAATTCTGGAATGCATATAAGCCAGGAGCATCAATACCATCAATATAGGGTGTCCCAAAAATGTATACACACACTTTGAATAATTATAAAGGCAGTGTTTTTTTAAATACACTTAATTTTCAAAATTGAGCTATCAGATGTTAAACTGTGTATACATTTTTTGGGACACCCTGCATTTTCCAACCTAGATTATACTTTCTCCCATCTCTACCTTTTAAATTTCTTAGGAATCTCCAAAATGGTCTACTGGTATGTATTCTACTTCTTCATCACTTTAGTACATCTGCTACAGTCCATACTATTACCTACTTTTTGTGCTTGCAGCATATTTGTGTTGCATGTCATTATTCACTTGAATCCTCTTTGAGGGGAGGACCTATGTCTGATTTATAATTTCCCCTCACTCCACAAACCTCATATGAGAAATGTTTGATAAATATTTATCAAATGCATGATACTGCTTGGTTCATATACATTACATTATCATATGTGTTAGTTTGGCAACATAAAATAGGTCAAATAAAATAATAAAATATACCCAGTGCCTAACACAAGGCCTTTCATATATGAATTCTTCAAAAAATTTTCAATTAATGAATGGATTAACCAAAATGTGAATATTGACTTTTTTGGTATGCATGTTTTCTTTTAAATCACATATTCTCTGATACGCCTCATTTTCCCAAGTTTGAAGCTATATGAGGGAGAATGGTAATTTGTTCCTTATAAATTAAGTCAGTATGGAGTCAGACTTTAGGGATTTGAAAGATTGCAGTCTGGTTTGCTGTATTGGGAAATGCTAGCCAACAAATTAAGTCACCCTAGACTGCAATCTACTCATGGACTAATACTGGTTCTGCTTAGTTTAGAGTCCACAAGTCCAATACCATTCTATAATAGAATAGACACAGTAACCTGTAACAGCGTTAGACATTCCTTTAAGTTAAAAAGTAAGATCTAAGACAAAATTATACTTTTGGGGTTTGGCTCAAGATTAAATAGGATTTTAATCCATAGGGTAGCTTTTGTCAAGTAGTTAAAACTACTACTTTTTTTTTCACAGAAACATAGGCAACATTTAAAAAAATAATAGGTCTAACCTTTACAAGTATAGGAAAATCCATATTCTTTATTCAAATTTGTAATTTTTATGTTGTTCCTTAAAAGCTCATGCATTCTAGAGACACAGTAATATTTGTACTATTTATAGATGATAGCATTACAAAAGACTAGGATCATAAAACTAATTTTCTATGAACGATTTTCTTCAGAAGATTATATTTTTCCAGTGTTCTGGCTGCCATAAAGTAATATACTTGCCAGACATTTTTTTGAATTACCTAAGAAAGTTTTTTGTAAAACTACAGCCTCCACTTCTCTTTCTCAGACACAGATCATTTCAAAAATTTTTAAGTCTAAACCAGTAAGTATAAACATTTATAATACTATTTTTAAAAATTGAATAAGGATTATTTAAGAAGAAAAATAAAGGTAATCATTAAATGGAAAAAAAATGAACCTTACTTATATTGCCTGTTATAAACTGAGTAGCTATTCTCCCTAGCCACCTCAGATGCAGGTAAGACTGTTGTTTCTTGTTCAGAACTTCAGATTTCTGATAAATATGACTCATATTCTTTGTCATATTTCAGCTACATGGCATAAGGTAATGATGATAATGACAGCAAACATTCATTAAACACGTGTCATTGTGCTCCACATTTTGCATATATCTCCTTTAGTCTTTAAAATGGATCTAAAAAATATGTAGTATTATTTCCCCATCATACTTATAGGAAACTGAAGCATAGAGATGCTCAATAACTTGTCATGGACCACATAGTTACTAAATTCAAGAACCATGACTACAATCCAGTTCTATCTAATTTCACCTCACGGGCTCTGTGTTATTACAGAATACTGTGAATGCCTAATGCTCAGGCTCCATGACCCGAGAATTAAAATTCCATCAAAATTGGAAACAGCGTTAGAATATTCAATAATAGAGACAGCTTGATTTTTGAGGACTAGCCAAGGATTTAAGAATATGGGATTTCAATGTCATTTAAGCAGTTGTATAATTCTCTCATTTTTCCCTCTTCTCTCTCTCTCTCATTATTTATCAATCTCTCTTTCTCTTTCTTCTCCTCCGTTCTCCACCTCCTTCCCTTTATTTTCTCTCTCTTTATCCTTCTTCACCTATAATATTGAGAATTTATATATGAGTATATGGGGAAATGGCTGGTAGGTCACTAGTGAGACCCTATAAAGCACAATATATATAAAGTGAATTTACAATTAAATAAAAGTCAAGTTACAATAGTGGTTTCTTGAAATTTGTTAACATTGTCCAAAAATAACATTGGTATTGCTCATAAAATTGTATCACTTGAATAAATATTAGAAATCATCTAGATCACTATTTCCCACTCATTTTTTATTCTAAAACCCCACAGTAATATGCATTCCCATCCCAGGCACTTTTCAGTGGTTCAGCTATCAGAGTCTTTTACAGCTAGAATCCGTTTGATTGGCTGGTATTTGCTTTAACTCACTATGCCTGTACTGTAGTAGTTAAATTTTTTTTAATATCACCCCAGTTTTATTATTTCCCATTGAAATTTTGGAATCAATATTATTTGATAGATTAGTTGGACATGCTCTATTGAAAGTAGATGCCAAGACAGAATTATATTTAAATAGATTTTAATACAGAAAAAGCCTATAAAAATGGGTTGGAGCTCAGATGACTCTAGTGCTATGGTCTAATGGCCCTCCCCGTAATCCCTACTGCCTTTTAGTCTAAAAAATTAATAATAACTTCTCTATGTAATGCCAGTGTTCTCCACTGTGAAATCTATTATGTAATCTACCAGTGTTTTCAGAACTGATTAATTTAGACATGTTTTGTTATTGGGCTAAAAGTGGGGGGTCCTTTTCCCCAATAGGTTCTGGGGGTGAAGTACTTACAATATCTCAAGAAAAATAATGTTCTGAGACTCACACAGGAGAATGAGTGGTTTTTATTTGCATGGAGTTAAATGCCTGGGTTTCCAAAGTCTCATTTCCCTTTATCCAATCTTAGAAGTGTATCTGGGGTTTCAGTAAAGCTAAAATCAGAGCCAGTGTCCAGAGTTTTCTTTCCATGTTGGAAACAGGTCCAGGAAAGCATCAGGCTCTCTGCAGTCCATCAGTCCATTGTGTGTGGGACCCACATGGCCCTGGGCCATATGGGCGAAAGCAGGAGAGTGTGCCCCAAGCAACAAGAGCCCCAAGGTTCCCGAAAGCACAAGAGGAACCAGAAGAGCAAACTTCTTTGTTCAGGGAATTAAATATCTCAAATGTCATGACCTTGCAGTAGCCATGCCCATTCTGGCCAACCATCTCTCTCCCTACGTGTGATTGACAGCAAGCACCTCTAATAGTTCCCCACCTTTACTGGGCATATGTCTATTGTTCCTTTGTCCAATTCCCTAGGGAGAGTGAAGTTGTAGCTTCTTGGTGAAGCCATCTAAATGACATGTCTATAATATCTAGCCTTCCATTTGCTTCCTTTTTTTATTATCAATAACTAAGTTAAGTACAATGGTATCCATTTTAAGCATATTCTTAGAAACTTATTTTTCTCTCACAATAAAATGAATATGAAGAAATAAAACATCTAGTTACTGGATAAACCAAATATTGAATGATTAATAATTCCACTTGCAACAATGAAAAATTCATTAATTCATTGTTAATACAAATTTGTTCATTTTTACTAATAATAAAATAGAAAAATATCAAAAATAGCCTTTTTTGCCGAAACCGGTTTGGCTCAGTGGATAGAGCGTCGGCCTGTGGACTGAAAGGTCCCGGGTTCGATTCCGGTCAAGGGCATGTACCTGGGTTGCGGGCACATCCCCAGTGGGAGATGTGCAGGAGGCAGCTGATCGATGTTTCTCTCTCATCGATGTTTCTAACTCTCTATCTCTCTCCCTTCCTCTCTGTAAAAAATCAATAAAATATATTAAAAAAAAAAATAGCCTTTTTGTGATTTTTGACAATGGAAGAAAAACACACCAATGAAATTGGAACATTTGGCCACAACTTATTGTGTACTTTTATCAAATTCTGGTATCTATAGAATACTTGGCAAAAAGTTATAATACAGAATTCTGCTTAAAATAAGTATGACTTTCTAGTGGTAATATGCAAAAATTATAAATAAATTTAAATTCCTTTACCTATAGCATCAAACAACAAGCAAACCTTTAGGGCTAGCAGTTCTCCATTATCATTTTATTTGGTAAAGGAGTGATTCTTTTTTTTTTTTTATGTTGTTCAAACTGAGATTAGAGGGTAAGTGAACCAGAAAAAGACAATTAGGTTGGAGCTACACTTGCTTTCTCAAGTACTCAGCATTATGAATGCAGACATAATGCTGTTTTTATTCACTGGGCACACACATAAATCAACTTTAATGTCAATAAAGTCAGTAATGATAGATTTCATCACTAAAATATAACTAAGCAATAATGACCAGGAAGAAAGTAAGTCGCTCACAGCAGCAGAAGCTATTTCTTTTTTGTCCGAGGTGAAGTCAAGGGTATCTGAAAAGACTGGCCTTTTCCCCTCTATTATTAACTGCAAATCATTCTTGTCATGTTAGAAAGCAGATTGTTTTTCTCAAGTGTTATATACACCATTATGTTTGGATCACATAACCTGACCTTATTCCAGGGAACTTAAACTCCATTTCCAATTAGCAAGAATGCTTAGAGTGGAGATGAAGTCTATCTGCCTATTAAGCTTTTCTTATCATAACAATTTGAGCAGACATTTATAGTCTCTGTTCCCCCTGTGCTGATATTACCTTGTTTCCAAACATTCCAATTTATTTTCATCAATGTGTTTTTCCTATCTGCCAAAAAACAAACAAAAAGGCCAATTTTGATGTTTTTCCATTTCTATTCTGAATATGCTGAAAAATTTGTAATATAACAGTAGGGAAATGACAAAATGGGGTAAAGGGTTTGTTTATGCAATTTAAACACACACACACACACACACACACACACACACACACACACACACACACACAACAACAAAAAAAAAAAAACCAAAAAACTCTTTACTGCAAAAACTATACTTGAGACTTAACTAAAACTACTACTGAGGAAAGATGCTATAAATTGTGCAATTCACTCAAATTATGTCTTAAAACAATGTACTACCATTCTGTGTGCAAAGTGTTTTATGCTTGGTTCTTAGCACTCTGTGGCCATGGCCATGTGGATATTTTGGGATGACATTCAGCCAATGGCTGAGTAGATAATGTACTTAGTTTAGTTAGTCCACCCATCTGTCCTTTGCACATGCCTTTCCTTGGGAAAGCTCTCAATAACAGCAACAATGTTTCTCCCAACTTCACCATTGCTTGCCATTGTGATTTCACCTAATGAGAAAGTAAATCATTCCCAGGCTCACATTATAAATGATCTTTAAGTTGAAAGAAATAATGTTTTTAAATATTCTAATCTCAAATGAGAATGAACAGACTATCTTTCCCACATGATGGCTTTAAACCATCTGATTTTATCTTGAGGCCATTTTGTACTCCACTAGAACAGGATTAAATAGCAAAATAGATGAAATGTTTATTGAAAATGTTTTCATTAAAATAGCTTAAGTTTACAAATGTAGTTTATTCCCTTAAGCCAAAATATGGCTTATAGAGGTTTTAATTTTTTTAAATCTTGATTTGTTTCTTAAACTATGAAGAAATTATAAGAGAAAAAATAATTTGCCATAAAACTGAAAATTAGCCCACCAGGAGGTCGCCGGTTTGATTACTGGTCAGGGCACATGGCCAGGTTTGGAGCTTAATACCAGTAGGGGCATGCAGGAAGCAGCCAATCAATGTTTCTCTCTCCCTCTTCCTTTCTCTTCCTCTCTCTCAATAAAAACATTTTTTTAAAAAAAGTCAGGATGAGAATCAGTTTCCTACTGACCACTTAAAAAAATAAACACACTGAAAATTATTACTATATGAAGTTTAAACTCAGTCCTTAGTACATAACTGTAAAATTTAATGTTTGACAAAATTAAATATTTAATAAAATGAAAACATTCTTAAATGTTTTATTAATAATTATGTATTTGTACATGACAACTGTAAATTATACCCATCTTCACAATGCATTTGAATATATTACCAAATAGTATTATAGGACTCTAAATATGAGAGAATATGCTACTATAGCAAAAACTCCTTTCTGAGACCACTTTATGTATTACCTTGTAGTGTGTTTTATTACATATACTCAATGCAACTTCTATGTTATTTTTATTAATGCAGGTGAACGGAATGTCTAAATTGTAATATGTTTGTGATACTTCATCTTATTGCTTACTATTTAAGCTACTGTGGTAAAAATTAGAATTCAAACCTTGTTCCAAAGAAGTATAGGTAGCTGAATACTACAGAGATCTTAATTACATTTTTTTTCAATAGCAAATGAATTGCTAAACCCATCATCTTTCCATTTCTTATTGCCACTTGGGAATAATCAATACACAGATTACCTTTTAATAGATATGAAAGGTCAATAAAGTTAGAAGATAATGTTACAGAATTTACCAGGCGACCTAAAAATATGCAGGAGTACAGGAGACACAGGAAAAACCCATTTATTTTCAGATGTTTCACATGTACTAGTACAGGACACAGGGGAGACTGTTTCTCTCCAAATCCTGAGCAAACCAATATGGAGGAAGCTTTCCTTTTATACCTTTTGGTTTCTTTGGCCCCTAAATATGGGATGGGACTTCCGGACCTTTCTCGGGCTTTGCAAAAAGCCCCGTGTGTTGGGGTGGGGGCTGTGAGGCCACATCTAAAGGCCTGGCCTGGCACCAGTGCTGGTAACTCCATCTGGGGGTTGTGTATTGTTCATGGTTTATGGCCTTTCTAACATGGGAGTAGTACTGAGGTAAACAGGTCTTGCAGGACCAGATAATTAAAAAAGGGCCAGTGACTAGACTTATAGGCTAACAAGAATGTGCATTAGGTTACTGGCACAGATTCAGATTGCTACACCCCAAAAATGCCTCATTTTTCCCATCAATAGAATTAGTTTATTATTATTATTTTCTACATAATTCATATGGAAAAATGCCATATTCTCTACAAAAGAGAGTTTTAAAGAATTACCCCCAGCTTTTAGTTTGTAGTATAATGGAATAAACTCCTAATAGAGAAACCTTCCAAAAAATAAATAAAAACTCTAGAAAAAAATACAAATGAAACTTCATGATGTCTTAGGAGAAAAGACAGGTAGGTTTTGGAGGGAAGTCCAAATTTTGAAGGGACATAAATTATAAGTTTCCCAAGTTTCAGCTTTTTCTTGAGGGCAGACATCAGTATGACATGGTGCAGATTACTAAAACTCAAATAATACACCATACATATTTCATGTCTGAAAAACCACATAACAGAGACCAAGGCAACTGGAATAGCTAGAAAGGGAAGAGGGAGCAACTTGAAAAAACAGAGACAAACAAAGAACCACAAACACTGCCTATAAATTCTTCCTAACTCTCTAGCTGCACTGCAGTTCATGAAGCATTGAAGCGGACTCAAATCGGCTTAAAAGACAGAAATGACAGAGCTGATTTTTGAACTGCTGCCAATCACAAGAAAGACAAAGGTTGCAAAGTAAATGTAAGAACATTAATTACCTACTAAAACTAAAACATCTAGTTGTTACAGGAACGGAAAGCCGGTCTCCACAAATAAATATTCAAAATATAAATAATACAAACCAAAAGCACTTGGCACACAAAGAACCAGAATACTATAACTAATTTTCAAGGCAGGCAGGCAGTGAAGGTCAGACCTGAGACGGCCCAGACAAGCACTTTGAAGAAACTCATGATTCTGCTCAATGACCAGACATATTTAATTGCTTACATTAGAAAAGAACACAACTTGTTTGAAAGACTTACAATTACTTTTAGGAGGGTCCCTCAGGCTGGGCTGAGGGACCCTTCCTCCCCCCCCCCCCCCCGAGTGCACAAATTTTTGTGCACTGGGCCTCTAGTTATAAATAATGCTGTTGTCAACTGGATGTCCCAAAAGAATGTATACACACTTTCAATGGCTATAGAGTTAGTGTGTATTAACAAACAATTCATTTTTGAAATTTAAAAGAATCTACAGAAATGAATACTATATTTTGTCAATCTCTGTTTTCAAACTGATTTCCAGGCACTGCTAATAACACAAAGCAATGGAATAAAAAACATCAAGAATCATTTTGTTTGGTATTTGTGTGCCCTCAATTCATCAACTGTTGCCAATTTTGTACTAAAATTGTATCCCCATTAAAAAAAAAAAAGTCTAGTGGCACTTTAGGATAAATTTTCTTTGCTCAAAGCTTTTAGTCTTGATTCACCTATTCTTTCAAATCAGTTAAATCTGAAAAGGAGTGAAAATTAAGTGCGTTATCAGCTGTTAAAGCATGTATACATTTTGGGGAGTACACCCTCTATATTTCTTGAGTTAGTGCTTTAACTTTCTTTAGCTAAATATCCAAAAATGCAATTACTGATTTATATGGTAGTGCCCTTATAACAGTTTTTTTTTTTTTTTTTTTTTTTGTAGAGTCCTTAGGGTTTTCTATATATCATATCATGTCATCTGCAATTAGTGACAATTTTACTTCTTCCTTTATGATTTGGGATGATAGAAATGGGACTGTCATTAATGGCCTTAATTAGTTGTGGTAATTTCTACTATACCTCATTCATTAAGAGAACGGCTGTTAAAGTTTTACAAATGCTTTTTCTGCATCTATTAAGATGATCGTAAGATTTTTTTCCTTCATTTTGTTAAAATAGTGTATCACATTGACTGATTTGTGGATATTGAACCATATTTGTGCATCTGGAATAAATTTGTGTCCCTCTCGATCATGATGTATGATCCTTTTAATGTATTGTTGAATTTGGTTAACTATTATTTATTGAGGAGTTTTCATCTGTGTACATCAGGGATATTTGCTTGTAATTTTCTTTTTTCTGTGTGTGGCATTCTTGTCTGGTTTTGGTATCAAGGTAATGCTGGTGTTATAAAATGAGATTGGATATGTTCCTTCCATTTTTTATTTGAAAAATTTAAGAAGGATTGGTATTAATTTTTTAGGTGTTTGGTAAAATTTACTAGTGAAGCCATCTGGTCCTGAACTTTAATTAGTTGGAAGTTTTTAATTACTGATTCAATGCCCTACTAGTAAACAGTTTGTCCAGATATATATTTCTTCATTGTTCAGTCTTAGTAGGTTCCTAAAAATTTATCCACTTCATTTATATTCTCCATTTAGTTGGGCCATAATTATTTATAGTCTCTTATGATCCTTTGTATTTCTGTGGTATCAGTTGTAACTTATCTTTCATTTCTGATTTCATTTATTTGAGTCCTCTTCCTCTCTCTCTTTTATTTTTAAGGAGGATATGTGGGAGTTTAGCTAAAAGTTATAAAGGTTTTCTTATTATGTTGATCTTTTCAAAGAGCCATCATTTAGTTCCTTTGATTTATTCTCTATTGGTCTATTTGTTTCTACTATGATTTTTGTTATTTCTTTCTATGAATTTTGAACTTCATTTGTTCTTTTTCTAGTTGACTGAAGTGTAAAGTTAGGTTGTTTATTTGAGTTTGTCCTTGTTTCTTGAGGTAGGGATTTTATTGCTATGAATTTCCCTCTGAAAACTGTTTTTGCTGCATCCAGTAAGTTTTAGTAATGTTGTATTTTCATTTCCTTAAGGCATTTTTTGATTACTATTTTTATTTCTTCTTTGACCCATTGGTTGTTCATTAGTAAGATGTTTAATCTCCACATATATGTGAATTTTCCACTTTTCTTCTTGTTTTTGAGTTCTAGTTTCATACCATTTGGTCAGAAAGTATGCTTTATATTATTTAAATTTTCTTAAATTTATTGACTTGTATTGTGGGATAATATATGATCTATCCTGGAAAATATTCCATATGTGTTTCGATGGAATGTTCTGTATATATCTAAGTCTAACTGGTCTAATGTACCATTTAAGATCAATGTTTCCTTATTGGTTTTCTGTCAGGGTGATCTATCCATTGCTAAACTTGGGATATTAAATTTCCCTAGTATTATTGTATTGATCTCTATACATACTTTATAATAAATTCAAAATTCTGTGATATCAATGTATCATAAATTATCCAACCATTTATTCTTCTGATCTTATTTTTTTTTAAATATTACAAAGAATGATATAATGGAAGCTATGGGTTTATGTGTATCTCCTTCTTTAGAATATTTTCTACTACCTTGTTTTATATGTTCTCTTTGTAATAGAACACAACTGCATTTTGCTTTTTAATACAATGTAACTCTTTCTGTTAGTAAGAAAATCCAAGCCTTTTATATGTGATATCATGACAGACATTAGACTTATTTCTACCATTATACCCTATGTTTAAAAATTTTATTAATATTTTACTGACTTTCCGTTTTAAAAATATAATGGTTTAATCAAGTTTTAATTGTTCTATTTCTAATTTTTGGATATCCCTTATTCTATTACTAGATGCCTGGTGCACGAAATTCGTGAAATTGGGGTGGGGGGCAGTGTCCCTCAGCCTTGCACCCTCTCACAGTCTGGGAGGCCTCGGGGGATGTCTGACTGATGGCTTAGGCCCACTCCCCAGGAGGAGTGGACATAAGTGACAGTTGGACATCCTTAGCGCTGTTGTGGAGGTGGGAGAGGCCCCCGCCCCTGCCGCAGCGCTTGCCAGCTGTGAGTCTGGCTTCTGGCTGAGTGGCACTCCCCCTGGTGGTCAGTGTGCATCATAGTGATTGGTTGTTTTGCCATGGGGCCGAAGCTGGCTCTCTGACATCCTCCGAGGGGTCCCGGATTGTGAGAGGGTGCAGGCCAGGCCCAGGGACCCCACCGGTGCATGATTGGGGCCAGAGAGGGACGCAGAGGTTGGCCAGCCAGGGAGGGAGGGCTTCAAGGCATGTCTCAGTCCCGATTGGCTGGACCCCATTAGTACGCTAACCTACCGGTTGGAGCATCTGCTTCCTGGTGGTCAGTGTACATCATAGTGAGCAGTTGAGTGGCCTTAGATATCATTAGCATATTTTGCTTTGATTGGTTGACTGGCTGACTGGATGACTGGACACTTAGCATATTAGGCTTTTATTATATAGGACTGTGTTATTTGCCTTCTCTCATATTCCTCTCATTAATAAAATATAAATTCCTATATCATAATATAAAAAATACTATTTCTTCTACTACTTCTTGACTTGTACTAATTCCCATTCGCATGGAGAAATTGATATATCCATTCAGTTTTCCCTTGACCTCCTAGGGACCAGAGAATGTGCTAGCCTTCAGTAGAGCCTGTGTCACAGCTCCAAAGATCTCTGTCCAATCTCTTTCCAGTATCTTCAGCTTTCTCACCTTAGTCTGTCCTCTCTGAAACTTATCTCTAGATTCTGACCCAGTGCTCTGAAAAGAAAGTCCCACACAACTGCTCCAAGCTGGCCTTAAAGACAGTCTAACATCTCACTTTCTCATAGTCTTGACAAGTCTGAGAATTTGTTTGGAAGTGGGTAGAAAAAATCCATATTTATTTCTCCTCTTTCTCATAATTCACACATACGTATACACACACAGGGTTTCCCCCCCAAAAGCTATATACACTTTAATAGCTGATAGCTCAATTGTGAAAATAAAATATATTTTAATAAACATGCCTTTATAATTATTCAAAGTGTGTATATACATTTGGGGGGATGCCTATATATAGTAATTTGACTATATGTGACAAGCATATAAGTGCATTTAGTGATTTGAATAAAATAGCTTTTAATTGAAAGGAAATTGAATAGTAGTAATTTTTCATAAACTGATAAAATTAAAATGTCCATGTATAGATATTTAAGATGATGTTACCTTACGGAACTTAATGCATAATAGGTATAACCCCTTTTATAATCACTTGTTGTAAATGTTTCCCTCCACGTCCCGCGTGGTTCAGGGTTCAGGATCTGGAAGAAGAGCTGCACACAAATGAAAGAGAAAAGACACGAGATAATTTGGGAATATTGGGGGCCAGGCGGGTAAGTCCAACTCAGGAGGAAGGACTTCTACTGGTGCTCAGGACGCACCAACCATTTATAGTCAGAGGTAAACAGGGCAGTGGTCACCATAGTTACACAGTTCTTGTGAGTTTCACTTGTTTTGACCATAGTTACACTTCCTGCACTTCCCTCAGCCCATTAGCTTCCCAGATAAGATCTAGGGAGTGTTATAAGGTCAAGCCTAATTATGCTAAAAGGACTGTGTCCTCTAAGCTGGGCCTTGTTTGTGACTTTGCCAACAGGTCAGTCTGAGGCTTAACCCTATATCAGTTTCCCACATCTCACCCTTTTTTTATTATTAAGCTACTATAACGAAAATAAAACTTAAACATCAAGAACAAAACTCTGGTTATTAAAACAATAACAAAACAATGCCAATCCATAACCCAAAACATTTTAAAACTTAAACATAACATTTCAAGAACAAAAAATGTTTAAGTCCCAATTTCAATGTCCAACAGTTCTGAGTCCAAGTTTTCAATGTCCAATAGTTCCTTATGTGTACATGTCAGCAATGATATTTCAGTTCTGGATGGTGGACAAATGGTGGCAATGCAGGTCCGACCCTCTCTGGTTTGATCCTGGGCAACCTGCAGCAATGCACAGCTGCTTGACTGCTAGCATGGCAAAGCACGTCAGCGTCTTCCATCTCTGGATTGTTTTTCCTCTTGTTCTCATGGCTGGAGCATTCCTGATAATTCCTCTCTGTTACAGGAATCCACATGTTCTTGGAGTTGTTTTCTGAAAATATACAAATGTATTCTCGACCAAAGGTTAATAAAGGAAATTTTTACTTGGGGTCCTTTTTATATTTGCCCAAATGATTTTTCTTTGGCTTATTTTGACACCATGTATGTTTTTCATGGGTGTCTTGCTGTTAGCATTACAAATGAAAAAAAAAATTTCTAGATGTAAATTAGTTACAGGATATTTTTCCTTACATGGTATTTTTCCACTATCCCCCCTTTTTTGATTTAATTATTAGGAGGCTTTTGGAAAATTTTTATAATGTAGTCTAGATAACTTTAAATTTTTAATTTTTTGCACAAAAATATGACTCCTTTAGGTTAAGCAATTTTACCATGAAATGAAAATTTTGGTTAATATTACTTATTTTAATTAAACTCGTTACTGTCAAATTTAATACTCTAACAACAATCTTAGTTTACACTGTAGATATTAATGGAAAGGATTATTTTGCATCCTTGAGAAGGTCCTGAGCATTCCTGGTGTTAGGCTGGATTTAGATATTGGTCCCGATCTGAGCTGGGCATGGGAATCAGGAAGCAGCCATGGGGGCAGGAGACCTCCCTCAGAAGGGGCGAGTGTTCAAGCCCCTGCATAATTGGGGGGGTGAGGCTCTGTGCCCCACCTCTGTTGACCCCCAAGTTCTCTCCTGATGGCCCCTCTGCGACTGTGCCTGTCTTAGGTTGTTCCTTCCCTGAGGAATCTTACCCGTCTCTGGCTAACCAGCCATCCTCCGGGGCCAAGCAGGGTGATGTGAGGTTCAGTTCTGTCTCCTTGGTAGCCTATGCCCTGTGGCCTCCACGCCAAGCAACTGCCTTGGGATCCCCTCGCCTGCTGGCGGGGCCCCAGCATTGATCTTGGGGAACCCAGGTTTCTTCTCCAGGGAGGGCCCAGCTCATGCCATCAGTGAGAGACTGATCCATGGTACTAGCCACCATGAGGCTTAAACCTCAGCATGAACAGAGAGCTCAGGCAACAGCTGTGGGCCATTGGAAGAGGGACCCCCTTGGCAAAAAGGGCAAGAGAGGTCAATACAGAATGTTCAAGTGCCTTCCCAGGGGGCCTTCCACACAGTGGAAGGGATTAAATACTTTCATGTCCTTTTAAAATTGCTGTCAAACATTCAAAGAATTAGTTTGTAAGTTTGTTTGGGATAAATGCACAATATGCTGTTGTAAAATATCAAAAATTATTAATGACATTGTAGAATAATATAATGTAAGGATATTCTTTGCTCAATTCAATTTTAAACTGGAAATGATATTAATTAAATTTAAGGCAAAAACCCAAATTATTTACCTTTCTATATTAAACCTAGTACATTTGATTATAGTCCTTCAGATGTTTGAAGGAAAAAACTCTTTCTATTATTTTCTTGCAGAGTAATTTCTAATCCGTAACCTCGTCCTCTCACAGCTGGGTTACACTTGGAGAATTTCAATTTAAAAAGAAAAATCTTTTTCTTTTAAACCAAGTAACCTACAGGGTTACTTCTTGGATGTTGACTGATAGTGCCTCAAGGTCATGTATTTCAAGTCAAAGTTATTAAATTTGGTTGAATTAAAAAATCCTTTAAAAAGAAAGAATAAACTTTTGAAAACATTTCAGGGCCCGTGAAATGTCCCAAAGTCATTCCTTGGTTATAGTTTTGGAATCCAACTTGAAAGACCATCAAATACATATGTGTATATAAGATTTAAAGATTATATTCAATTCTGTCCTCTAGATTTTTCATGAGGCAAATTTAGATTATTGAACAACTTTTAGTATTTTGTTATTTCAGAATACCTAATTCAATTTAGCAAACTCCCAAAGCCTTGGGCTGCCATTGACTGGAAATTATTAGTCTTGGGCTTTATTCTGTATATTTGTAAAGAGATTCTAGCTCAAAACTCTATCTAAATGTCCAAAAACAGGACAGTTGCGTGCATTAGTTTTAAGCCAGCTTTTCTCTTCACACGTGCACAGAAATCCCAGACGCATTTTTAAATTTTGTAAAACTTTTCAATTATGAGAAGGAGACTTTAAATTAGAATACTTGGGGAGGGGCATCCATATTGGATCGCCATGTGCTCCCTTCTTCCTTTTCCCCTCATCCTGCTTTGGGGGAAGTTTCAGCAAATGACTCAGATGGCGTATTTTTCCCAAAGTCATGCTTAACAGAAAAAAATACTAAATTATTTCCTATTTCGCTTTCCAAAGTTATGGCTAGCACCCAAGGTTATCTTAGCCAAAGTTTGGTTGTCATAAGATGTTCTCCGGTAATTTTTAAACAAAACATTAAGTAATCTTATTGTGGGAGAGCTTATAGCTCTGCCCTCTCCTGCCACCTTTGAATCTTTCCATAGCAGAGGCGGATTCGGCAGCAGGGTTTCATTTCTTATTACAGATTTTAGATCCCAAATACAAATTAATATTTTAATTAGGACAAGAAACCACATTGAGGTGACCATGGCACTCTTTTTTCAGCCTGATTTAAAAGAGTATGTTTTAATATTCCAATTTCTTTATAATTTGGCCTTTTTGCACAGGTGATTCTATTAACGGAGAATTAAACATTTCAAGACATGGAGGTGGAGGGAGCCATGAAGGCCATTCCTCCCATTTTTTCTTTTCTTTCTACTCCTCTTAAGGAGCGGAGGGTGCAAGGGGAGGAGATCCATCCTCCTTGGCCTCTCCTAAAGGCTCTAGCAAATGAAATTCCGTGTTCCACAGGGGAAAACAGTTTTTTGGAGGCAAGTTTTTTCCTGCTGCTGACCTTTTTTTCAAGTTCTGACTAACTTTTTGGCAAACATTCAAGATCTAATGTACCTACTTCAGGAAAACAAGGGTTATGTTCTCTAATAACATGCAAAAACTATAAGAGATTACCTTCTGAAACTTTAACTCCTTAAGCATGCAAATCAAAAGTCTATAATAAAGTTTCTTACTTTTTTTTTTTTTAAAGCCAAATCTACTTTTTTAAAGCCAAATCCTGCCCCGTTAGCCTGGTTAAGGAAAACGTTCCCACCCGCTTACAGATCCAGACTTTTGCAGCTGATCGTGGGCTTTTGTGTGCAGTGAAATAACCCCCTACCTTTACGGTGAATTTTCCTACCTTTACGGTGAATTCTTTGTTCCCCACCTTGCCAGTGAAACTTTGTTTTTCCACTCTAGTGAAACCTTCACTTCCAGATTTCCCGTTGGGTGCCAGATGTTGTAAATGTTTCCCTCCATGTCCTGCATGGTTCAGGGTTCAGGATCTGGAAGAAGAGCTGCACACAAATGAAAGAAAAAAGACATGAGATAATTTGGGAATATTGGGAGCCAGGTAGGTAAGTCCAACTCAGGAGGAAGGACTTCCACCAATGCTCAGGAAGCACCAACCATTTTATAGTCAGAGTAAACAAGGTAGTGGTTACCATAGTTACACAGTTCTTGTGAGTTTCACTTGTTTTGACCATAGTTACACTTCCTGCACTTTCCTCAGCCCATTAGCTTCCCAGATAAGATCTAGGGAGTATTATAAGGTCAAGCCTATTTATGCTAAGAGGACTGTGTCCTCTAAGCTGGGACTTGTTTGTGACTTTGCCAACAGGTCAGTCTGAGGCTTAACCCTATATCAGTTTCCCACAATCACTAGCCTACATGTCAGTTTTTACCATGTGTATAATACTACACATTGAGATATATCCAAACCAACCAGAATTCTTTTCTCTAAATTCACTCAGAGCTTACTTTGTAAAATAAAATGTACCATTTACATTGGTGGCCTAGGACAATTCTTAAAACATAAATATTGTAACTAGGTCTAATGTTTAATTCATCTGAAGTAAAAGATCAGTTTAAAGTGAAGTTAAAATTTCCCATGAAACCAAGGTATCATTGGAGAATGAAGCCAATATCTTTGTATTTAAATGAAAAGAGGTTGATTTTCCTGTTGCTTGAAATTGGTAATCTATATTCTATGTCTCTGTATTTGGAGACAATTGTTCTAATTCTGTGAATTTAAATTAAAAATTAAAAATTCTAAAGATTTAAATTTGGATATATTTTTATTGATTTCAGACAGGAAGGGAAAAGGAGAAATAGAAACATCAATAATGAGAAAAAATCATTGATTGGCTGCCTCCTGACCGCCCCCTACTGGGGTGACCCACAACCGGAGTATGTGTCCTGACCAGCAATCTAATCATGACTCCTGGTTCATAGGTCCATGCTCAACTACTGAGCCATACTGGCTGGGCAATCTTTGGGATTTTTTTACATCATCCATTTAATTTTGCTAACATGGCAATGTAAAAAGCAGATAATAAAGTTAGATTTGCAGTTTTCTTTAATGTATTTGCATAGTACATGACAAGTATAGAGGTAGAATAATCAGTAACTATCTCCTTTCTTTTAGTTCTAGGGAGATATAGAAATCTACCCTTTATTTAATGTGTGAGTTAGTTCATGTTTGAAAGTTAATTCATGCTTATAATTTCTAGAAAGACAAAGGTTAACATGACAATGTTTAAAATATACCAAAGAATTTTTTTTCTTGGAATTCCATTATATTCAATAATAGTTATAACTTAAGGAAAAGTTATTTTAAGTAACATTTTAAGTAATATTTCTTATAAAATATATTTATATTTTAAATTGCATTTTCATGTTTTATTTATTATTTATTGAGTAACTGATGAGGAGTTATGGAGCAAAGCATAACATGTTTCTTCTGCTGTCAGAGTTCAGACACAAAATGCCAGGTATAGGACAATTAACTCTACTTAGGAGATTCAATGATGCCTCCACAGAGAAGACTTTTCATTTGGTATTTAATGACACATATGAGTTTTCCAGAAAGAGTTTAGGAAAGGTAATTAAAAAAAGCAATTAAAGAAGAGTAAAGCACATGTGTAGTCATAAAGGAAAGAATGTCCACAATGTTTTAGAAACGAGAAGTTTAGTGTGATTGTAGCATATTGTGCCAAGGGTATGTAGGGAAGGCTACAACTTCTGTACAGCTAAACAGATAGGTGACTTAATTATGAGAATTTTTACATACTTTTGTTGAGGAAACATTCTCTTCAAGTTTCACACACATAAAATGTTTAATAAAATAAAATGTATTTTAAAAATAGATAGCCCAATGTGAAACCAAAGAAACAGGACCTGCCAAGAATCAGAGGAGAAATAGGATTAGGAAGACTAAAAGTGAGATAATGGAACCTGTAAGGTTATAGTGCTGGTGAAACCTGGCACACCCTCAGGGGTAAAGAGCTAGTACTTTAAAGGCAAAAGAGGATTCCTCCTCTATCTACTACACAAGGCACAACTGAAATTCTCATGCTTGCTTACAGGTAGGAGGCATATTCCAGTTATTCCGAGCAAATAAATTAATTTAAAGCTAGTTCATAAATGGAGGAATATAGGGAATCATGGCAGTAGCAAATAAAAGCAATCTTACAGGGTACAACTAGAACACAGAAACCATACTACTTTAATTTAAAAATTATCATTCTGAAGATGAGTTCACAGTAAAAAATTACAAACCACATAATTATTATTAAGAAATACTTTAGGGTAAAAAAAAAAAAGAATTCTCACATAGATAAATTATAAGGAAATTGAAGAAAACCAATGAGAATGAGAACAATTAAAAAGTAATCAGAACTTACCTATAAAATGATAATTAGACTGAACTGCATTGCTCATTAGCACAAGTAGAATTCAGAGGGCAATTATATAATATTTTCAAAGTTTAAAAACCATTCCAGGTTCTGGTAATAAAAGAATAGGTTATATTAGACTAAACCTCTCTCTGATAACAACTGTAAACTCTAGACAAAATATTTTAAAACTCAACAGCTTGAAGGCATTGCAGAGCAACTAAATACTGGCAGATACTGGAGTGGGTTTGGCTTTGAAGGAACAAACAAAACAAGGTGAGAGCTATATTTATATAGTTCAGAGGGCACTCCTCAGTTCACATGGAGTGGGTCAGCTAAACACAAAATTCCCATCTTCTTGGCCTGCAGCATTATAGAGTGGAGAATTTGGAGGAGCTACTAGAAGGGTAGAAATTGAGGAGGAAATGCTCAGAAATGAAGATAGTTCAGGAAATAAAGGTCCAAAACTGACATATAAACTATCCTCAAATTCTTGACTGACTTTTGAAATATGAATGCACAGGGGCCTGCAAGTGCACAAGGAAAGCAACTGAAAATCAGAACTGCTGAAAAGCTAAGCAGAAAGTTTAGCTTCAACTTTGTCTTAAACAAAGACAATAGTAATTCCATTATTGTTTAGAGTTGAACTTACATGGTTTGTTTCCTAACAACAGATAATTTATTCTCAAACAGGTTGTGTCAGCCAGGAAAAAACCTCTCAATGGGGGTGAATATAAATATCTATACTAATAAAAGGGTAGTATGCTTATTAGACCAGACATCTTCCAGACAAAGCCATGGTGGCAGGGGCTGAGACAGAGGTGGTTAGGGGTGATCAGGCCAGCAGGGGAGCAGTTAGAGACATCAGGCCGGCAGGCAGAGGTAGTTAGGGGTGATCAGGCAGGCGAGCAGTTAGGAGCCAGTGGTCCCAGATTGCGAGTTGGATGTCCTCTGAGGGGGCCAGGATTGGAGAGGGTGCAAGCCGGGCTGAGGGACAACCCCCCCATGAACAAATTTTATAGGCCTCTAGTCCTATATAATAAGAGAGGAATATGCTAATTATCCGATACACCCATAATTTCATGACCAGATCAGCAGGCTGCATCCCTGCCCTCTGCTCAGGCAGCTGCCAGGCCTGGCATAGGATAGGATACAATAGGAGGGGATAAGAAAGGAGAGGGAGAGGAAGGCAGGACTGCACGCAGACAGGCCTAGAGGAGAAACAGAAATACAGAAAGGGAACAAGCGGGCAAAGGGCAAGATGCAGGTGGAGCGAGGAGCCCCGCCCAGATACCGGTGTGGGGTGGGCCGTTGGCAGGTCCCCGGATAGAGGGGTGGTGGTGCTCCTGCTTTGTGGCAGCAGCACCCAGGCCGTGCTGCCCTTGGCCACCCTCGCTGGGCCAGGCATCCAGGTCATGGAATGGGAGCAGGACGGTGGCGAGGAGGCCAGGGAAGGGGGACAGCGAACACCTGGCGGGGGCTGAGACCTGAGCTGGGGGTTAATGCCCCCCCACAACGGAAGCTTTAAGGAGGGAAGGAGGGCTCCTTCCTCTCACTCACACACACTCCGCCTGGGCCTCCTCTATCTCTGGCTCCATTTTCTCCACCGCCAGGGGCAGGGGTCTCCTGTGGGGGGCCCAGCCAGTACCCCAGGTCTCCCTTCAGAGCCGGAGTGAACCCCTGGGGCACCCAGGAGACGGAGAGATGGGTGGGGGTTGGGGCAGAGGGAGCAGCAGCCCCAGGGAGTTTGGGGGGAAGTAACCATGCGGGGGAGGGGCAGAACAGGAAGGGGCCCTCAGTCCCCCCCTGACTATGGAATAGTGGCTGCTGGGGCTGTCCTCTCCAGGCGGGGGCCAGGGAGGCCTGGGGCGGGTGGGTGGGGAGCCTGGGGGCCCTGGCGAGCCTTCTAGTAGGGGTGGGGCGGGGGGAGAGGGGGTTGAAGGGGCCGGGGAGGCCAAGGGAAGCAAGACATTGGGGACGTTCTGCAGCAGATAATGACCATCATGGACCAGAGCCTGGACAAGGCCCAGGCCAAGAAACACGCCCTAAACTGCCACCGAATGAAGCCAGCTTTCTTTAGCGTCCTGTGTGAAATCAAGGAGACCGGCCTCAGCATCCGAAGCTCCCAGGAGGAGGAGCCGGTGGACCCCCAGCTTATGCGCTTGGACAACATGCTTCTGGCAAAAGTGTGGCTGGGCCTGAGAAAGGGGGCAGGGGCGTTCCGCGGGAGGGGGGGGGGGGTTGGTACTCAGCAGCAGCAGCCACACAGCTTCCGGGGACAGTGTGTCCCTTGACAACTCCATCGAACACTCGGACTATCGCAGCAAACTTGCCCAGAGTCACCATAGCTACCACTCGGAGCTGGAGAAGTATGAGCAGGCATGTAACGAGTTCGCGACCCACATCATGAACCACATCATGAGGCCTGTGGCCCCCAAGGAGATGGAGCGGATGGTGAGCATCATACACCGTAAGTTCAGGCCATCCAGATGCAGCTCAGGCAGAGCACCTGCGAGGCCGTCATGGTCCTGCGCACTCGGTTCCTGGATGCCAGACGGAAACGCCGGACCTTCAGCAAACAGGCCGCCGAGGTCCTATATGAGTATTTCTATCCCCACCTGAGGAACCCGTATCCCAGTGAGGAGGCCTAGGAGGAGCTCGCCAAGGGGTGTGGCATCACCGTGTCTCAGGTCTCCAACTGGTTTGGCAACAAGCGGATTCGCTATAAGAAAAATATCGGAAAGTTTCAAGAGGAGGCAAACATCTGCCATCAAGATCGCCGTGGCTGTCACCCAGGGGGGCCCCAGCCGCACCAGCTCCCCGACACCCCCTTCCTCCGCAGGCTCTGGCGGCTCTTTCAATCTTTCAGGATCTGGAGACATGTTTCTGGGGATGCCCGGGCTCAACGGAGATTCCTGCCCTGCCTCCCAGGTGGAATCACTCGACACTCGATGGGCCCGGGGCCCACGGAGATCACCTCCGGGAGGCCAGATGGACAGCCCTCGGGAAATGAGGGCAAACGGAGCTGGCAGGAGGCTGTGACCCTGTCCTCAGTGACGTCCCCAACAGAAGGACCAGGGAACGTTCATTCTGACACTTCCCACTGCTCTCACCCCTCAGGCCACAGGGTGGGGGCTCAGAGGTGACTCTGGATGAGAGGACAAAGTTATCCAGAGGACAAGCCTCAGACACAGGAGAAGCACAAGATGGAGAAGGGCAAATGGGGTTGCCCTACCCCAGCCGACTCAGTGCTGGGGTTGCTGACTACATGGCAAGGAGAAGGGGGTCCTCCAAGGGGAAGGTGTGGGTCTGTCTTCCCTTTTTACCCTTCTTTTCAATCTTTTTCTCTCTCCATTTCTTACACAGAAACACACCCAGGACCCTATATTTCAGATCCTCTCTCTCTCTCATAGACACATACACAACTATTCTGTTTCTCTCATAGATCCATACACAACTATTGTTTATAGAAAAACATGTTAGTGTCTTCAAATATGCTAGTGTATTATTATTGTCATATACATTCTCTCTCTCTGAGACACATATACTACTATTCTCTCTCTCTCTCTCTAGTTTCACCCATTCTCTCTCCCCCACCCCTTATCTGCTCTGGGATCTGTGGAGACGCCAGTCTTGCCCTATCTACCAGAGATGCCAAAAAATGGGGACACAATTTCTGGACAGATGACCTGGCCTCCCCACCACCCCCCAGATGGCTTTATTACCTCATATGCAGCTCATCTCAAACCAATAGAATTGCTCGGTGGAAAAAAAAAGGAAGGAAGGAGGGAGGGAAGAACTTTATAAAGGAGTCAGTAGCGAGCAGAGTTAAAGAAGGAAAGAGGATGTGTGAGTGAACTGTAGGAGCTACAATGAAAATCAAGTATGGTTCTGTACTGGGGACAGATTTTAAAAGTAGGAGTCAGAAAAGTAAAAAGATAAATGATAGTGAATAATTAGGCAGATAGATAGATATTAAAATGGTGGAAGTAAGTAGAGAAGAATGTATGGGAAAGGTAGGATGAGAGAGAAAGAGGGAGGGAAGGAAGTTTTAAAGGGGAGCCAATAGAGCTTAAAAGGAGGATGGGAAGAAGAATGAAATGGGGGAGGGAGCAGAGCAGGTCTGAGGGAGGAAGTGAAGAAAAAAATTAAGGTGGGAAGGAAGGAAAAGGGGAGGGGGGCAGGGGTAAAGATAAAGGAAAGAAGGAATGTGGCGTGGGAGGGAGGATAGGAGAAAGATGGGAAGAAGGATGATGGACTAGAAGTAGGAACTAAGGAAGAAAGAAAAGTTTATAAATGATGAGTCAGTAGGAAAAAATGTTACATAAAAGAGAGAGAAAAATTGTGTGAGAGGGAGAAGCCAATAAGGAAGTAAAATACAATTGTGTGTGAAGGGGATAAGATTAAAAAAAAAGTTAATAGGGGTGACCAGGCCGGCAGGGAAGGGCAGTTAAGGGGATCAGGCTGGCAGGGGAGGGCAGTTAGGGGGATCAGGCAGGCAGGCAGAGTGGTTAGGTCAGGCAGGCAGGTGAGAAGTTAGGAGCCAGAGGTCCTGGATTGTGAAAGGGATGTCCAACTGACAGTTTAGGCCCAATCACACAGGACTCCCGGATTGGAGAGGGTACAGGTCAGGCTGAGGGCTGCCCCCCCCAACGTGCACGAATTTCATGCACCAGGCCTCTAGTCTATCTATCTATATATATATATATATATATATATATATATATATAAATATATAAATATATAAATATATATATAAATAAATAAATATATATATATATATATATATATATATATATATATATATATATATATAAAAGCCTACTATGCTAAGTATCCCTTCAGGAATTTGACCAACTTGGTGTTCCACCACTTGCTATGATGTGCGCTGAGCACCAGGGGGCAGTGCAAAACAAAGGGAGGCCCCAGAAGGCAACTGGCAACCAGGAAAGGGTGGTCCCAGCTGGCAGCTAGCAGCCACTAGGGACCCTATCCATGCATGAATTTCATGCACTGGGCCTCTAGTGAAAGCATAAAGTGCTTATAGCATTTCAGTCAAATCTCAAACATTAAGCAAATATAAAAACTTAAAATACTGTAGCATACTTATCACAAACTCTAGCACAAGTTTTTATCCAGTAAATAACTGTATTTTCCTGCCAATAGGCCCTAACACCATGTTTTTGTCTCCCTCCTTCACAAATTAATACCTCTTCCTTTCCTTCACACTTCTGTATAAAATTATACCACATGGAAACCTTATAGCAAAACATTATATTAATACCATATAAAACCTCATGATGGAATCTTTTTAATTCCTCTGGAAGAATGTACAGTTATATAATTTTGATATTACATATAATTATAGTTTGTTTTCATATTTCTTTTGCTATATTTATGGTTCCATACTAGTAAGCAGACATATATTAGTAATTAATGCCTTAGAAAGATTTAATTTATCACACTATAGAAACAGTAAATTCTATTAGGCTCTTCAAATATGTTAGTGTCTTATTATTGTCATAAGAATTGCAAAAGCTAAAGGAAAAGCAGCTACCACATATATTCTACATGTTTTTTAATTGTTGGCTTTTATTTACATTTATTTTATTCATTGTGGTATAATTAACATACATTTTATTATTTTCAGGTGTACAATGTAATAATTTGATACTTGTGCAATATCTATTTAACATCCATCATCATACATTTTTTCTTGTGATGAAAACTTATAAGACTTAATCTCTTAATATCTTTCAAATATGCAATAGAGTATTATTAACTACTAGAGGCCCAGTGCATGAAATTCGTGCATGGGTGAGGGGATCTCTCAGACTGGCCTGTGCCCTCTTGCAATTGGGACCTATCAGGAGATGTCTGACTGCGGGTTTAGAGGTTAGAAAAAAACCTAGTGAAAGAAAAACAAAATAAAGGCCACTCCAGCAAGGGTGGGTTCTGAGGAGCTAGAGTTAACTTTCTGTGTGAAGAATCACCAGGCCAGGGAAGATGGGAGGAAGGAGTGAGTGAGTGTGTGTGTGTGTGTGTGTGTGTGTGTATGTGGGTGTGTGTGAGAGAGAGACAGAGACAGAGACAGAGACAGAGACAGAGAGTCAGAGAGAGACACCCCCCTAAAAACTCTAGACTTTTGTTTTAAAGCACAAAACTTTGCTTTCTCCACAATTTCGCATGTCTAATCACAAACCATCATGTACTTCAAGCAACATGTATTAGAGAAGGAGCATGTAGCCTTAAAGCAAAGGGTAGGGGTGTCAGAAGTGAGTAACTCCTCTTTCCCCCCAGCTGAAGCTCCTTGGGGGCCTGCCTCTTTGCGAATCCACATTTATCTCATGGCACAAGGGAGGTTAGGGATCACAGCAATATCCTGGGAGGGGAAGGTCACAGGTACTTGCCCAAGTTTCATTTCCTCACCCTCCTGGGTCACTTTCCACCCCACCACTGATCCAGTTAATGGGGTCGGAGGTCTGTAGCTGGATGCCTCTAGGTGGAGAGCATGCTGGGGGCCGGGTGGTCCAGCTCCAAGGCCCCTGCATCCACGCCCCACCCCTGCCAGCTCCCCACCTGCAGGCAGCGGCTCAGGGTGTTCTGCCCCGCTATGTGCCAGACTCAATCCGACTGGATGCTGGGAGAGATTGGGCAGCTCTGCAGCTAGTGCCTTTGAATTGCATGCCCCTGGCGGGGGTGGGGGGGGGAAGGAAAAGCTTCCCCAGAAAGAGGTTTTGCAAAAGTCTTCAGGGACTGGTAGGTTGGCAACCTGGGGCCTTCCTTCCCCCAGCTGCAGGCATCCAGCCCCGCTCCCTGCCTGCACCCACTTTGGCCTGGCGCTGCCTGTGTTCACAACCACACGCGGTTCCCCATTCTCCATTCGGTGATTGGCACTGCTGGCTCGGGGGAGGGATTGGGAGGATGGCCGGCAGGCCCTGATCAGGTGATTGGGGTGGCCAGTGCACATCATAACAACCGGTCATTCTGGTTGTTCAGTCATCCCGCCCTAATGGTCACTTAGGCTTTTATATAGAGAGATGGTCACTGTGCTGTTCATTACATCACCATGACTTATTTATTTTATAACTGGAAGTTGGTACTATATGATCTACTTTACCCATTTTACCCTCTCCTCTGGCAACTACCAATCTGTTATCTGTGTCTAGGAGTTTGTTATTGATTTAGATTCTACATATAAATTAGATAATGTGAGATTTCCCTCTCTGAATTATTTCACTTAGCACAATGACTTCAAGTTCCATCTATGTGTTAAAAAATTGCAAGATTTCCTTCTTTTTAATTAATTTATTGATTGATTTTTAGAGAGAGAGAGGAAAGTAGGGAGGAAGTTAGGGAAGGAAGGAGAGAGAGAAAGAGAGAGAGAGAGAGAGAGAGAGAGAGAGAGAGAGGCATTAGTTTGCTGCTTTACTTATTTATGCATTCATTGGTTGATTCTTGTATGTGCCCTGACCGGGGATTGAACCCACAACCTTGGCACATCAGGATTATGCCCCAACCAATGGAGCTATCTTGCCAAGGGCAAGATTTCCTTCTTTTTAATATCTATATAATATTCTGTGACATCTATAGATAGATGATAGATAGATAGATAGATAGATAGATAGATAGATAGATAGATGATAGATAGATAGATGATAGATAGATATCACATCTTCTTTACCATTCAACCATGATGGACTCTTAGGTTGCTTCCATGACTTTGCTATCTACACTAATAAAAGACAAAGATGCTACTTGACCATACCTTCGCTATGCCCACCAGCCAATCAGAAGAGTATGCAAATTAACCCAACAAATATGGCGGTTAATTTGCATACACAGGCACCCAGTGAAGACTGAAGACAGAGTAGAAGGAAGCCAAGCACACGGCAGAAGGGAGCCAAGTGGCAGAGAAGGGAACGGATCGGAGGTAGCAGAGATGAGAGCGGAGCTGAGGCAGCAGACATGGGAGGGAGTTCAGTGGCAGAGAAGGGAGGGAGCTTAGGTGGCAGGGAAGGGAGGGAGTTGAGGTGGCGGAGAAGGGAGGGAGCGAGGCAGTGGAAAAGAAAGAGAGCAAGGCAGCAGAGAAGGAAGGGAGTGAGGCAGCAGAGAAGGCAGGGAGCCGAGGCAGTGGAGAAGGGAGAGAGCCGAGGCGGTGGAGACAGGAGGGAGCCGAGGGCAAAGCGGCGAAGGGAGGGAGCGAGGCAGCGGAGAAGACCAAGGCGGGCTTCGCTCCCTTCTCTGCTTCACTCTGGTCTCAGGAAGCCCTATTCTTGCAGAAATAGGCCTGAGGAAGCCCTATTCTTGCAGGAATCTTCCTGCAACAGGCCTCTAGTCCTATATAATAAAAGGCTACTATGCAAATTGACCAAACAGCGGAATGACCAGTTGCTATGACACACACTGACCACCAGGGGGCAGATGCTCAATGCAGGAGCTGCCCCCCTGGTGGTCAGTGCCCTCCCACAGGGGGAGTGCCACTCAGTCAGAGGCTCTGAGCCGGGCTCATGGCTGGCGAGTGCAGCAGTGGTGGCAGGAGCCTCTCCCGCCTCCTTGGCAGGCCTAAGGGTGTCCAACTGACAGCTTAGGCTCCCCTGTGGTGAGCGGGCCTAAGCCGTCAGTTGGACATACCCTGAGGGCTACCAGACTGTGAGAGGGTGCAGACTGGGCTGAGGAACCCCCCACCCATCCCGTGCATGAATTTCGTGCACTGGGCCTCTAGTTGTAAATAATACTGCAATAAGTGTGGGAATGCATATATTTTTTGATTAGTGTTTTTGTTTCCTTGAATAAATACCCAAAAGTTGAATTACTATATTATATTGTAGTTTTATTTTTAATTTTTGAGAAACCTTCATACAGTTTCCCATAGAAAGTGCACCAGTTTACATTTCCACAAATAATGTACAAGAGTCCCTTTTCTCCATATCTTTAACACCTGCTATTTCTTGTCTTTTTTTTTTTTTATAATAGCACTTCTAAAAGATAGGATGTTATATCTCATTGCATTTCTTATTTAGTGATGTTTAGCAACTTTTCATGTAATTACTGGCCATTTTTTCTTTAGAAAAATATCTACTCAGATCCTTTGCCCATTTTTTAAAAAATCAAGTTGTTGTTTTAAATATTGAGTTGTATGAGTTTTTATATATTTTATATATTAACCCCTTATACTGGGTTTCAGATATTCAGTAGGTTACCTTTTCATTTTGCGATGGTTTCCTTTGCTGAGCAGAAGCTTTTTAGTTTGATGTAGTCCCACTTATTTATTTTTGCTTTTGGTATCCAAGCCAAAAAATCATCACCAAGACATATTTCAAGAAACTTATCACCCATTTTTTCTAGGGGTTTTATTGCTTCATGTCTTCCATTTAAGTTTTTAATCCATTTTGAATTAATCTTTGTGTACAGTAAATAGTGGTCCAGTTTCCTTTTTTGCACATCTGGGTTCCATTACTAGAACACCATTTATTGAAGAAACTATCCTTCCCCCATTATATATTTTTCTGCTTCTTTATCATAATTAACTATGTATTTTTAGGTTTACTTCTTGGCTCTTGATTCTGTTCCACTGATCTTTCAGTCTGTATTATACCAATACCATTTTTTTTTCATGTAGCTTTGCATAATATATTTTAAAATCAGTGACTATGATGCTTCTAGCTTTGTTGTTTTTCCTTGCAATCACTTTGGCTATTCAGGATCTATTTTTATTCCATACAAATTTTAGAATTACTTGTTCTATTTCTGTGAAAAAAAATACTGACATTTTTATAGGTATTGCATTTAATCTCTGTATTGCTTAGGGCAGGAAAGACATTATCACAATATTAATTTTTTTCAATAGATAATAAGAGAATATCTTTTCTTTTATTTGTGTCTTCAAATTTTTTCATCAATGTCTCATAGTTACATGTCTTTCACTTTCTTGGCTAAATTTATTCTTAGATATTTTATTTTTGTTGAAGTAAAGTTGACATACAATATACACTGAACAGCCAGATTATTATGACCACCCCATCAGTACTTCATTGGGCCACCTTTTGCCTTCAGTACTGCAGCGATTCTTCTTGGCATTGAATCCACGAGATGTTGAAAGGTGATGCGAGGAATCTGACACCATGCCTGATGAATAGCACTGTCCAGTTCTGTGAGATTTGATGGGTGTGGAACCAGTTGCTGGATGGCTCTTTTAACTTCATTTCACAAATACTCTATTGGATTGAGATTGGTGATTGTGGGGGGCCACATAAGCAAGGTAAAGTCTCCCTCATGTTCTTGAAAGCACTCCTGCACAATACGAGCACTGTGGCATGGCACATTGTCTTGTTGGAAGAAGCCATCTCCATTGGGACACGCCATCAACATGATAGGATGAACCTGATCAGCAATGATACTTAGGTATGTTGTGCTATTCAGATGTTTATAATGATCTGGCCCTCTGGCAACTTCAGCATGAAATTAAAGCTAATTTGCCTACAAACATCAGGTGGTCATAATAATCTGGCCACTCAGTGTATATCAGTTTCACATTTACAACATAGTGACTCAACATTTCTATTTCTTATGATGTGATCACCAAAATAAGTCAAGTAATCATATGTAACCATACAAAGTTATTATAATAATATTGATTATTTCCCTATGCCCTATGCTGTGTATTACATCCTGTGACTACTTTTTTGTAATTAGAGGTTAGTACCCCTTATGTCTCTTAAACTTTTCCACCCAGTCTCCACACCCCTCACCTCTAGCAACCATTAGTTTATTCCTTGTATCTGAGTCTGTTTCTGTTTGTTTGTTTTTTCATTCTTTTTTATTTTGATTTTACATAGAGGTGAAATAACATGCTGTTTTTCTCTCTCTCTTTGACTTATTTTACTTAGCATAATACCATCTTGATCCACCCATCTTGTTGCAAATGGCAAATTTCTTTATCCATTTATCTATCAATGAACACCTAGGTTGCTTTCATCCTTGGCAGTTGTAAATCATGCAGCAATGAATATGGAGATGCATATATCTTTTCAAATCAATTTTTCATTTTCTTCATCCAAATACCCAGAAGTGAAGTTGGTGGGTCATTTGGTAGTTCTATTTTTTCTTTTGTTGAGAAATCTTCATAATGTTTTTCATTCCAGCAGCACCAATTTATAATCCCACCAATAGGACATGAGGGTTCCCTTTTCTCCACATCCTCACCAACATTTGCTATTTGTTGAATTTTTTATAATAGTTGTTTTGACAGGAGTAAGGTGGTTATCTCACTGTGCTTTTGATTGGATTTTCCTAATGATTAGTGATATTGAACATCTTTTCATGTGTCCTTTGGCCATTTATATGTCTTCTTTGGAAAATGCCTATTCATGTCCTCTGACCATTTTTAAATTAAATTGTGTGGTTTTTTTCTGATGTTGAGTTATAAGAGTTCCTCTATATTTTAGCCATGTATCAGATATATCATTTGATATTATCTTCTTCCATTTTTGTAGGTTGTCCTTTTGTTCTGTTGATGGCTTTCTTTGCTGTGCAAAAGCTTTTTAGTTTGATTTACTCCCATTTCTTTATTTTTGCTTTTGTTGTTATTGCCTTAGGAGATATAGCCAGAAAAATATTACTGTATCTGATATCAAAGTGTTTGCTGCCCATGATTTCTTCTAGGTGTTTTATGGTTTCAGCTCATACACTTAAGTCTTTAATTCACTCTGAGTTTATTTTTTTGTATGGTGTAAGAAGATGGTTCAGTTTTATGTTTAGTTTTGCATGTAACTGTCCTGTATTCTTAACATCATTTCTTGAAGAGGGTGTTTTTCCCCATTGGTTGTTCCTGCCTCCTTTGTCATAGATGAATTAAGCACAAAAGTATTAATTTTGGAGGCTTTCTATTCTGTTACATTGATCTGTGTGTCTGTTACTATGCCAGTACCACAATGTTTTCATTACTATAGCCTTGTAGTATCGTTTGAACTCAGGGAGTGTGACAACCTAATGCTAGTTCTTCTTTCTTAAGGTTGCTTTGGCTATTCAGGGCCTATTGTGGTTCCATATAATTTTTTAAAAATTATTTGTTTTGTTTAGTGAAAAATTCCATTGGAATATTAATAGGGATTGTAATTTTTGCTCTTGGCATTTTAATTATGATGTGTCTTGGTGTGGTTCTCTTTGGATTCCTTTTGTTTGGGGTTCTCTGTGCTTCCTGGACCTGTAAGTCTATTTCTTTCACCAGGTGGGGGAAGTTTTCTGTCATTATTTCTTCACATAGGTTTTCAATATCTTGCTCTCTCTCATCTTCTGGCACCCCTATAATTCTGATGTTGGTATGCTTGAAGCTGTCCCAGAGGATCCTTACACTATCTTCATATTTTCGGATTCTTATTTCATTTCGCTTTTCCAGTTGGGTGTTTTTTGCTTCTTCGCATTTCAAATCTTTGACTTGATTCTTGCGCTCCTCTGGTCTGCTGTTGGGTGTCTGTATAATATTCTTTATTTCAGTCAGTGTATGCTTAATTTCTAGTTGGTTCTTTATCACAACATCAAGGGTCTCATTAGATTTCTTGAGGATCTCACTACATTTATCAGCGTTCTCACCAGTCTTTTCGAGGGCCTTACTAAGTTTATCAGCAGCTTCTAGACACTTCTTGAGAGACTTTAAAAGTGTGGTTTTGAGCTCTATATCCTCCATTTCTGACATTTGCGTCCTGTTTCTTTGTCTCTGCATTTTTTTTATCTTTTCTTGGTGCACCCCCTAGTGGTCTTTGTGCACAGTCTTGTTGTAGTTAAGCCTTGATTGTCAGCAATACCAGGGGTGATTTGACCTCCAGGCTAACTGGCTATGAGAGTCAGCTGTGTCTGCAGTGGGAGAGCTTCTGTGCTGGATCTCTAGGGCGGTGCTAATCTAGCGTTTGCCTGAGGCTATCTGGCAAATGGCTCTGAGCAGGGCTTGGGCGGGGCGGGTCCCTGGGGATCTACAGGGCAGGTGGAGCAAGCAGTTATGGCTGCTCTCAGTTCCGTCCCTAGGGGCTCTGCCTCTCAGAGTCCCAGCAACAGCTGCAAACCTTGGAGAGAAAGCTGCCTTCGAGTTCCGACTGAAGCCAGACAGTCCCGCTTCTCCCGTTTGAGTCTGGGTCCCCAGAGACTCGCCCAGATCTGGAGCTCAGAGTCTGAAACTCCCTCCCGACTGAAAACAACAACCGCGCCCTTGCCGCCAGCCCGCTCCGCGCGCGCACTCCGCACCTGAGTATTTCACTACAGCACTGCACCTCCTCTGAGTCTGGGTATGATATTCTCTTTCCTCCTAGTTGTAGAATTTCCACTCAGCCAGCCTTCCTGTGGTTCTGGATGATGTCCGTTCTGTCCTTTAGTTATATCTCTGAAGTGGTTGTTAGAGGCAGCAATCTCCGGCGTTAACCTATGCCGCCATCTTGGTTTCTCTCGGGATTGTAATTTTTAAATAAACAATTTTATGTTAGTTTTAGGTACACAACATAGTGATTAGACATTTATATAACTTACAAAGTGATCACCCTAGTAAGTCTACTTGACACCATACATAGTTATTATAACACTAGAGGCCCAATGCACAAAAATTGGTGCACTAGGGGGGGTCTCTCAGCACTTGGGGGGTCCCTCAGCCAGGCCTGTGCCCTCTCGCAGTCTGGGACCCCTTGGGAGATGTCCACCTGCTGGTTTAGGCCCGCTCCCTGTGGGAACGGGCTTAAGCTGGCAGTCAGACATCCCTCTGGCAGCCCGGCAGCCTGGCAGCCCTCGGGGGATGTCCACTTGCCAACAGGGAGCAGGCCTAAGCTGCAGTCGGACATCCTTAGCGCTGCTGAGGAGGCAGGAGAGGCTCCCACCACCACCGCTGTGCTGGCAGCCATCAGCCTGGTTTGTGGCTGAGCAGAGCTCCCCCTGTGGGAACTCACTGACCAACAGGGGGCAGCTCCTGCATTGAGCGTCTGCTCCCTGGTGGTCAGTGTGTGTCATAGTGACCAGTCATTCCCAGTCTTTCTGCTGTTAGGCTCAATTTGCATATTACCCTTTTATTATATAGGATAGAGGCCTGGTGGACGGGCGGAGGGGGGCAGCTGGTTTGCCCTGAAGGGTGTCCCGGATCAGGGTGGGGGTCCCACTGGGGTGCCTGGCCAGCCTGGGTGAGGGCTGAGGGCTGTGTTCAGGCTGGCCATACCCTCTTCAGGATGGGGGGTCTTGCTGGGGTGCCTGGCCAGCCTTGGTGAGGGGCTGATGACTGTTTTCAGCCTGGTCACACCCCCTTCAGGGTGGGAGTTCCCCGCTGGGGTGCCTGGCCAGCCTGGGTGAGAGGCTGAGGGCTGTTTGCAGGCTGTCCATGGCCCTGGGCAACCCAGGCTCCCAGACCCTCCTTAAGCAGAGGCCACAGTGGCTGGAAGTAGGTATCTGGGATTTATTTAGCTTCTATAATTGAAACTTTGTAGCCTTGATCGGACCTCAGGGCTGGCCAGGGCAGGTGGGAAGCTTGGCTTCCTCCATCGCCAGGGGCAACCCAAACCTCCTGTTTACTCCAGCTCTGTGGCTGAAGCCATATCTGTTGGGTTTATTTGCATACTTGTTCCTGATTGGCTGGTGGGCATGGCTTGTGGGTGTGGTGTGTGAGTTTAGCGGAAGTATGGTCAATTTGCATGTTTCTCTTTTATTAGATAAGAATATTCACTATATTTCCTATGCTGTACTTTATATCCCCATTACTTTTTATAACTGGGAAACATTCTTATTCTGTTCTTTTCTTTTCTACCTAAAGAAGTTTCTTTAACATTTCTTGTAATGCTCATTTCATTTAGTGAGGATGAAATCCTTTAGTTTTTTCTTTTCCAGGAAATGCTCCATCTCTCCTTCAACTCTAAATGGTAGCCTCCTGTGTAGAAAAATCTTGACTGTGGGTCCTTGCTTTTCACCACTTTTAATATTTTGTGCCACTCCTTTCCAGTCTGCAAAGTTCCTGTTGAAATATCAACTTGTATTTCAGGAGCTTTCAACTGATACTTCAGGAGCTTTCTTACACATAACTGATTTTCCCTTGGTACTTTTGAGATTCTCTTTGTATTTAACTCTTTGCATTTTCATTATGTGTCTTGGTATGGACCTCTCTGGGTTCATCTTACTTTGGCCCTCTATGCTTCTTTTGACTTGTATGTCTATTTTCTTTGGCAGGTTAGTTAATTTTTTCATCATTATTTCTTGAAGTAGGTTTTCAATTCCTTGCTCTTTTTTACTCTCCTTCTGATACCTCTATGATGCAAATATTGTTATGCTTGATGTTATCCCATAGGTCCCTTAAACTATCCTCATTTTTAAATGCTGATTCTCTATTTCATCTAATCTTATGTTGATTCTCCCTAGTGTAGTCTTTATTTCAGTTATTATAGTCTTCATTTGATACTGATGCTTTTTCATGGTTTCTCTCTTTGTGTAAGTTCTGAGTTCACCTATTCTTCCCTTGACTTCACTGAGTATCCTTACTACCCGCGTTTTGGACTCTGTATCTGATAGATGGCTTGTCTCCAGTTCATTCAGCTTTTATTTCTGGAATTTGTCCTGTTCTTTCATGTGGGACATGTTTGTCTCCTCATTTTGGTTGACTGCCTATGTTTGTTTCTATGTATAGAAACGGCCTTACGTTGTAGGTGTCATATGAGGCTTGGTGGCACAGTTTCCCTGGTCACTTGAACTGGGTGTTACGGGGTATCTGTTGTGGGGATTGTATATGCCCTCCAGTTGCAGTTGAGCCTTTTTTTTGGCACTTTAGTGAGTGGGATTGAGTCTCAGGCTGACCGGTTATGAGGACTGGCCATGGTGACAGTGTATGAGCTAATTGTGCAGGAGATGACTCCATGAAGTATGCTTTGCTCTTGTGGGGTTCTGGTGCCTGCAGAGTCTGCCCTTTAAGTATGTTATTTGTAGAGCTAATTGCGTGATATCCTGGTGTAGTGTGAAGCAGCCACCAGTTGTGTTGGGTCTAGGGCCTCTTAAGAGGGGCTCCAGTGCAGATGAACGTCAGCTGCTACTTGTGCTTGCACCTGGGCTCCCTGGTAGGACCTACAATGAGATTTTGGTTGGTAGCTGCCTGGGCTGGACTTGGAGACATCTGGGATAGGCTATGCTGTGAACTGAGACTGGCTACCACTAATTCTGAGCTTTGGTCCACTTAGAAAGAGGTACAGAGCACACTGAGGCTATCCATTGCTTGTTTTGGGTTTGTGAACCTCTGAGAGATTTTAGGAAAGTATTCAGGATGGTGGCTAGACATAGGGCTGGCGGCTTGTGTGGAACAGCCGCTGAAAGCGGTTCATGCAGGGCATGTGAGTTGCATGGGGAGGGGCGTGGTAGGGCAGTCACCAGAGTGGGATGAGTGATGTTAGCCAGGTTAATGGAGACTTACATTTGGTGACCACATTTGCCTGTGTGTGGGAGGGCTCAACCTAGGAACAGTGGCACCTGACAGCACTTCAGTCTGGAGGAGAGATACCCCTCCACACCTCGTCCTGAAGCTGGACAATTCAGTTTCTCTTTATATGTCCCTGATGCTTTTTGAGCTGCTGTGGCAGCACTGGAGCTTGGGGAGAGCATTCATGATCAAGTAAGTCTGTGCTTGGGCTATGTAACAGGACACCTGTGTCTTCAGCAGCCCTCCCTCTCACTCAGATGAAACCCACCCTGATTTTCACAGCCAGATGTGTGGACTCTTCCCAGTTCTCATGCTACAGGCTTAGGAGCCAGGTATAGGGTTACAACCCTTTGCTTCTATGGAGGCCCTCTGCAGCCGAGATATCCCTCCCAACTCTTAAGCATCACATGTGGATGTGTGATCAGACCCTTTCATGTCCCCACCCTTTCATTAGGAGTTCTGTTCAGCTCCAGGTGATTATCAAGGGTGGTTGTACTATAATTCAGTTGTGGCAGGAGGCAAGCACAGAGTTTACCTTCACCATCCAGACCAGAAGTCCCTCCCCCTTTTTATTTCTGACTTTAGTTGAGTCTTCTCTCTGTTTTCCTTCATGAGTCGAGCCATAGGTTTGTCTGTTTTGTTTATGTTTTCAAAGAAGCAGCTCTTTAATCCACTTTTTCTATCATCTTTTTGTTTTCTATTTCATTAATTTTCTCTCTGATTTTTATTTCTTTCCTTCTACTGCTGGGATTTGTTTGTTCTTTTTATTTAATTTTATTTTTTAGTTACAATTTACTTTCAATATTATTTTGTATTGGTTTCAGGTATATAGCATAGTGGCTAGACAATCATATACTTTACAAAGTGTCCCCCGTATAATTCAAGTACCCACCTAGCACCTACAGAGTTATTACAATATTATTGACTATATTCCCTATGCTGTATTTTATAACCCCATGACTATTATTTAACTGCCAATTTGTAATTCTTAATTCCTTCACCTTTTTTACCAAACACCCCCTTCCTTTTGACAACCATCAGTCTTGTTCTCTATATTTATGATTCTGTTTCTATTTTGTTTGTTTGTTTTATTCTTTAAATTCCACTTATAAGTGAAATTATATGGTATTTGTCTTTCTCTGTCTGACTTATTTCACTTAGCATAATACCTTCTAGGTCCATCCATACTGTCACAAATGGTAATATTTCATTCTTTTTTTGTGGCTGAGTTCCTCTTTTTCTAATTCTTTAGGTTGTATATTAGATTGTTCAGTTGAGATTTTTCTTGTTTCTTGAGGTAGGCCTGTAATGCTATAAACTTCCTTCTTAATACCACATTTCTGAATCCAAAAATGTTTGGTATGTCATAACTTCCTCTATGTATCTTTTGATTTTTTATTTCTTCTTTGACACAATAGTTGTTTACTAGCATGCATTTTAAACTCTGTGTATGTGTGGTTTCTACAAATTTCTTCTTGTAGTTGATTTCCAGTTTCATGCTGTTATAGTCAGAAAACATGCTTGGTATTATTTCAATATTCTTTTATTGATACTAGGGATGTTGTTTCTTCCCTCCTACCCTCTGGGCCACAGTATGAGAACCACAGCTCAACTCCTCCACCACTGTGTGTCATCTGGTGCCAAGACAGGTGCTGAACTGCATCTGCAGCCACCATCTCTGTCCTTCTCCCCCATCCTTCCTCCCCTTCTCATTCCAATATGCCCACCTTCAGATGTAATGATACTTGGATCTCTCAGATGTGATTGTGTGTTAAGCAGAGGATCCTTTGTTGAATTATAATTGTGTGACTTGTAAATTTAAGAGGCAATACAATGGGGTTTTTTTATTCCATCATGATGCTGACATCCTAGCATTAGAATATTTTTAAAAATATAACTTTATAAATGATAGTCTCTTGAAAAGAAGAGAAACACATGTATGCAAATATATATCTAACTAGATATGCTGTTGCTTAACTTATTGAAAGTGTGTTTAAGAGCATAAAGACCAAGTTGTATAAAAACATTGACTCATAAATTCCTTACTTTCACAGCTTAAAATACTCCAGATACAAACTGCATACCATTAACTATCTAGGCTATTTGTGAGAACGATTACATTTTTTAAATCTTTTTATTGTATTATGACACATCTTAAAATTTTCATGTAGTCTATTTAAAATTAGTAATCCTGACCCACTGATGAATTTCTTGCATTTCTTATTGTTACCTTAAATCTGAGTTGGTGACATTTTATAAAGATATTTACTTAAGATATTAATTGGGCATCATTCATTGGGAATGCATTATATATATACTAGAGGCCCGGTGCACAAAAATTTGTGCACTCGGGGGGGAGAGGGCGGGTCCTTCAGCCTGGCCTGTGCCCTCTCGCAGTCTGGGACCCCTCGGGGGATGACCACCTGCTGGCTCAGGCCTGCTCCCCAGGGGATTGGGCCTAAGATGGCAATCAGACATCCCTCTGGCAGCCCGGCAGCCCTCAGGGGATGTCCACTTGCCAACTGGGAGCAGGCCTAAACTGCAGTCGGACATCCTTAGCGCTGCTGAGGAGGTAGGAGAGGCTCCCACCACCACCGCTGTACTGGCAGCCATCAGCCTGGCTTGTGGCTGAGCAGAGCTCCTCCTATGTGAGAGTGCCCTGACCACCAGAGGGCAGCTTCTGCATTGAGCATCTGCCCCCTGGTGGTCAGTGTGTGTCATAGTGATCAGTCATTCCTGGTCCTTCTGCTGTTAGGGTCAGTTTGCATATTACCCGTTTACTATATAGGATAGAGGCTTGGTGCATGGGTGGGGGCCAGCTGGTTTTCCCTGAAGGGTGTCCCGAATCAGAGTGGGGGTCCCGCTTGGGTACCTGGCCAGCCTGGATGAGGGGATGATGGCTGTTTGCAGCTGGTCACACCCCCTTCAGAGTGGGGGTCCCCACTGGGGTGCCTGGGTGAGGGGCTGAGGGCTGTTTTCAGGCTGGTGGGCAACTGTAGCTCCCAGCCTCTCCTTTTCTCTCTCTCTCTTTTTTTTTTATTTTATTCTGGGATTTATTTACTTTCTATGGCTGTCACTGGAGCTGAGAGCCAGCTCCAGCTCTGAGGCTGTTGCTGGCTGAAAGCAGGTATCTGAGTTTGTTTAGATTCTATAATTGAAACTCTGTTGCCATCACTGGCCGCTCTAAGCTCTGAGGCCCCGCTGGCTGAAAGCAGGTACCTGGGGTTTGTTTAGGTTCTATAATTGCAACAGTGTTGCATTCGGAGCTCAGAGCTGGGCTGCGGCAGGCGGGGAACCTTGGCTTTCTCCGTCACTGGAGCAAGCAAGCCTCATGTTCACTTCAGCTGCCTGGTTGCCGGACGCAATCTTGGCTGGCAGTTAATTTGCATATCGCCCTGATTAGCTAATGGGAAGGGTAGTGAAGTTACGGTTAATTACCATGTTTCTCTACTATTAGATAGGATAATTCTTACTTCCTGGTTATAGTAATTAACTACCACAGGCAATTCAAAGTTTTACTTGATGAATTATATTCACACACTGTAGTCTGCTATATTACATAAGGATTAAATGACTTAAATAATGTGTGATGCAGAGAGATGTTTGAAATTCACTAAAAACTTAAAATGTTTTGAGTGACACTGAAACTTACATACTAGTATCTTTTTGCAAAAAATATTTTTATATATGTATGAGAAAATTTGGTAGTTATTAATAGTGAGACTGAGCTTTGAAAATATCATTTGCCCAAATAACAGCAGACGCATTTTTTAATTGTGACATTGTTTACCAGAAATATAAATAGAACAATGTCCCAAAATACAGACTTTAAATAGTCTCAATATGGAGTTGAGACTAATTTTTTAAAATCTTTATTGTTGAAAATATTACATATGTTCCCTTTTTCCACCATTGACCCATTCTAGCCCACCCCGACCCTCACCCCCATCCTCACCCCCAACCCAGGCTAATTTTTAATGTGTACTTCAAAGTTGTCTATTAAAAGTATATAGCTACTTTTTACTTTATTGGTGAAAATAATTTTATAGCGAAGAGACCATTCTTCTACTTACATTTTATACTTAAAATATAGATTATGGCGACTGTATGGGGTTGGGCAGGGCTGGGACATTGATGCTGAAGGCTAAATAAGTCAGTGTCTTTGACTTGTCTGGCATGGTCCAGGGTTTTATGTGTCTATGGCAGATATATACCTGCACACACTTATTATTTCAGCTAATGAACTTTAGTTTTGCCCCCAGATTCTTGCCTTTGGTGTCCAGCTGCTGACAACTTTTCTAAGTGTCCTTTTGGTCAGATATTCATTGTAGTTAGAAGTTTTGTTTTTAAAAAATATATATATTAAGTTTAATGGTAATAGCTGTTTCCTAATTTCATGAATGATGGAGTTTCAGTTTCTCATTTTGTCTTGTTGTTTAGTAATGGCTTAAAATAAAGAAAAAATAAGATAAATTATTATATATACCAGTAAAATTGTATATATTGCTAAATTAATATCTATAGAGTAAAAATAGTGCTATAGCTGACAGTTATTGAGCTACCATGCAATGCCTCAATAAATAATATGGTCAAAGAAAAAAAATGGATCAGACCAAGACTTTATTCAAAGCTATTACAACAGAGAACAGTGGCCAGAATGCAGTCTGAACCCAACTCTGTTGATGGGAAAGGTATTAAAGGCTGGGGAGAACTGCTGGAAAAGTATTAGAGAACATTAGGGTGGAAGTTAATCAGTGGATTATGTCAAGCACATCGACTTAGTCCCAAATTTGCAAATATTTCCCTTTGGGATTTGGCCATCTGTATTGGCTAATTGGCATCCAATAAAGATAGACTCTTACCCTCCCAACAGAGATTGAAAGATAAGGGAACTATCCTCCTTGATGATCATATTTTAAAGCGATAGCTCCCAGGTCCTTGAGAAAGACATCCCTAGGTTATAAAACTGCCAAGAGGCTTTAAAAAAAGAAGTATTTATGTATTTCAGGGACAAGAGCCAGGGAGAGGCCTCTATAAGTTTAGTTACATTTATGGAAAATGTTAAGGCTATCTTGATCAACATAAGATTGAATTATGGTAATTCTGCTAAAAAACAATTCTGCCCATAATTATCCTATAGAATATCACTGTGCTAAGATCCTATCCCTGTTTACATCTATCCAATGTTGTAAACTGCTAGTTTTAATGATAAAAGTAAATGAAAATAAATAACACTTATTGAAAAAGGATCAACTTCAGCACTATATAATGCAATTTCAAATTAAGATCTAATTGAATTTTTAGTATAGGGAAGAAGATTTTAGTTTTTTACTTCCAAATCAAATACATAAATTATTAAATAGTTAATTAACATTTCTACTTTTCAATTTATATTTAGTCAACTTGAAATAAAAATCTTAATATAGTATGGCCTCAGGTAACATAATTTTATTCATCATTATTTTGTTATAATGTTGATGAGATGCCATAGGAATTTAACTCTTGTTAAATCAATTAGCTTATGGCAAGACTAGTTTTGTTATGTCATTTAACTACAGTTTAAAAAACCTATCAACAATGTTCAGGGAGGACTTACTGTACCATACATGGATACATTAATTACCAGTATGCTGGCAGTTGACTATTTTTTTACAAATCCATCCTTATAGTCTTCTAGATCTATTACTCTCACTTATTAGTCCTTGTTCATCTATTTAGCTACATGAGGAAGGACCTAGCAGAGAAGAGAACCAAAGTTTATATACAATGTTATTTCCATGAAGTTTCTATCCACCTATATTAAATTTTTACAATACTTGGTTTCATCAAAGATCTCTCTGGGGTCTTTTATTTCCCAGCATTTAGGTGAGTAAGCTAACCAGAACTAAAGGCAGAACTGAGTGTAGTCCTATTTCTCACTGATCTTGTGAGTAATGACCTTCTAGCTGTGAGCTGGCATAACCTACTTTAGTTTTTTCTCTGGTGAATACTTATGTCTAACTTGTCAGGAGAATGAAATACTTCAATAAAAAATTATATAGGTCAAGATGGTGGAGTAGGTAAATACTGTGATTGCCTCCCTGCCATGATCACATCAAAATTGCAACTAAATTACAGAACCATCATTGAGAACCACCTGAAGACTACGTGAACAGAAGTCTTATAACTAAGGATATAAAGAAGCAAGATGAGACTGGTAAGAGGGGAGAAGACACATGATGGGCAGGCCCCAAACCCATGCAGTGATGGTTAAGAATTGGGAGGGATATTTGGGCTACTGAGGTCCCCCAAGGAATGAAGTGTCATAGCTTCACACCCAGCACCAGAAAGATGAGTCCCCATAATATCTGGCTGTTAAAAGAAGTGGGGATTAAATATGAGTAAGTCCGAGGGCGGCTGTAGTCCCAGGCATTGCTCTTGAGGGTCCTGCACAGGGGCAGCTTGAAAAGCAGAAGGGACATATGGGGAGGAACTAAATTGACTAGCTTCAGGGCAGGGCTGGAGGAGCACATCTCCAGGGACAGGTGATGGAAATATACATACCAATCCAGAAGCAAAGAGAGGCCCATATGAAAACACATCATAAATCAAATGCCAATAGTTAAAGACCAAGAGAATATCTCAAAACTAGTAAGAGAAAATCAGTTACATACAAGGGTGCTCCCAACAGACTATCAGCTGATATTTCAGCAGAAACTGTGCAGGCTAAAAGAGAGTGGCACAAAATATTCAAAATAATGATAAGCAAGAACCTACAACCAAGATTATTCTCCCCAGCAATGCTATCATTTAAAATTGAAAGAAAGATAAAGCATTTTCCAGAAATGAAACAGCTAATGTAGCTCCTCACCACTAAACCAGTATTATAAGAAATATTAAAGGGACTTCTTATTTTTTTTTAGTAGAAAGGAAAAAATAAAATAGGAATAAGATAATATGGGAAGCAAAAAACTTCTCACTGACCAAGGTTAATACATAATAAAGGCAGCACAAACATTAAAAGGCAAATGTAGGAAGATCATGTACAATTACAATAAACTAAGAGATACAAACACAAAAAAGCAGTAAAAAGAATGACAAAAACATAAACATGTAAACGGTGAGTAAAAATGATAGTGATTTTAGAATGTGTTTTTAACTTAAGCACCCACCAACTTAAAGTAGACTGCTGTAAACATAGTTTGATATAATCTGAAGCACATGGTAACCACAAACAAACAAAAAATCTATAAAGAGATATAGAAAAAAAAAGAAAGTAATCCAAACACAACATTATAAAAGTTGTACAAGAGAATGAGAAAGGAACAGAGAACTACAAAAATAGGGAATGATAAAATGGTTATAATTACATAACTGCCACTAGTTACTTAAATATAAAATGGACTAAATACTCCAATCAAAGGGCATAGGGTGGCTGAATGGATAAGAAAACAAGACCCATACATGTGTTGCCTATAACAAAACCACTTCATATTGAAAGACATGCCAGACTGAAAAAAACATTTAAAAAATACATTTCATGCAAATGGAATAAAAAACAGTTGGGGTTGTAACACTCATATCAGATAAAATAAACTGTAAAACAAGGGCTGTGACAAGAGACAAAGATGGGAATTTCATGATAAAGGTCTCAATCAAACAGAAAAAAAAATGAATAGTATTTGATTCCACTTATATGTGGAATCTAAACAAATGAACCCAACAGAAACAGACTCAAATATCAGAGAACAAAATGATGGTTGCCAGATGAAAGGGGTGTGAGTGGCTGGGTGAAAACAGTAAAGGGAGTAAGAAGTACAAATTAGTCACTTGGGTGTAAAATGAAGCATGGGGAACATAGTCAATAATCCTATATAATAAAGAGGTAATATGCAAATTAACCCTCACACCATAACACCATCACAAGATGGTGGCACACACAGCGGGGGTGGGGCCAGCTGCTCTGCGCACCTGCCTCCAGAGTTCCCTCAGCCCTGCCAGGGGGGTGGGTCCCTGCTGCTTCTCCACGTGGCTTCCCTGGAGTTCCCTCAGCCCCACTGGGGGGCAGGTTCCAGCTGCTTCTCCACATGGCTTCCACTGGGGTGACCAGGCCGGCGGGGGGGTGGGGGGGGCAGTTGGGTGTGAGATCCGGCCAGCAGGGGAGGGCAGTTGGTGGTGATTAGGCATCAATCAAGCTAGCAGGGAAGCACTTAGGGGGTGATCAGGCTGGCAGGCTGGCAGTTAGGGGCAATCAGGCAGTCAGGCAGGCGAGTGGTTAGGAGCAAGCAGTCCTGGATTGTGAGAGGGATGTCCAACTGTTGGTTTAGGCCCAAATACCTGCTGGACATCCTGCAGGATCGGGCCTAAACCAGCAGTTGGACATTCCCTGAGGGATCCCAGATTGGAGAGGGTGCAGGCTGGGCTGAGGGACACCCCCAGCCCTCAGTGCATGAATTTTGTGCACCAGGTCTCTAGTATTGTAATAACTATGTATGTGCTAGGTGGGTACTAGACTTAATGAGGGGCTTACTTCATAAGTTATATCAATGTCTAACCATTATGCTGTATACCTGAAATATTGAATGTCAAGTGTAATTGAAAAAAAAAGTCAAAAAATGAAAGTAATGAAGTTTACTACAATAATGAATGATTTCTCAAATAATAAGAAAATAAACACAATGGATATAATAGTCATTTGCAAACTTGGTCGAATAGTATTAAGAATATAATTATGTAACTAATCAAATTAATAAAATAGTTAAGTATATAACTACAGAATTTTAGCGCATGTTATAAAAGACTCTACAATAATAAATTAAGCATTTCATTGAAATTTAATATGTATATATTGCCAAAATTGTCAAAATAAGTAAAAAACAAACAAAAAAAATGGAAATAAAAAAAGCAGTTTCTTGATATGTATCTTTCAATATATTTGTCATCAAGTATAGTTTTAGTATATAAGGTTTAGTATAAAAATAATACTAAAATTTCAGAGATGAGTATATTCATATATGCAAGTAACAGATAATTCCAAAATAATCATTATATACAGACATATGTGCTGTAGGAAATCCCAAATTAACTTGATAAAGAATCAAAGCTGAGTTTCAAAGGCTTTTTTAAAAATAGAATCACATAGTTGGCAGACCTTTGAGATCATCCAACTCAAATGCTACAAAGCTGCAGAGACCAGTATGGCAATGTTCCAGGCATATTGGCACCCATTCTCTGGCTGCTTCCAATGACAGGTTGCTCATGATTATCTCAAAACATAGTCTCTTCCACATTTGGGCAGTTAAATTTATAAGGAAATTTGTCCTTATTCTGAGATGAAGCCACTTGAGTATAATTGTTGTTCCAGAATGCCAGTTCATTACATTTTATTTAGACATTTAATACTTATTCCCTACAATATTTTCAGTTTTTAATACCTCAAAATGTCCTCCTTTAAAATAGCTTCAAAATCTCGGTCACCCATCTCGGAACATATTTGTGCACCTATTTATGTTCTCTCAAATATAATGCCCGGAACTGAAAATGATACTCCACACGATGTACGATTAATGCACAAAACAGTATAACAATTCCTTATTTATTCTGAACATTACATTTCTATTAATAAAACCTAATACTGCATTAGCTATCTTTTGACAGCCATGTCACACTGTTGGCTCTCATGGAAATCATGGTTATTCAAACGTCTTCAGCCGTGGGCAAACTACGGCCCGCGGGCCAGATCCCATTTGAAATGAATAAAACTAAAAGAAAAAAGACCGTACCCTTTTATGTAATGATGTTTACTTTGAATTTATATTAGTTCACACAAACACTCCATCCATGCTTTTGTTCCGGCCCTCCGGTCCAGTTTAAGAACCCATTGTGGCCCTCGAGTCAAAAAGTTTGCCCACCCCTGGTAGCTGGTTTACATATGGAAAGTAATTAAATCCAACTTCATTTTAAGCTTAAGAAAAATGAATAAGAATTAAGGGGTAATTTCTCAGATATTAAGGGGTAAGTTCAGATAAACAACTGTGAGTAAACCTCATGATGTTATTTTAAAAAAGAAAAGGAGGGAGAGTAACGTCAAAGATAATAGACAACTTTTCCCTGGACATCACAGGAAAAAAGGCTACATGTAAAGTACTGGTAAGGTACTTTTGATTAGTATTAACATGCTATATTGTTTTCATTCCTTTACTTTTAACCTATCAGTTTTAAATTAATTTTTGTTACTTTCTGTAGAGAACCTATTTATACAATTTGAGAATATCTTTGTTTAATGGCTGCATTTAGATCACTAATATTTACAGTGCTTATTACAATAGGTTAATATATACCATCTATGACTGTTTTTTATTTGTTGCATTTCTTGTTTCTTTTTTTCATTTTTTCTTATCTCATTTTAATTAAGAGTTTAATATGATTCAATTATATCTGCTCTCTTAGCATGCTATTTATGCTTTGTATTTTTTGTTTCCCTTGAGTTTACAATATGCATTTTTAATTATTTAAGTCCATCTTCAAATACACTTTATAATTTCACATATAGTATATGCACTTTATGACAGAGTATCCCAATTCCACCCTCCTTCCTATCCCTTGTGACATTGCCATCATTCATTGCACTGCACTTATCTATATAACCCAATACATTGCAGCAATTATTGATTTACAGTTATATTTTAGATAAAATCAATAATAAAAACATTATATTTTATCTTTATTTATCCTCTGACACCCTTTCTTTATTTAGATAAAAATTTATGATTTGTATAATTTTCCTTCTCCCTGAAGTACTTCTTTCAATATTACTTGCAGGACAAGCCTGTAGTGATTAATTGCTCCAATTTTTGTTTTTAAAAGAGAGTCTCTCTTCACTTTTGCAAGGTAATTTCACTGGATACAGAATTTTAGGATTTTTGTTTTGTTTCATTTTTTACTTTTAATACTTTAAATATATCACTGTACTTTTTTCTTACTTGCAGATTTCTGAAGAGAAGTCTGATGTGATGGAATTCTTATTTTCATTCCTCTATGGTTAAATATTTTGTTTTGCCTTGATTACCCTCAAGATTTTCTCTTTGTTTATGGTCTCCTGCAAACTGAATTAATTATGTCTAGGTAGTGCGTGTGTATGTGAGTGTGTTTTGTATTTCCTCCAAGCTCTTTGCACACGTTGGAGCTGCAAGGAGAAGTCCACATGTTCTGTTTACTCAACTTCCAGTTGGAATGATGAAAATAGTAAATGCATGACATCTGTATGTGCTAGGCACTGTTATAGATATATACATATAGGTATGTGTAAATAGATTCACTTAATCCTTATAACTCTACTAGAGGCCCGGTGCACAAATTTGTGCACAGGGTTGGGGGGAAGGACTGTGAGAGGTTGGCCGCCAGCTCCAAGGAGGGAGCCGGCCCTCAGCCCCACTGGGAAAGGGGCCACACCACCCATACCCGATGGCCCCTGCAGGGTCAGGAAACGAGTTGACGGTTGCCAGGATGGGCATGGAAGGAACGGACACTGGATGCTGATGCCACCCCGCCACTGCGCCATTCCTCGCCTCCCCCCTCCTCCTTCCCTCACCGCTCTGCTGCCACTGTGGTGGACGGGCGGCCCCTGGGGAAGGGAGAGGATGGCAATGAGACTAACCCTTGTGTTAAGGGCTGACTTTCAATAGATCACAGCGAGGGAGCTGCTCTGCTACATACGAAACCCCGACCCAGAAGCAGGTTGTCTATGAATGGTTTAGCACCAGGAGCCAGTGGGGGCCAGCTGGCCAGGGGTAGCCACGGAAGGCTGGCTGTGAGAGCACACTGACCACCAGGGGGCAGTTCCTGTGTTGAGCATCTTCCCCCGGTGGTCAGTGTGCATCATAGCAACTGGTCAACCAGTCATTCCAGTCTTTCCAGTTGTTCGGTTGTAACGGTTGCTTAGACTTTTACATATAGAGTAGATAGTTATTGCACCCATTTCAAAAGTATAGAAAATAAAACCTCAAGAGAGAGGTTTAACAACTTGCCCAAGTCCACAAAGCTAAATAACTGGCAGGGACTGAGTTCAAATATAGGCAGTCAAAATTTATAATTTGTGCTGTATAATGACTATTTTATTGCCTATGCAACCAAATACACAAGTAGTTTCTAGTTCCACACCACAACTAGAAACTGTGCCTGAGTGCCATCCACAAGTCAGAACTTCTGAGAAGTTGTGGGCACAACTGGAGCAGCTGAGATTATACCCAAACCCAGCAAGTGGGTTCATGTGCAACTATCTTTGATAGGTGCTCTCCCCATACCTGAAGGGCTGAGAAACAACCTTATCACAGGAATTATAAAATCCAGAGTCAAAAGACCACATAACAAACCTTGTTTACTAACTTACTATCCAAGCCCAAACGTTGTTTAGATTCCTCTCTAACGAATATCCAACCCTGCTTTGATTCCTTTCTAAGGATTACTAACTTTTTTAGTCCTGTCAGCTTCTCACAAATTTATTCTTTGTCTAAAAAGTATAAAAGGAATCCTGGTTCACTTTTTTTTGAGTTTTTTTTTTTAATGATCTGAGCATCATATTGTGATTCTCTCATGTGCATGTGTTAAATTCCTTATTTTCTTCACTTGTTAATCTAGTATGGTGTCAATTTTATCATTTTATAGTTAGTCTAGCCCAGTGGTCGGCAAACTCATTAGTCAACAGAGCCAAATATCAACAGTACAACTATTGAAATTTCTTTTGAGAGCCAAATTTTTTAAACTTAAACTATATAAGTAGGTACATTGTTATTAACTTAATTAGGGTACTCCTAAGGCTTAGGAAGAGCCACACTCATGGTGCCAAAGAGCCGCATGTGGCTCACGAGCCGCAGTTTGCCGACCACGGGTCTAGCCAAAAGACTTAAGGAAGGGTAGAATGGGGAAATTTCCCCCATTCCCCAAGAAGCTCATGTGTTAAAACCCACATAAATTGTTAAATCAATTTAATCAGACAAATTCATATAGTCCAGCAAGGAGCTAGAGAAGGTAATCTAAATATGACATTTCAAGAAATTAAACCAGACTAAGATATGAAAGAATCAGGTAAGGAGAATAAGGGACCTGCATGAAAATAAGTGTTGGGACTAAGGGTAAAATGCAAGAACCCCACTAATGGTTTTCCATAGTAGGGCTTAGATAAAAGTGCTGACTCAAGTCAAAATGGGAGTTGAAACCTAAGTTTTTAAAATCAAGGCTGTACTTCAAACCTATGTGCCTTAAGGGAAGGGCCTTCTTATCCCAGAGGAATAACATCTTTATCTAACACCGATAAAGTTTGTTTCTCTACTATCCCCTAAGATAATGACAGAGCCCATGACCTGTAGATCAGGGTGTGGGGAGCTGTGTAGTAAAGGAAGGCAGGGAGTTAGATACAAATACAGGGTGTCCCAAAAAATGTATTCACACTGTAACACTTTATAGCTCAATTGGTATTTATTTATTTCAGATTTAACCCATTGTACTTAATAGTTATTCAAAGTGTGTATACATTTTTGGGGACACGCTGTATTGGATGTGTTGGAATCTTTCTCATCTGAATCTTTAACAATTGTTCTAACCACACTGGTTTGAATAGATTTTGAATCCTACTCTACATGGTACTTACATCTTTCACATGTGTAGTATAAATAATACCCACAACAACATTTGGCCTTCCGTGATTGTCCTCTGTTAAGGGCAGTTAAAGAGGGAATGTCATATTATTTAGTTATGCTTCTATGGCAATCTTAGAAGACAAAGTAACTTGGAAGTGTTATCTATATACACCCTCCTTATACAGTACAGACTATAAATCTATAAACAGATGAAAATTTATTAGGAAATTGTCTTCAATTGTCTTCTTTTCCTTATGTCTGTATAAGATTAAGAATCTTTACAAAATCCAAATCAAAGGCACATTCTATGTCATCACATACTCTTTCCTAGTAGAGATAACAGGTTGATTCAGGAATTTAAAGAGAGGGCCTAATATGTGAGATCCAACAAGTATGTCTTTTTAAAAAGAACTTACCCAAGGAGTTACTATCAAGAAATTTATAAAGAACTCATACAACACAACGCCAAAAACACAAACAGACTTAATGGTAACCTCACAAAAAACAAACAAGCAAACAAAAAACCTGAGATGTATAAAAATCCACTGCTTTCCTACATACTAACAATGAAATTTCAGAAAAAAAGATAAAAAAAATTTCATTTGCAACCACAATAAAATGAATATAATACCTATGAATAACATAACAAAGAATGTGAATGACCTATATACTGAGACACATACCTTAAAAAAAAGAGGAAATAGAGGAAAAATGTATGAAATCTGCTAAACAAAAACAACAGCCAGAAACACAAAGGACAGAACCAATGGAGGCACAGAGCTACCAGAAAACAAAAGATAAAGTAGCTATAGGAAATCTTCATACATCAATAATTACCCTAAATGGAAATGGAAATGAACTGAATTCACCAATAAAGAGGCACAGAGTATCAGACTGGTTAACAAAAAACAAAACCCAGCTATATGCTTCCTTCAGGAGACATAGATAGCTGCAAAGACAAAGGTAGATTCAAGTGGAAGGGTGGGAAATGATTCTCCACACAAATAACATTCACAGGAAAGCAGATGTAGCTATACTTTTATCAGACAAAATAGGTTTCAAGATAACAAAGGTAACAAGAGACAAAGATGGACATTTTATAACTAGAGGCCCAGTGCACGAAATTCATGCACAGGTAGGGTCCCTAGGCCTGGCTGGTGATCAGGGCCAATCGGAGTCTTCTGGTTGCTGGCTGGGGCCTTCCTTCCCTGGCTGCTGGCTGCTGACCAGGGCCTCCCTTCCCCAGCTGCCGGCTGCCAGCCAGAGTCTGCCTCCCCTGGTTGCCAGCTGCCGGCTGGGGCCTTCCTTCATTCCGCGCCACCCTTTGGTGGTCAGCGCACATCATAGAGATCAATGAAACTCCTGGTCTCCTGGTCGAATTCCCAAGGGTGCAATTTGCATATTAGGCTTTTATATAGAGAGATGATAAAGGGACACTGCATTAAGTAGACATAACACTTCTTAATATGTATGCACCCAATCAGGGAGCACCAGATACATAAAGCAACTACTAAGAGAACTGAAGGGAGAAACAGACAAGAACACAATCATAGTTGAGGACCTTAACATTATACTAGTCAGTGCTAGACATATCATCCAAACAGAAAATCAACAAAGAAATATTGGCCTTAATGCAATTATGACCAAATGAATATCAAAGCCCTTCATTTCAGTACATCAGATTATACATTTTTCTCCAGTGCACATGGAACATTCTCAAGAATAGGCTGTATGTTAGGCCATAATACTAGTCTCAACAAATTCAAGAAGAATGAAATTATACCAAGCATATCTTCTGACCACAAGACTGAAATTAGAAAACAATTGCAAAAAGGAAGTGAAGAAACCCACATATATGGGGTAGTATGCAGCACAAGCAGTAGTAAGAGGAAAGTTTGTATCATTACAGGCCTACTTAAGAAACAAGAAAAATGTCAAGCAACCTAACCTTAAATCTTAAAGACTTAGAAAAAGAAGAATAAAAGCAGCCCAAAGTCAGCAAAAAAAGGAAATAATAAAAGAGCAGAATTAAACGAAATAGGAAACAAAAAGACTATACAAAAATTAGCTGCTATTATACCACTCCCCTAACTATATTTAAAATAAGATGTATGTCTGGTATGCATGATCAGAGCCAAAAACCTTTTACCTTAGAGGTAAAAGCTCTAAGGAAACAGGGAATTTGATTAGTGATATAGTCTATATTATTTACTTGGTCACATTGAATTTTGACTCTTTAAAAACCCTTTGCTTAATGCTTTAAAATTATTCATTTCAATGCTTAGATATGATTTCTACAAGTGGGTAACATTTTAGAGTTGTCAAATATGGTGAGGGAATATCTATGTGGATGAACAAAAATTTCTGCTTCCCAAGTTGTAAAACCACATTGCAATAATTATCTTGTCTGATCATACACATATTTATTTCCTATGAAATAATATATTTTCTTAAATAACTGGAATTGAGAAGTCTGTATGAAACATGTATATGGATATGAAAAGTTAGTTGATTTATTTGAATTTTTATTCAGTTGCCTTATAAGAGGCTTTTTCTCTCTATTTGGTTCCATTCAATTAAAAATATTTTAATTAGCTGCAGAATGATACTCCAGTTTGTACTACCCATTGTGCATGTGTATTTTTAAAACTACATATGTGAAATGCTGTCTTTGAGCACAAAGTATCCTGTTGCTAAACATTGACTTAATCTTAGGATATCAGGGATGTACAAGCAAAGAACTAGGCAAACCTAAATAGTCAGAGACTGTTGAATGCTTCAATTCACCTGCAGCTAACCCACCAAGTGGGACAGCCTATTTGTTGAGAAATGCTGTGCCAAGGATATCACATTTAATGGCTTTGGCAAGAAGGATGATTTTCATCAGCTGTAACAAACAAGTTCCTCATCTCCAACCCTACCATCTGTCCTCCTGGTTTCCACCCAGAACTCTATATATGGGCTCAATTGAACAGGTTTCAGACTGCCTAAGGTCACTGCACAATCAACCTTAACAGATGGCATCACAGCAAACATCTAAACTGTAGCAGTGGCCAAATGCAGAGGATAATCCCCATTGCTGAGGAAGAATGCCCTCTGTGCATGCCGCCCTGATGTTTTGATTCTACTAAACATTTCATGTGAAAATAAAGCTCCATAGTCTTTATATTAATAGCTTAAGTGGATTGGTCTTTGCACTAATTTGCCCATGCATATTTTATCTTAAACCTTGTTGTTGTTTTTTTGTATTTTCGTTGATTTGGTATAATTAAAGGTAATACTCTGAGATAATATCTACTGTTAATGACCACCAGAATATTACATATACATTTAAAAGGAGAAATGGACTAAGCATCAGGGTGCCTTTTTCTTTACTTTTAACAGTGTGTACTGAAAACCATACTGTTAGCTGTTAAAATATTCATATACAGTTTAAGATAACAATAGGTAATTAATGATAAACATGGCAGCCTATTAAATTGAAATTTAGTCCTCCTTAAGTCAGACCCATACACCCATACTTATCTCCAGCTGACTGATATTCTCATGTCATTTCTCAACATTACTTTAATTCAATAGCAAAAGGCATTATTCTTGCTCTCAAATTAGCTTTAATCCCTAATTTCCATATTTCTGTTACAAATACTTTTATTTCATCCTTTGCCTAGCTTCAATACTTGGAGACAAAGAACACAAGAATTTAAAGTTTATGCAGTCTGTTTTCTCCCCTCAATATTAACACCCCTAGTCACATATCCCATCATGCTCCAAGAATTCTGGAAGCCAAGTTTATATTTTCCATGTGGGAATTAGGGCCATCCATTCTGAAGAAGCAAACCAGCCCAGAGAAAAGACAAATAGACTGAAATCCTGTAACTCCCAATGAAAAGGGTCAGAGAGAATTTTCTATAATAAAAACTTCTATTCACAAGTCCTGTTATGCATATTGAAGAATGGAAGATTCAGTGAGAAAAATATTTAAAATCAAAATAAGAATTAAATCAGTGGAAAATAGGAGACAAAATTTTAAGAAATTATAGCATCAGCTCAGGAATATCAAAAGCTGAATAATGAGAGCCATCTAAAAACAAAAGTAAAGTAGAAGATTATTAAGAAAAAGAATTTAAATAAATTTCCTAGAATTTAAGGACATTAGTTTTTCAGACTATAGTCTTTGTCTAGGGACCCTGAAGTCCTATACTACTATACTACAACATTTTATCACAAAAGTTCAGGACAGTAGGGACCTGGAGAAGATCATAAAAACTGCCATGGACAATAGAATGGCTCACATATAAAAATCAGGAGTCAGAACAGCAGCATTGGAAGCTGGAAGACAATAAATAAATGCCTTTCTATTTTGGGGGGATTACTTTAGAAATCAGAAACTAGGCAAATAATCAATCAATGGTATGAGTACAATAAAGATGCATTCTGATAAATTATCAAAAAGTTACCTCCAGGAGTTTCAGAGGTTCTTCTCCATATAAGTAAGGTATAAACCAAGAAAGAGAGGGACATAGTATGAAGTCACTAGTCCATATAAAAGGAGGGTGAAAGAAGGAGGGTGAAAGAAGAAGGTCTGCAAGAAAATTGAATAGAATTAAAGAAACAAAACAAAACAAAACAAAACAATGTATAGCCCATGATGTGTTTAACTACATGTAAGATAATATTCAGAGAGATTTTATATCTCTTCTAAATTTTGAAAAGTTACATAGAAAATTAAGCAAAAAGAAAACATGAGGTTATAAAGTGGGAATAACAAAAGAAAGGGAACCTTAGTACATTAGTGTCTTAAGTAATAAGTTTTAGTTAATATAGAGTAAACATTACATATTTGTTTAATTAAAAATTGCAATACACTTTATTGGGAGGAGAAAGGGGAGTTAAGTAGAAACCTCAGGATGATAGTTAAGTAAGCTAAATTCTTATTACCACAGTGGGAAATCAATAAAAAATGTCCAAAGTTAAAACAATATTATTTGAAGAATACACTTTATGAATATGGAAATAGGTAACAGAATTAACAGATTAGAGATTGGATGAAGAGAGCACATAGTGTTGGAAAGATGGAAGTAGATTATTAGTCTTAGAGTATCATTTTCCTTAACATAGTGCTTCTCTCTTATTAGAAAACATCATTATAAACATAAATGGAAATTAATAAAAATATATTAAAACATAACAATACTTGCTTACTGGAGATAGAGGATGAATGAAGGATGAGGAAGAAACTAATAAATTCAAAGAGGGGTTAGATATGAACTCCTCCAGCTCTTACTATCCTGTATAATAAAAGCCAAATATGCTAAGTCTTCCAGTCACCTGGTCGGCTGTTCAACCAATCAAAGCTATATGCTATTGATATGCTAAGGCCACTCAACCGCTCTCTATGATGTACACTGACCACCAGGGGCAGGCAGTCGACTGGTCAACCATTCACTATGATGTGCGCTGACCACCAGGGTGCAGACACTTGGACCAGTAGGTTAGTTTGCTGCTGGGATCCAGCTGAAAGATTGCTTACTATCATAGTCTGAGTAAGAAGACTTGATTCATTGAAAATGAGAAAGATTCCAGTGGATATTCAGAAAAAAGAAATCTCGAGTTAATAAGGGACAAACAGCTAAGTGGCTAGTGACATAGTTCATAAAATTTGAGTCCCTGAAGAGCTTCAATAAAAAAAAAAATCCCCAACAATCTGCCTTTAATTATGAGAATTATCTACAAAGAGAGAATGGGACCAGGATCCCTGACATTCTTTCATTTCTATTGTTGAAGCATTTAGGATAAAATTCATACTTAAGAAAATGCATGTACTTCTTTCTAACATATTTGTCATTTTTACCTGAAAAACATTAGTAAAATTAGCAAAATATTTGGTTTGTGTTATGGTATAGACTTTGTGGTCCATAATATTCTATAGAGAAATGCTTAGGGGAAAAATTTAAATCTCCAAAGGAAAACATTCAAAAAATTCAGACAGCAAGTATTTTAAAGATGCTTATTATCTTATTTCAGTAATGATTGTTGATTATGGTAATTGATCATTTCAATAATTTCTTATATAGATAATTGGCAAGAGTAATTTAAGTGCACTCTTATTTTAAATATTCTTAATTAGTGAAGCTCATTTAAATAAATTAGCATATTATTGAAGGTCACACATAAGTATGGATCACTAAAATTTTATAAGTTATAGTAAACTATATTCTGTGAAATTTATCTTTAAGAGTAGCTAAGCAAAATATAAATCAGACATTTGATGGCTAAACAGTTTTTATAATAGAGTATATTTCTCAATGATACAAATCATAGTTGGCCACCAAATTTTGCACACCCTACTTTTAACCAAAAAAATAGTCACTTTACACAGGAAGAGTAATAATTTTTCCTATATGATTAGCAATGTAAATAGAAGTTGAAGGAAGATTTTGGAGAGAAGGATACAATGATGGACAAATAACTGAGCAAAAATGTACCTGTCTTTCTTGTCAGAACATCTAAATTAGCTAAGCTGATAAATTGCGTAACATTAATAACATGTTATTAAGGGAGGTAATATTAGAGGAAAGATAATTATTATCTACAGACTATATATGAGGTAGTTTATGAAGGGTAGTAATATGATATTACTAATCATATCTAATAAAGAGGGAATATGCTAATTGACCCTCACATTGTTGCAAAGATGGCAGTGCCCATAGCCAATAAGGAGGGGATATGCTAATTGACTGTCCTGCCTTCAAAGATGGCGGTGCCCACAGCCAATAAGGGGGGAATATGCTAATTGCCTGCCCCATACTCTTTAGTAATATTTAAAGTATTAATATATGTACACATCCTGTATATTAAATAAAGTTATCCTCTCTCTCTCTCTCTCTCTCTCTCTCTCTCTCTCTCATTTCTCTCCATATATATCCTATCTAATAAAGAGGGAATATGCTAATTGACTGGCCTGCCCTCAAAGATAGTGGCGCCTACAGCCAATAAGGAGGGAATATGCTAATTGACTGCCACGCCCTCAAAGATGGTGGCACCCAATCCCCTCAGCCCCACCGTGGCAGCAGATGGCATGGCAAGGCCAGGCCCACCCCCAGGCAGGCCCGGCCTTGCTGTGTGCCTGCCTCTGGAGTCCCCTAGTCCCCTCATCACCCAGCAACCCAGTGCCAGCCAGCCTGAGGCACAGGCAAGCCTCAGATGTAGGCTTCCCAGCCACTCAGGGCTGACCTGAGGTGCAGACAAGCCTCAGATGGAAGCTACCCAGCTGCCCAGAGCCACCCGAGGCTCAGGTAACCAGGGCCGGCTGAGGTTTGCACTGCTGGCAGTGGCAGCAGCAGAGGTGTGATGGTAATGTCACCTTCCTCTGATCACTGGGTCACCTCCTGCCCCTGAGGGCTCCCAGACTGTGAGAGGGGGCAGGCCGGGCTGAGGGACCCCACCTCCAGTGCATGAATTTTCATGCACCGGACCTCTAGTATAAACATAAAATGAAACAGACAAGGGAGCCATGAACACTCAATGGGGAAAGAAAAATCTCTTCAACAAAGGGTGTTTGGAATACTACACAGGCACATGGAGAAAAAATGAAATTAAATCCCTAACTTACACCACTTACAAAAATTAACTCAAGGTGGATTAAAGTCTTAAAGATAAATTCATAATTTTGCCATAAAAGGCCTACAAGAAAAATAGAAAGACCTTGACTTTGGTCTTAGCATGATTTTTTTTATGTGATGCCAAAAGCACAAACAACAAAAGCAAAACTAAACAAGAAGGACTGATTCAAACTAAAAAAACTTCTGCAGAGCAATAGATACAATCAACAAAATGAAAAGGCAACCATAAAATGGGAGAAAATGTTTGCTAACTGTATATTGAATAAAAGGCTAATATTCAATATACAGCTCATACAACTTTATAGCAACAACAACAACAACAAAAAACCATACCAATTAATCTGATTTTAAAATGGGCAGAGGAACCAAAGAGGCATTTTTCCAAAGATATGCAAATGGCCAACAGGTTCATATAAAGATGCTCAACATCCCTAATCAATAGGGTTATGCACACTGAAACCACAATGAGATATTTCACACCTGTTAGAATGATAATCATCAAGCTGTATACCTGAAACTAAAACAAAATAATATTGAATATAAACTGTAATTGAAAAATAAAATTTAAAATAAAAAAAGAAAACCAGAGATAATATGCATTAACTAGACATGGAAAAAAAAGGAAACTTTGTACATTGTTGGTGAGAATGTAAATTGGTAAAGTCACTATGAAAAACAGTATGGAGGTTCCTTGAAAAATTATAAATAGAACTACCTTATGGTTCAGCAATCCCACTTCTGGGTATATAGTTAAAGAAATTGAAAAGGTATATTTAAAAGATATCTGTACTCCCATGTTCATTGCAGCACCATAGCCAGATATGAAAACAACCTAACTGTCCACCAATGGATGAATGGATAAAAACTATGTCACACACACACACACACACACACACACACACACACGAATGAGAAAGAAGAAAAATCTGTCATTGCTGGCAATGAAGATAGATTTTGAAGGCATTATGCTAAGTGAGATGTCAGACAAAGAAAGATATTACTTACTTATAAAATCTGAAAAAGTCAGCCTTATAAAAAGAGATAATAGAATGGTGGTTGTCAGGAACTGGTGGGTGAGGAATTGGAAAGATGTTGTTTAAGGGTATAAACTTGAACCTATTAGATAAATAAGTCCCAGAGATCTAATACACAGCAAAGTGATTATAGTCAACAGTTCGGCATTAGAAACCTCAAAGTTGTTAAGTCTATATCTTAATTGTTCTCACCACACATGCAAAATAATAATTATGTGACATAATAGAGGTGCCAGCTAATGTTATGGTGACAATCATAATTGCAATATATAAATGTATCAAATCAACATGTTGTACACCTTAAACTTAATGTTATATGTCAATTACTCCTCAATAAAAACTAAAATAAATTTAGTGTTTTATAATCAGCATTTTTAAAATGAATTACAATAGGGCAGAATGATGCATCATACAGAAAGAGGATTATTTTTTTTTTCTAGAAGATTTTATTATATATATATATACTAGAGGCCCGGTGCACGAAATTTGTGCATGGGGGGGTGTCCCTCAGCGAACCTGAACCCTCTCCAATCTGAGACATCCCTCTCACAATCTGGGACTGCTAGCTCCCAACCGCTTGCCTGCTTGCCAGCCTGATCACCCCCTAAACACTCCCCTACCAGCCTGATCGATGCCTAACTGCTCCCCTGCTGACCTGGTTGTCCCTAAGTGCCCTCCCCTGCTGGCCTGATTGCCCCTAATGGCCTCTGCCTCAGCCCCCTACCACTGTGGCTTTGTCTGGAAAGACATCCAGATGGATGTCTGAAAGATGTCTGGTCTAATTAGCATATTACCCTTTTATCAGTATAGATAACATATATGCCCCTAAAAAGTTACATTATTTTACATGCTTTAAATTATACAGTACATATTCAACCTCTTTTACCCTGTTTTTGTTTTTTTCTAAATATATCTTATTGATTTTTTTCACAGAGAGGAAGGGAGAGTAATAAAGAGTTAGAAACATTGATGAGAGAGAAATATCAATCAGCTGCCTCCTGCACACCCCCAACTGGGGATGTGCCTGCAACCAAGGTACATGCCCTGGACCGGAATCGAACCTGGGACTCTTCAGTCTGCAGGACTGAGCCAAACTGGGTAGGGCCCCCCCACTTCTTTTTTTTTTCTTTTTAGATTATCCACATTTGTAGATATGGCATTAATTCATTTTCCATTGATTTTTAGAGACAGTGGAAGGGAGAGGGATAGAGAGAGAGAAACATCAATGTAAGAAACATTCCTTCAATTGCTTTCCTTGGGAGCCCTGACCAGGGATCCAACTTGAAACGCAGGTATGTGCCAGGTATGTTCCCTGACCTGGAATCGAACCTGCAACCTTTCCTTGCACAGGACCACTCTCACGCTCAACCAACCTATCCACTTCAGCCTGGCTGTTATACAATTTCTGGAATTTTATTTCAATTAATTCTCGCAAAGTCTATGGTTTAGGTAATATTCACATTTTTCTGATGAGGGAAAAAAAACAAACAAAAAAGCAAACAAAAAACAACTCTTCCTTTTGAGACATTATTCTTTCCTCATTGCTGCATTTTCCTGCCAGCCATAGAAAGGCTCTTGACAGCGGTTTCACTGGGTATCCAGAGTTGGAAGCATTCTCCTCACCATCACCCTTCCCAAAGCTTCCTCTGCACTGGCACTGAGGCTGTCCTGGATGGCGCAGAGGCTAGGTAACAGAGACAACAACAGGATTTGGACCACTGGAGCCACCATATCCACCTCTCCTCTCTCATCATTTCCCCACCATGCTGAAGAAGGTGGGGCCAGCAACTTCCAGCAGCACCAAGCTTCCGGATCGGCCAAGGTTTGCAGCGCTAGCTCCTTGAACACCGTAAGTCCTGCAGTCTCTCCCTCTCAAAAGCTGCTGTGGCCCCCGAGGTTATAGGGCTGCCCTGGAAGTCCTCTGCATGCCTCCCCTCCATGGCAAACATGTTAGTGAACTCTGCGATGGAACTGCTATTTTTAGATACTTTTAAACACCCCAGCGCTGAGGTAAGACTTCGCTTCTTGATTCTACTCTGCTTCTCGACTGTGGGACATGTAAAAAAAATCCTTAGGCATGCCTCAACATTCCCTCCTGCTGGTGGCCTTAAATTCCACACGTACACACCCCCTCCCCCCAGCTGGGGGTGGGCACCAGTCTGCGGGAGGGCATTGGTGGCCGGGACATTTCTCTGCGTTATCTTAGGCTTCTGCGTCTTTGGTTGAGTTGGCTGTTCTGCTTGCTTTGCCCCCCTGCCTCCTTACCCCCATTAACTTTGGACCTTGAAAATATCTTGGTTCTCAGGTTTAGCTCAGGTGGTGTTTGGGAGGGTCTTGGACTGCCAGCAGTTCCAGAGACAGAGCAGGTAACGATGGCTTCGTGATTCCTAAATCCCTCCTCTCAGGTCCTTTTTCTAACGGGAGTTAGGTTGCCCAGATGTGACACTCATTTGGTTTAGGATTCACCCATTAGGACATGACATATTTGCACTGAATGGCTTTTGCATGGAGGATACCTGTGAGGAGGGGAATTAGCGGTGAAAGGAACCAATGGCGGATTTGTAACCCCCAGACCGGGAACCTTGCTCACTCCCTGCATGTCCCCCCACTGCACTCCCTGCATGTCTCCCTCAGCAGCTGTCCTGAGGATGCAGGAGGCTTGGCTTCCTTCATCACCCCGACAAAGGAAGCCAAGCCCCCCGCCTGCTCTGCCGGCTCCATGGCTCCAGCCAAGGCTGCCATATTTGTGGCTATGGGTGTGGCCATCTTTGTCATGGAGTGATGGTTAATTTGCATATTACCATTTCATTAGATAGGATACTTACTGATTTAGAAAAGGATCATGAGTAAACAGGTATGCCTTAAGTTATTGGACAAAAACATCTGAAAGTCACTGCTTTAAAACAGAAAAACATATTTGACCATGTTTGGTAGTTAAAAGACTTGATTAGTTCTATTAATGAATCAAAATAAAGGGTAATAAGATGAAGTACCAAAACATTAATTAAAGAGAAATCTCTCTTCCAACACCTTTTCTTTCTCTTTTCCATGAAGTTAAAATCCTCAGATCATTGGTATGACTTATATGAATGTGTCTCGATATCAATACTATTTAAATATAAATCAAAGACCTACTTTTCGAAATTCTTCCTCTGTATGCTAGCACATTTTTTTTTTACTTTATACTTAGAGTCTGGAGATAGACTACCCAGGTTTAGATTCCAGCTCTTCCATTTAATGACTATATAGGCAAGAGCTTTATAGAACTTAAATATATCAAGAGCTTAGGTAACTCTAAGTCACAGTTTCTCATATATCAAGTGAGGATAATAGGAAGTTTTTCAGATATGTAAGAGGTAATGTATCTATAGTTAATGCAACATAAACAGTGTATTGCAAGTTGTAAGCACTTCAGATACATCATCTATTAATATTATTAGTAAACTGAAGATGCCGATGGGAGAATACTTATGAACATGCAAATGTTTAAATTTTATTGTTAGTATCTTCAACTTCTTAATATATGAGAAAATGAAAATTACTAAGATGATAAGCTTGATTTAAAATTTAATACATAATATTGAGTATAATTTTATTTTTAAAGAAAATTTGTTTGTGTCTTCCTTTTACTATGGATGGAAAAATCCACAAAATTTATTCTCTTCTTAACAAGAAAATTCCAGATAATCTACACAACTATAAAATTTTTAGGACATTAGAGAAAAGAGCTGGTAAGGCAGACAGATGAATGGAATTCTAAAGGATAAATACCTCTGAGGAGGGATAGGGCTGAAGAACTATTTCACCTTTGTCAGAGTATGGGAGAAGGAGGTGAAAGCTATTAAAAGTAGGGAAGTAAAGCAACCAAGATTTTAGAATATTTTTGAAGATAGTATATAGGCTAGCCTGAAAATATGACACCTGAGGAGCCCCCAAACAAAATGTATGAGCCTTTCTTAAAATTTTATTTATTTATTTATTTATTTATTTTAAATTTATGTAAGTTTTTTTCCTTTTGATTAAAAATCTCGTGCACCAGATATCTAGTATATAATAGTATTAAATATCAACTGTAAAAGAAAAAAAAAGTCATGGCTAATGTATCAATATATTTTTATTATCAAAAAGGTTATTTTAGAACATTTTTTTAAAATTTCACAAACCATTTTTTTTAAATTTCTTTATTGGTTAAGGTATTACAAATGTGTCATTTCCCATTAACCCCCAACCTCCCCGCACCCCCCCCCCCTCATGCTCTCATCCCCTTATTGTCCGTGTCCATTGGTTTGGCTTATATGCATGCATAGAAGTCCTTTGGTTGATCTCTCCCTCTTACCCCCTCCCTCCCCTACTTTCCCTCTGGGTATTGATAGTCTGATCGCTGTTTCTCTGTCTTTGGATCTGTCCCTGTTCATCAGTTTATGTTGTTCTCTATATTCCACAAATGAGTGAGATCATGTGGTATTTATCTTTCTCTGACTGGCTTATTTCACTTAGCATAATGCTCTCCAGTTCCATCCATGCTGTTGCAAATGGCAATAATTCCTTCTTTTTTACCACAGCATAGTATTCCATTGTGTAGGTGTACCACAGTTTTCTAATCCACTCATCTGCTGATGGGCACTTAGGCTGTTTCCAAATCTTAGCTATGGTGAATTGTGCTGCTACGAACATAGGGGTGCATATATCCTTTCTGATTGGTGTTTCTGGCTTCTTGGTATATATTCCTAGAAGTGGAATCACTGTGTCAAATGGGAGTTCCATTTTTAGTTTTTTGAAGAAACTCCATACTGTTCTCCACAGTGGATGCACCAGTCTGCATTCCCACCAGCAGTGCAGAAGGGTTCCTTTTTCTTCACATCCTCTCCAACACTTCTTGTTTGCTGATTTGTTGATGATAGCCATTCTGACAGGTGTGAGATGATACCGCATTGTCGTTTTGATTTGCATCTCTCATATAATTAATGACTTTAAGCATGTTTTCATATGTCTTTTGGCCTTCTGTATGTCCTCTTTTGAAAAGTGTCTATTTAGGTCCATTGCCCATTTTTTGATTGGATTGTTTATCTTCCTTTTTTTAAGTTGCATGAGTTCCCTGTAAATGTTGGAGATTAAACCCTTATCAGTGATATCATTGGCAAATATGTTCTCCCATGCAGTGGTCTTTCTTGTTGTTTTGTTGATGGTTTCCTTTGCTGTGCAAAAGCTTTTTATTTTGATGTAGTCCCATTTGTTTATTTTCTCTTTAGTTTCCATTGCCCTAGGAGCAGTATCAGAGGAGAAATTCCTTCGGCATTTGTTTGTGATTTCGTTGCCTGTGGATTCCTCTTGTATTTTTATGGTTTCCCGTCTTACGTTTAAGTCCTTTATCCATTTTGGGTTTATTTTTGTGTATGGTTTGAGTTGGTGGTCTAGTTTAATCTTTTTGCATGTATCTGTCCAATTTTCCCAACACCATTTATTGAAGAGACTGCCTTGACTCCATTGTATGCTCTTGCCTCCTTTGTCGAATATTAATTGGGCATAGTGGTTTGGGTTGATTTCTGGGTTCTCTATTCTATTCTATTGATTTATATGTCTGTTCTTGTGCCAGTACCAAGCTGTTTTAAGAACAGTGGCTTTGTAGTACAACTTGATATCTGGTATTGAGATCCCACCTACTTTGTTCTTCTTTCTCAGTATTGCTGCAGCTATTCAAGGTCTTTTTTTTATTCCAGATGAATTTTTGTGTTCGTTCTAGATCTATGAAATATGCCATTGGTAATTTAATGGGGATTGCATTGAATCTATAGATTTCTTTGGGTAGTATGGACATTTTGATGACGTTGATTCTACCAATCCATGAACACGGTATGTTCTTCCATCTGTTTATCTCTTCCTCTATCTCTTTTTTCAGTGTCCTGTAGTTTTTCGTATATAAGTCTTTTACCTCCTTAGTTTAGTTTATTCCTAGGTATCTTAATTTTTTGGTGCGATGGTAAATGGAATTGCTTTTTTAGTCTTCCTTTCTGTAAGTTCACTATTGGTGTAAAGAAATGCCTTAGATTTCTTGGCATTAATTTTGTATCCTGCTACATTGCCGAATTCATTTATTAAGTCTAATGATTTTTTGATGGAGTCTTTAGGGTTTTCTATGTACAGTATCATGTCATCTGCGAATAAGGACAGTTTTACTTCTTCTTTTCCAATTTGGATGCCTTTTATTTCTTCTTCTATCTGAACACAATGGCTAGTACTTCCAGTACTATGTTGAATAGGAGTGGTGAGAGAGGGCATCCCTGTCTTGTTCCTGTTTTTAGGGGAAATGGTTTTAGTTTTTGCCCATTGATTATGATGTTGGCTGTGGGTTTGTCATATATGGCTTTTATTATGTTGATGTATGATCTTTCTATTCCCACCTTGCTGAGAGTTTTTATCAAGAAATGGTGTTGAATTTTGTCAAATGCTTTTTCTGCATCAATTGATATGACTATATGATTTTTTTCTTTCAATTTGCTTATGTGATGTATCATGTTTATTGATTTGCGGATATTGCACCATTCTTGCATCTCCAGGATAAATCCTATTGATCATGGTGTATGATCTTTCTGATGTATTGCTGGATATGATTTGCTAGAATTTTGTTGAGTATTTTGGCATCTATGTTCATGAGGGATATTGGCCTATAATTCTCTTTCATTGTGTTGTATCTATCTGCTTTTGGTATTAGGGTGATGCTGGCTTCATAGAATGAGCTGGGAAGTGTTCCTTTTGAATTGTTTGGAATAGTCAGAGGAGGATAGGTTTTAGTTCTCCCTTGAATGTTTGGTAAAACTCCTCTGTGAAGCCATTGGGCCCCAGGCTTTTGTTTGCTGAGAGCTTTTTGATGACTGCTTCAATTTCTTCCATAGTTATTGGCCTATTGAGATTTTTAGATTCTTCTGGATTGAGTTTTGGAAGATTGTATTTTTCTAGGAATATGTCCATTTCCTCCAGGTTGTCTAGTTTGTTAGAGTTGTTCATAGTATTTTTTAACAATTCTTTTAATTTCTGTGGGGTCTGTTGTTATTTCGCCTCTTTCATTTTTGATTTTGTTTATTTGAGTCCTCTCTCTTTGCTTCTTGGTGAGCCTGGCTAGAGGCTCATCAATCTTGTTTATCCTTTCAAAGAACCAGCTCTTGGTTTCATTGATTTTCTGTATTGTGTTTTTGGTCTCTATGTCATTTATTTCTGCTCTGATCTTTATTATCTCCTTTCTTCTGCTCAGTCTGGTCTTTTCTTGTTGCTCTCTTTCTAATTCTTTGAGTTGTAGAGTTAAATGATTTACTATCTTTTTTCTTGTTTTTTGATGTAGGCCTGTAGTGCTCTAAACTTCCCTCTCAGGACTGCTTTCATTGTGTCCCATAGATTTTGGATTGTTGTGCTGTTATTGTCATTAGTTTCCAGGATGTTTTTAATTTCTTCTTTGATCTCATTGGTAACCCAATCATCATTGGTAACCCAATCATTATTTAGTAGCATACTATTCAGCTTCCAAGTGTTTGAGTTTTTTGGATTGTTTTTATTGTAGTTTATTTCTAATATTATGCCATTTTGGGCTGAGAAGATGCTTGGTATGATTTCAATCTTCTTGAACTTGGGGAGATTTTGCTTGTGACACAATATGTGGTCTATTTTTTAAAATGTCCCATGTGCACTTGAGAAGAACATATATTCTGTGGTTTTTGGGGTGAAGTGTTCTGAAGATGTCAATTAAGTCCATCTGATCTAGCGAGTCATTTAGGATTGCTGTTTCTTTGCTGATTTTTTGTCTAGCGGATTTATCCAGTGATGTCAATGGTGTATTAAAGTCCCCTACTATGATTGTACTGTTGTCGATCTCTCCCCTGATATCTTCCAGGAGTTTTCTTATGTATGTAGGTGCTACTGCATTGGGTGCATATATGTTTATCAGGGTTATATCCTCTTGTTTTATCAATCCCTTTAGTATTATGAAGTGGCCTTTTTTATCTCTTGTTATGGCCTTCACTTTGCGGTCTATTTTGTCATATATAAGTATTGTTACCCCAGCTTTTTTTTCATTTCCATTTGCCTGAAAGATATTTTTCCATCCCTTCACTTTCAGTCTGTGTGAGTCCCTTGTTCTAAGGTGGGTCTCTTGTAGACAGCATATATATGGGTCATGTCTTTTTATCCATTCAGCCACTCGATGTCTTTTGATTGAAGCATTTAGTTCGTTTACATTTAAAGTTATTATTGAAAGGTACTTGCTTGTAGTCATTTCTATTTTTGTGCCTGTGTTCTTTCTTACCTTTATATTTCTTCTTTTTACAGCATTCCCTTTAGCATTTCTTGCATTTGTGGCTTGGTAGTGATAAACTCCCTTAGCCTTTTTTTGTCTGCAAAGCTCCTGATTTCCCCTTCAATTTTGATTCATATTCTTGCTGGATAGAGTATTCTTTGATTCAGTCCTTTGCTTTGTAACACTTTGTAAACCTCCTTCCATTCCCTTCTAGCCTGATGTGTTTCTGTTGAGAAATCATTTGATAATCTGATGGAGGATCCTTTGTAGGTAGCTCTCTGTCTCTCTCTTGCAGCCTTTAAGATTCTCTCTTTGTCGTGTACATTTGCCATCGTTTTATGATGTGTCTTGTTGTGGGTCTTTTGGGGTTCATCTTGCTTGGGACTCTCTGTACTTGTGTAACATTTTTCTTCCCCATATCTGGGAAGTTTTCTGTCATTATTTCTTCAAATAGATTTTCTAATCCTTGCTGCTCTTCTTGTCTTTCTGGCAGCCCTATTATGAGTATGTTACTTCGTTTCATGCTGTCCCAAAGCTCCTTTAGGCTCTCCTCCTGTTTTTAAATTTTTTTCTCCAGTTGCTGTTCAGATTGAGCTTGTTTCTCTACCTTATCTTCTAACTCACTAATTTGGTCCTCTGCTTCTTCTAATCTACTTTTGAAACCTTCCATGGTGTTTTTGATTGTAGCTGTATCACTTTTCATTTCTTCCTGATTCTTGCATAGGTTGTTGATTTTCTCATCCATCCAGTGAATGAATTGTACAACCATTACTCTGAATTCTTTTTTTGTCATGTTGCATGCTTCAATTTCATTAATTTCCTTCCTTGGCGACTCCTCATGGTCTTTCCTCTGGGGGTTGTGTCGTCTCCCCATTCTGATTATCTCCAGATGGTTCAAACATCGAGTTGTGTGGGCCTGGGTCATGTGCAGTGGGAGTTTTGCACCACCCTAGTGTCACTGAAGAGCTCTGACACTAAGATGTGTGGTTGTGGTGGGTTGTTGGGAACCAGGCTTGCTCAGAGTCAGCATTACCAGCGTTCAATGTGACCTCGTGTGCGCACTTAGAATCAGGGACCCTGCCTGCACCGTGTTGAAACAGAGTACCCCCTGGAGTGTGTTGAAAATCAGAGCCCCCTAGCATGCGCCAGGAGTCAGAGTTCCCCAAGAATCCAGTATCAGAGTCTCTGTTGCTTCGTGCAGCCTTGCATTGAGAATCAGGGTCCCTGTGTGCACATGCACCAAGAATTGGAGTCACTGGCTCTTAGTATGAATGCACAGGGAATCAGGGATCCCAGGCGCAGGTGATAAGAAACACAGTCAAGTCACTGGTGCTTGGTGTTGCCTCCTGCCTGGAGAATCGGGGTCCTGGGGCCCGTGCTGCAAGGAACAAGTTCCCAGTGTTCGCGCGTTATCTCCCAGGCCAAGGATCCCCTAGCCTGCGCAGTTCAGGACAAGTTCTGGGTGTTCGCGCACTTCCAGGCCAAGGCTCCAGTAGCCTCAGCTGCAAGGGATAAGTTCCAGGTGTTCGTGCACTTCCAGGCTAAGGTCCCTGAAGCAGCACTGAGGGGCCCGGGCAAGGGGTGGGTCTATCAGTTACTATGGCGCTGCCCTTGAGCCTGCGGGGAGGAGGATGGGCTCTGTTACTCACGGATCTGCCACGGGGATTTCTGGACTCTTGGTGTCTGTGGTTCTGTAGCTGTGGTTGCAGGTCTCTGTCCCCAGTGGCTGCAGGGTCCTGGTTTGCGTCTGAGACCAGACTGGGTGGTGCTGAGGCCAGGATCCTAGTCTCAAGCAGCTCTGTTTCTCAAGATGGCCTAGTCTCTGTTCCTGTGCTGGCTGCCCACGAGTGTCTGCGCTGGGAGCGGGGCTCCACCGTATAAGACTGTCTGGTTTAGCAGCCCCTTAGAAGACCTGCAGAATCTAACTGTCCCTAGCTCATACACACATACCACACCCGTCCACACACTCCTCTATCACTCCCTCGTGCTCTCACACTCTCTCCCTCCCTGCCTTCCTTCTGGTTGCCATCTTCTCTCACAAACCATTTTAAATGCCTCATATAATGGTCAACTTTTCATCCTCGAAACTTATGAGATAGGAATATTATTAAGCATATTTCACAAAGAAAGAACCAGGGATTTAATAGGTATATTAAATCACTTGCTGGAAGTTATTTAAGTTATAACAGGTCTAGAATATCTCAGCTTCTCTTAGATCTAACTCATTTCCCTAATGACTATGCATGTTATTTGTGAAAGAGGCCTAGAAATTATCTTCTCAATTTACAGATAAGGAAGCTGAATCCCAGGGTGTTTTACAACTTGTCCAAAGTAAAGTAGGAGGAGAACTAAAATTAGATTCTAAATTAAGTCATTTCTTTGTCTATGGCTATTTTAATGTAATATGGCTTGTATAAAAATTTATTTTTGAGAGCCCAATTTTGTCATAAAGATATTTATATAAACAAAAGTAGATTTTAAAGAAAAACTGTTTAAAATAGAGTAGATTAACTAAATAAAATCTACCTATTCTTCCCTTACTTCCAAGAGATAAAAGTAAATTTGTTATTCTCAAGTCAAATTTATGCTACCGGGAAAATAATTAGTTATTATTTTTATTTAACCTATTAAAAATAAGAAAAAAATATAAGATAAATATCACCATTTCCACAATTGGATTATAAAGTCCAAAATCTGTGGAGTCTGGAAATATTTGCTGTTCTGCCCTTTTTACATAATAAAGACAATATCAGACAGTACTCTAAATGTTTTACATTTAGTATATACTTTAATTCCCACACTACTCTAAGGCACATAATCTTATTTCTCATGATTTTATAGATAGAGAAACAGAAGGTTTAGCCACATGCCAAAATCATACAGCTAAAAAGAGAATAAGACTTTCAACCCCAAATCCATCTCCTTTTTTTAACTTTTTATCATATACCTAACATTATTTCTTATCTCAGGAAGAGTGATACATAGGAAGCAATACTCTTCTATAATAGAGAGATAACATTTCACCTTTTAAAGGGTTGTTGGTTAAGTCACCAAGAGAACACATATTCAATTAATTATCAAAACACAGCTTAATTATGTTATCTCATTAATGAGTTTCAAAAGGTTAATAAGGTACTTCTACTTGTTACCACCAAGAGACACTCAAATCAGAATACTGGTCAGAACTTCATGAATATGGAAACTGGAAATTTACATCAATATAAATATACTTTAAATCTTTAGAGTTCCCTGAATTAAAAGTTTAGTTGTTTTTTTCTGGATAGTCTACTGTCCCATGTAGTATGACTATATAACATAAAGTAGTTTAATTGTAAGTAGAATGACCTCTTCTACATGGGGTTTGGAGAATCAGTCTCATTATCATAGCTTCCCTGATTTTTGCCACACACAAAAAACAATTTCCTAAAATGATTACCATATTACTAATTAGCTTTGTTATAATGACTTTGCTTATTTACAAAATATGTATTTATCCTCAAAGTCTATGCTTTAAAAACATTCAAATAAAAGAAACAGTTTGTGGTGTTTTTGTTTTTTTAATGCAACAAGGGAATATTTTAAATTGTGAGGAGAGAGATGACTGTAGATTAAGTATATAATAATTTTGGAAGGCAACTACATTGAAGCCATCAATCTTCATTCAGATCTATAATTTCTGATACATTTATTTTAAAAATAAGTTCCATTTACTTTAAAACTGTATTCATAAATCAGAAGTTCAAGATGTTTAGTTTTTTAAAATGTCATAATTGGCCAATAAGCCCAGTTCTAAGCCCTTGGAAAGACAGAGGAATAGTTTGTTCTTGCTACCTCTCCCCTCCTCCATTCTTTCTCTTTCTCAGCCTCTTCTATAATCAGGAGGACTGTTATCATTCATATTGAGTTTTTGATTGGGTTCTGCCAAAGGAAGTCACCAGCTGGAGATCAGACTAGTGAAAAGAGAAGAGGTTGGCATATTTATCTGCACCCCTGCCTTGTTCCATCAGGTCTCTGGGATTATCTAAAGCTCCATCCAGTTGGGCAGACCCTCCATACCTCTGACTCTCACACTGCTCCATTTACATTGCTGTATTTCCTGCCTTTATCCCTTCAGCCCTATGGGGTAATAACTGCTTCTCATGTTGCTAATGTCTGGATGCCTCGCCATCCCTTACTGGTTCTCTTAAATGGTTCATCCACTGTAGGTAATCCTGCCAAAATATACAAATATATATTTAAATGTGTTTTATTGATTTTAGAGAGAGGATGGGAGCGGAAGGGGGAGAGGCAGGAGGAGAGGGGGAGGGGGGAGAGAGAGAGAGAGAGAGAGAGAGAGAGAGAGAGAGAGAGAGAGAGAGAATAGATCAGCTACCTCCTGCACACCCCCTACTGGGGATGAGCCCTTATAGAAGTGAAGAAGAAGCATACAAAATGCTTGTCCTCGTGGAGTTCATGTTCTGATTGGGGAGACATTTGTCAAATATATAGTACACAGGATGATCTAAGGAAGGGGCATAGGCTATGACACTGGCTAGTAACATAATTCTTAAGATTGACTTTTCAGGCATGACTTCACTGAGAATGTGGCATTTGAGAAAATATTTAAAAGAAGTTGTGCAGATATCTAAAATAAAAAAATATTTTAGAAGGGACTTTCTTTAGTATTTCTTGTACAACATATTTGTGTGTAACAAATTCTCTCATCCTTTGTTTAATTGACAAAGTCACTTTGGAAGAATAGCTTTAATGGATATAGAATTCCAGAATGATATTTTCCCAGTAATTTGAATATAGTGCTTCACTTATCTCGAAGCTTATTTTCCTTTTGCAGGTTTTTGGATTTTCAAATACAATCAATGTATGCTAAATTTAATATTATCCATTTTGACTCAAGGAATTAAAAAATAAAATAGGCCACCAACAAAAAAGAATTCATTGAAGATAGTTAACATGCCAGGACCTAAAATTTTCAAGGGATGAAAAAGATTGATCATTTTAAGTATCAGGATTACTATTATATAAAACATTATTCTATATTAGATTAATTTAAATAAATTCAAAAATCTAGAAATTACAGATATAGTATTAAATGAGAAAAGCATAACTCCAAGAATTTGAGAAAATGTTTGTCTTACAGATTTTAATTTTCAATGAAACTGGAAAAAATATGATTTCCTGAGAGTGCGAAGAGGAAGTTATGGCATATTTTGGCAAGAAAGCTGAAAAAAGAAATTTTGAAAAATATAGGAATGAGTTAATTGATAGATATGTATATCACAGTTGAAATTCTTTGTTTGAGCTCTGTTTTGGCACCAATCTGTTGTGCTTTGTCATTTTTATTTAGTAGTACCCAACACAATGTGTGCACACAATATATGAAAAATATACAAATAAAAATATATATGAATGAAATGAAGTGCTTTTAAATTTTAGTGCACCCCACAAGTGCTCACACACGCATACACATAGACACAATTATTCTGTATTTTATTTCTTTTATATTTTACTCCACAAACTCATTTAACATAGTCATCTAGCTACATTATTGTGCTTTAATTTGTCAGCAAGATTTCAAAGATTAGCATTTTTCGAGTTCACCATTATACAATTAACGGAACCCTAAAGTGATTCAAGTCCAGTCCACCCTGCCCCCAGAGCTTAATACACACATACACAAAATGCCTTGACTAAATGCACTCACATGAAAGGCACTCACCAAATGCATGTGAAAGGTATGCTGAATGAATACCAAGAAAAAGGGGGAGCCAAGAATAGAGGACTTACCACTTTGGTGCAGTTCTCTTCCATCATACCCCAGGAGTTTTGCTAAGGCAATTATATAATTAACAACTAGGCTAAGAATATGCTGCCTGAATAGGCCCAGACATACTATGTGACTGATTCCTAGTTGAAGAAACTTAATTTGTTATAGTAGTGTATTACTTATACTGATATTTAACATTAATTTACAAAAGATTCAATACATTCAAAATATAGCAGGCCCTTGAATAACATAATTTTATTCAATACTAGAGGCCCAGTGCAAGCAACTCATGCACGGAGGGGTGGGGGTGTCCCTCAGCCCAGCCTGCACCCTCTCTAATCTGGGACCCCTCAGGGGATGTCTGACTGCCGGTTTAGGCCCGATCCCTGTGGGCCTAAAGCTGGACATCCTTCTCGCAATTCGGGACTGCTGGCTCCTAACCGCTCCCCTGCCTGTCTGCCTGAACACCCCTAACCACTCTGCCTGCTGGTCTGCTTGCCCCCAACTGCCCCCCCCTGCTGGCTTGCTCACCCCCAACTGCCCTCCCCTGCCAGCCTCATGGCTCCCAACTGCCCTCCCCTGTTGGCCTCTTGGCCCCCAACTGCCCTCCCCTGCCGGCCTCATGGCCCCCAACTGACCTCCCTAGCTGGTCTCCTGGAAAGTCTCCTGGTCTAATTAGCATATTACCCTTTTATTAGTATAGATAATATTGATGAGATGCTATAGTTACTTAACCCTTGTTTATATAGTTAGCCCTGGGTTAAACTGGTTTTGCTATACCTCATTTCACTACAGTTCCAATAACCTATCCATGCCATTGAGGACTTACTATATATGAGGGAGTCCTAATTGTTCATTGAAAATAAACTTAGAAAATGTATACAATTAAATTTTATCAATTTAATTTTTTAAAAATTAGAGGGAGCTGAAATTTAAGTTTTCTGAATCTTATTCTAAATTATATTTTCAACTGTAACTCTATGTTTTCAATTCACAACTAACTGAATTCATAGTCTATAGTACTTGTGACAATAGGGAGCAAATAAGAATTCTAAATGAATTTGTGCTTTATTTTCATCCTTTCAGGCTAATAAACAAAAAGGATGGATAGTTTATAACAGAAGCTATACTGAATACTAATCTCATGAGCTAAAGTAAGACCTCCTTAGCTCAGTGGCTGTATATATGTATCTCTTTGCCAATCATTGTTTTTGTTAATTAGATAATTAGCATTTTTATAATATTAAAAGAGCCTTAATTATATTAGTCCATATTTCAAGTTATAGGGAAGACTATAAATGCAGTTTATTTCAGAACAGAAGAGAAGGTTTATGCACTTGAGAATATTTGTTTACTTCCAAATTAAATTAAGATATGAAACTCAAAGGAACCACTAAACAAGATAAATCATAGATTGACATTTAACCATCGCAGCATTTAAAGTATATTAAATTGATGTGGGTAAAATGTTTTAAAATTAAAATACATGAATATAAACTCTGCCACTTTCATATACATGTATCTCTCTTTATATACACACACGTACAGAAGAATGAATGATATGTAACATATCATAGATCACATGCCTATGGCAGAAATCTTCAATATATTTTAATACACTTTGAATTACTTGTGACAGTGAACCCTCAGTTATTCCATATGTCAGGAGCTCGTGGCACTGCTTCAATTCAGTGTGGTCCATCAAACACCAACAATGTGCTCTTCCCATAAGAAATCTTACTTATCCTCCTCACTCATTGTTCTCTGACATTTCACGGTACATGTGAACTTGAATATTTCATTGATCTGTTAAGTTATTGTTTCCCCAGTCATGCCAACAGCTTCTTCAGGATGGAAATCGTGTCCCACACTTCACTTATATACTTACAGTACTTCACAAGTGACCAGTGCTACTTCTTAAGTCAAATTGAATTTAACCAAAAATGAGAAGCAGTACAAACATTTTAAAACAGAAACATTTTTACTGTAGTCCAACATATTGCATCACCTGCTTGCTCTTCTCTTTCTGGAATAATCTAAACAAATTAAATCAGGGAGCTCAAAGGTTCCCCCGCTCTAATGTTTGACTTCCACACTGGCATTGTGACACTGACTCTCCATTGATTTCTAAATTGCTTTATTGTGTGATTTGGGAGAACTAGAGGAATAGAATCTACAATCAGAGGCAGCTGGTCGAAACAGGTGTTGCAGAAAATTATAATCCTACTTTGATTAATCCTGTTTTTTATAGCTGCCCCGCAGTTATGCATGACAGGTATCCAAATAATCAAACACAATCTTTATTGCAACAATCTGAGTTATTGTCAGGAGAAACATCAGGAATTATTGGAGCATTGATGCCAAAATTATGTGTGTTTCATGAAATAGACTTGTTATTCCATTATTCCTTGAATTTCTGGGGATAAACATGTGTGTATGTGAATGTTGTGTGTGTGATTTTCATTACAAATCTGTGTTTTTCTGTTCGTAATAGTGGATTTCAATAACCCACAAATTAAATTTTTGCCTTCCCCAAATAATTTTAAAATGCAGCTTACTGTTAACAAGTCCATGGTAATTGTTTTATGCAGCATCTGGAATTATAAATACATCTATTAACAAGGCATATACAATTTAAGGATTTCTCTGTATCAAAATACTATATTATTTTCATGTTTGTCAATATGCCGTTAAGTATTTCTTATCCTGGTCAGCTTAATCTTTTCTAACATATAGCATCACCATCATGACTCAGAATGTCCAGCTTTTAGAATTTTTGAGAATGGTTCTGTTGGTGTATTTGGTTTAGGATTAGCTCATAATTGATTTTGTGGGGTTTGAAGCTAATACCTTCAGACTGTCAAGGCATGAAAAATTTTCCTGTCTTAATTTGTAAATCAACTCTAGTTTAGTAAATGAATAATTGTGATAAATATAGAAAAGTTAAAATTTGTACAAACAATTGTGTAATTAGAAGGCTTACCTAGTGAAGTAACTTAGTCATATGACTCTGATCCAGTTGTCCTTGTTAAAAATGAAAGTCAGGACATTATGTTCTTAACCAAATATGATGCCTTAGCAGTAGAAGGTGTTCACTCTAAGTTCTTAATATACTATCAATATATTTCAATAAAGTCTGCTCTCAATGTGAGGATTTAAGATTCAATACTACTAATGCCCAAAATTATTGTTATTACATTCAATGTTTTACAGAATGTTTTAACTTTTAACATTGCTTATATAGAATGCATGAGCACCATGACATGGGGGGGCAATATCTTATTTTGCATCTGAAAAAGAGATGCCCTTGATTTGATCAATACTGTCCTCACAATGTCTAGTTATACAGAACTATATGGGTTCAACTGTTCAGCAATTAATGGAAAGTTTTAAAATAAAGAGATTTAAAATTTCCCCTTGAAATAGCCATTTAACTGTCCTTGAGTCACTATTTTTGAATAAAGATTTGAGAGGTACATAAAATATATATGTAATTGAAAATTAAATGTTATATTGTCACATATGATATAATGTCACATATTAGTATCTGAACCAAGATAGACCTCATGCTTGTTATAATCTGATTCCATAAAAATGCTTTCATAATAGGGCTTCAAAGTTAAGCATCAACCTCATATTTAAATGTAAGATTCTGTCAAACCCTACTTTATTTAGTGAATTTGGAGTCACAACCTAAACTGGTATTTTCATTAAATATGAATCATCATTTATTTTCAACACAACTCTAGAAGCATTATTTTTAGAAAGCTCTTAAAATACTTGAAGACATTTTCTACTGTTTTTGAGAGAAATAATCATGTTAATGTAACTTTATAGTTCAAATAAATAAGTACAAAGTAAATGTAGAGATCTCTGTATTCACTGTCTCTCATTCTCATATTTTCTCTTCAGCCCAATTTAATCAGAATTTTCCCCCACACTAACCCACAGAAATGGTTCTATCTAGGTCAACAGTGACCTCCTTAATCCAGTGGTCATCGTTGTATACATTCTATCATAAACTACTGGACAGAGGAGCTCTTTCCTTCCTAGAATTATATTCTTCACTTGGATTCAAACATTCCATTTCCTCTGCATTCCTTCATAACATACTTGCTGTTTCTTCTTAATCTCCTCTCCTGATTCGTCTTCAAATTTCTGTCATCTAAACTTAATGGACCCAAGGACTAAGTGTTATAACCTCTCCTCTTTATTCATTCTCATTCCCTTGGCCAACACATTTAATATTATATATATACTGAGTGGGCAGATTATTATGACCACCTGACATATGTAGGCAAATTAGCTATAATTTCACGCTAAAGTTGCTAGAGGGCCAGACAATTATAAATAGGGAAGCAAGTTGTTTACCACGACAGTAGAAGTGATTTTTTCTGAAGATATGGGTAAACTATGCAATTTAACAGCCTTTAAATGTGGAATACACACACACACACACACACACACACACATATATACACATACACACACACACATACACGCACACACTGAGTGGCCAGATTATTATGACCACCTGACATTTGTAGGCAAATTAGCTATACACTGCATCATATTGGATATGGAAGCCAAAGGCCTGTTCAAACACCTTTGCTTTCTGCAGTTACCAAGATAAAACGTCTCCAATTCGCACAGGAACACAAGGATTGGACAGTCGAGCATTGGAAAAAAGTCATGTGGTTCGATGAATCATGTTTCCAGCTGCATCATGAAGAAGGCAGAGTGAGAATTTGGCGGAAACAGCATGAAAGCATGCACCCCACATGCATGAGTACAACCCTTCTAACTGGTGAGGGCAGTGTTATGGTTTGGGGCATGTTTTCCTGGCATGATTTGGGCCCTTTAATTCGTGTGGAACAACGTCTGAATAGCACAACATACCTAAGTATCATTGCTGATCAAGTTCATCCTATCATGTTGACGGTGTATCCCAATGGAGATGGCTTCTTCCAACAAGACAATGCGCCATGCCACGGTGCTCGTATTGTGCAGGAGTGGTTTCAAGAACATGAGGGAGACTTTACCTTTCTTAGGTGGCCCCCACAATCACCAGATCTCAATCCAATTGAGCATTTGTGGGACAAAGTTAAAAGAGCCATCAGGCAGCTGGTTCCACAACCATCAAATCTCACAGAACTGGACAGTGCTATTCATCAGGCATGGTGTCAGATTCCTCGCATCACCTTTCAACATCTCATGGAGTCAATGCCAAGAATTGTCGCAGTATTGAAGGCAAAAGGTGGCCCAACGAAGTACTGATGGAGTGGTCATAATAATCTGGCCACTCAGTGTGTGTGTGTATGTATGTGTGTGTATATATATATATATATATATATATATATATATGCACACACACACATATATATGTATACATATGTGTGCATATATATATATATATATATATATACACACATACATACATATATATATATATCTCCCACATTCAAAGGCTGTTAAATTGCATTGTTTACCCATATCTTCAGAAAAAGAATCACTTCTACTGTCATGGTAAACAACCTGCTTCCCTATTTCCTTATTTATAATGATCTGGCCCTATAGCAACTTCAGCGTGAAATTATAGCTAACTTGCTTACAAACATCAGGTGGTCATAATAATCTGGCCACTCAGTATGTATGCGTGTGTGTGTGTGTGTGTGTGTGTGTGTGTGTGTATGTATGTGTGTGTGTATATATATATATATATATATATATCTTACCTAATAATAGACAAACATGTAAATTGACCATACCTTTGCTATGCTAACCAGCCAATAAGGAGAGTATGCAAATCAACCTAACAAAGATGGCGGCTAATTTGCATACGTAGGCTCTAAGAGGTGGAACAAAGCCTCACGGCCGAGGGGCCTGTGGAGCAGCAAAGCCTCATGGCTCTGGGGCCGGCTCTGGCTGGAGCCCGGCCAGAGCGAAGGCCTGGTTGCCAGGTGCCGGAGGAAAACCGGTGCCAGAAGCCAGGGGAAAGGAAGGCCTATTTCACGAATCTCTCAGTGCAACAGGCCTCTAGTATATATATATTATATGTATATTATATATATATCACTTCCCAAGATAAGTTTTGTCAACCTCTTTCCTACCCCCTTCAGTAGGATATTATATGTTTATTATATTCACTTGTCACAGTCTGTATTCCATCTTAAACACCCTAAAATAAAATGGTTATTATTATTGCTGTTTTTCCCATTCATTGTAATATACAAACATATGGGCTTTTAAAAAGGGATGGAATCATGCGTTTACTACCTTAGTACTATGTAGGAGATGTGTATCAATCTAAAAATTGCTTTTTGAAATGTCACTATAATCAATCCCTTACTTGTCCTCCAATCCCTACAGTAGTGAAGGAATGTTAGTCTCTTGAGAGCCTTGGATGGAGCATGAGATGAAGAAATTAAACAGGGGTTACAGGGGCCTTCATCCTCTCATCTCATTTTCAGTCTAAATCCCTGCTTACAGAGGTACACAATACTAGGATTTTGCCTCATAAAATGAACTCCTTTTGGACTTGCCCCTCTACCATATTCTGTAAACTTAGTTTTAGGTTTCTCCAGTTTGCTAAATTAGTAACCATTCTTTCATCTGCTTTGAACTTTGTTTTGCTGGCTTGCTGTCTTTGCTGTCACCACAATCTACATGTCCTTTGGTATACTGCTTTATTAAAATTTTACAAGAATTTAAGGAAGAAAAAAATTAATATGTATGTTTAATGTCATATTTAACTATAGGCATACACCATGGACAGATTTTGAAAATAAAATTGAGTGAAAAATTCAAGTTCCACAAATGCACATATAAGTAAAATAAGAGCACTTTCAACTGGGTATATGGGGAATATGCTTGAGGAGAGAAACAATGTTTACTATAAAGTTCTACCAGTTTGTTTAAAAATAAATCTTAAGTAAAAGGTTAATTGTTATATTTTAATTAATTGTTATATTTTAATTAAGGTACCAGGATGTTTTTAATATTATTACTTATGACTTTGTATGTATTTTCTGTATTCCACAATTGTAAAATGTATCAAATTTTTATGGTCAATAACATTTTATTCCCTAGATTATATTTTATTTTATTTCTTATATGTATCCATTACAAGACAAAGTAGGGAATTTTTAGTATCAGATAAGATAATATCAGGTTTCTGTCTTTGGCCCACTGGTCTTTAATTTCTAAAGTGTAAAATGTCATGCCCTGGCTGGGTGCCTCAGTTGGTTGAAGCATCCTCCCATAAACTAAAATTTTGCAGGTTTGATTCCCAGTCAGGGCACTTATGGGAGGCAACCGATTGATGTTTCTCTCTCATATCGATGTTTCTCTCTCTCTAAAAAAATCAATAAAAAACATATATTCTTGGGTGAGGACATTTTTTAAAATGTTACCAATGGATACATATAAGAAATAAAATAAAGGTAACTACTTTTTTGTTGTTGTTGTTAATCCTCACCTGGGGATATTTTTTTCTATTGATTTTTTAGTAAGAGTGGAAGGGAGGGAAAAGAGAGAGAAACATCAATATGAGAGATACAAATTGATTAGTTGCCACCCTCATGCACCCTGAGTGGGGCAAGGCTCAAACCTGCAAACCAGGCAGGTGCCCTTGACCGGAAATGGAATCCACGACCATTTGGTGTGTGGGCCGTCACTCGCCACTAAGCACCACTGGCCAGGGCAAAGATTATACTTTCGTAAGGAATAATCTGAGACATCCTTTGTAGCAATGATGGTAATAAGATCAAATATGCAACCTAGTAGCAGAACGAACAAAACATCTGGCTTCTTAGGCAATACGCCTGTACTTTCAGATCTCTTTGCTTCATTAAGGATCTTATAATGGCTCAGAGTTACTTGGCTATTATATCATAAATACATAGTAAGAATGTTAGAAACTCGTATCTTCTCAATTCTCCCCATGTAGAATACCAATTTTTTTGTAAGTTTTAAAATTTACCTATGTTCCTAAAAACTTTAGTACTTATAAAATGAAATGGAAAAATCACACAGATGCTTAACACATTATTTTAACTCTGGTAGTAATAGATTATAAAGAACACATATGTCCATCCCATTTTAATCACTGTAGCTAGTTTTCATTGTCATTGTCCAAGTGGCAGAGCTGTTCACATTCCAAAAATTTTCTTTGAAGAACCTCACAAAGGGCTCCCCTTGGCATTAGTCAACAACGGAGTATTCCTGCTTTAATGTGAACACTTGGTCTCAACATCTGTCGTTTTCTTTGCAATTTTTGCCCTGAATCCATGCTTTTTCCCTTTGTTTCCAAATATTAGCAAATATTGTGTTACTTTGCTTTCATCCTCACCTGTGTTTTAGAAACTATTTATATTAATGTAAATATCTTCAATTTTTTTGGTCTTACTGCAATCAATACTGATTAATATATTCAGACAATACAGACAGTTATAAAATTGAATATAAAATGTTTCTGAGTAATTTTTATCAGCTGCAACCACAGGATGAATATATTACATGCTCTCACAAAAGGTTCACTTTATTTTCAATGACACAAATAGGTTCAAAGTAAAAAGATGGGGAAAAAATTTATACAAAGAATAACTAAAAGAGAGCCGGTGTAATTATTTTAATGTCAAACAAAAGAGACTCTAAGACAATAATTGTTATGAGAAGCAAAGAAGGACATTACATAATGATAAAAGTGTGACTCTATAAACATATATTAAATTTTAAACATATATGCACCTAACAAGAGATCCCCAATATATATTAAACCAAACTGACAAATTGAAGGGAAGAAACAGCAAGTTCAACAATAATAGTTTAACTATATCACTAATCCACTTTCAGTAATAGATAGAAAAACTAGCTAGAAGATCAGACAAAAATTAGGAGACTTGACTGACACTTGACTGGAAATGATATATCTACTACTATATAACATTTCACCCCAAATTAGCAAATAAACATTCCTTTCAAGTATGCATAGAACACTCTCCAGGAACGGCCCTGTATTATATCACAAAACTAATCTCAGGAAATTTTTAAAAATTAAAATAATTGAAAGCATATTCTCTAAACTAATGAAATTAAAAATAAAAATGGAATTTGAAAACTCATAAACATGTGAAAATTATGATCTAGCAATTCCACTGCTGGGTATATGAAATCTGAATCTCTATCAGACATCTGCACTCCCATTTCATTGCAGCATCATTCACAATAGCCAAGATATGAAAACAACGTAAATGTCCTTCAATGCATGAATGGATAAATAAGATATGGTACATATATGCAATGGAATATCACTAAGTTGTAAGAAAAAGAAGGAATTTGAGACAACACACTATATGAACCTGGAGGGCATTGTGCTAAGTGAATTAAGCCAAGCAGAAAAAGATAAATACTATACAGTATTACTTATATGTTTAATTTAAAAAAGAAAATAAAAGAACAAATGGTGGTTGCCAGGAGCTGAGGGGAGGGGAAATGTGGAAATGTAGGTAAGAGTACAATCCTTCAGTTATATGAAAAGTAAGTTCTGATGATCTAATGTACAGAAAGGTGACTATAGTTAATAATACAGTATTATATACTAGGAAGTGCTGAGAGCAGATCTTAAGTGTTGTCACTGTGTGTGCATGTGCACATATACACACACAAACAAGTGAACTATGTGAGGTGGAATGTTAATTTTCTTGATCTTGATAATTATGCACCAATGTATATGCCTACCAAATGTTGTGTATTTTAAATATATGCAAGTATATTGTTCAATATTTCTTGAATAAAGTTGTAAAAATAAACACTCTGTATTTGTTTTCTAGGGCTGCTGAAACAGACATAAAACAATAGGCATTTATTGACTCACAGTTCACCTGAGAGGTTAGAAATCTGAAATCAAGGTCTTAGCTGGTCATAATTTCTATAAAACCAGTAGGGGAATCCTTTCTTGCCTCTTAGTAGTTGGTAGTTTCCTGAAAATCCTGTTGTTGTTTAAATTGAAGCTACATAACTCACTGTCACAAGGCATTTTGTCTGTGTGTGTCTGCCTTCACGTGGCTGTCTTTTAATAAGGACAGTGGTCATCTTGGATTAGGGGCCACCTTATTCCTGTATGACTTCATTTGAATTTCACTAATTATCTCTGTAACAACCTCATTTCAAAATAAGGTCACATCCTGCAATAGTGGGTGTTAGGATTTCAACATATTTTCTTTGGGAGTCATTATTCATCCTACAGTATGTTCCTGAGTATTGAATGGGTCAAAGAAGAAATCACAGGAGAAATTAGAAACAACAACAATTAATATAGATAAAAATCCCTTATGAATACTGATACAAAAATCCTTAAAACAATGCCATACTGAATTCTATAGTATATTAAAAGGATTAGACACAATGACCTTCTGGGATTTGTCCCAGTTTGCAAGTTTAATTCAACATATGAAAAAAAGTTCAATGTAATATACTGTATTAACAGAATAAAATAAAAAAGCAAACGTTTCAATAGATTCAGAAAAGTACTTGACATACCATTTCATGACAAAAACATTAAACATAAAAGGAATGGGAGGGAACTTCCTCTCTCTGATACTGAAGGATAAAAAATGAAAAATGTTCTCCTGAGATCAGGAATTGTGCATGATATCTGTGCTATTCAGCATTGTACTGAAAGGTCTAACTAGGGCAATTAAGCACTAAAAAAGTAAAGTCATCCAAATGGAAAGAAAGAAGTTAAACGACCTCTATTCACAAGTGTTCTGATCTTATACATAGAAATTCTAAATAACAGCCACATGCACACAAATTTTGAGCTAATAAATTGAATAAAGTAGCAGGACATAAGATCAAAAAAACAAACATAAGCTGTATGTCTATGCATTAGCACTATACAATCTAATAATGAAATTAAGAAATCAATTTCATCTAAAATGTATAAACATTTTAGTACAATACTTATAAATAAATGTAATCAAAGATGTGCAACACCTATACATTGAAACTACCAAGCATTATTTAAAAAATTAAATAATAACTAATGAATTCAAAGACAGACCATGTTTATAGACTAAAAGCCTCAAAGTTTTGATGGAAATAGAAATCAAATTGTTCTACAGAGTCAATGTAATCTCTACCAAAATTCCAACTTTCCTTTTGCAGAAATAGACAATCTTAGCATGAAATACAAATGCAAGGGACCCCAGATAGTCAACCCAATCTTTGAAATGATGAACAAAGTTGGATGAATTACAAATCTGATTTCAAAATTTACTATGAAGCTGCAGTAATCAAAACAGTATTGGTATATGAATAGATTAAAAAAGCTGTGGGACATTATGTGGAATACTATGCAGCTGTAAAAATGAGGGATGTTTTCCCCTTTGGGACAGCATGGATGGACCTCAAAAATATTATGCTAAGTGAAATAAGCCAATAGGAGAAAGACAAATATCACAGGATCTCACTTATTTTTGGAATCTAATGAACAAAATGAATTGACCAAAAAAACAAGGCCTGAAGCATGGAGTCATGGAACAGACTGACATACCTCAATGTGGGGTTGGAGGGACGAGAAAAGATAAACCAAAGAACTTACAGGTGTACCAGTTAATAATGAGGGTTTTTTTCAATAGATGGAGTTACACATATGTTGAGATATATGTAATTTGATATGTATGCTATTTTGTTGTGTTGAAAGCAAGCTTCAAAACTTTATATGTCAAATTTGCTGAAATGTTAACATCATAGATATTTTTACACTTAAAAATGTCGAATTTTGTGCCAAAAAAAGAGTACTTGTGGGAAGCTGTAATTAATTACTTTATTTTGAAGAAAAAGTTATCGGATACTTCAGGAAGCTTATGGTGAATATGCTCCATCTCAAGATACTTGTGAATGCTGGTTTATACTCTTTAAAAGTGATGATTTCAATGTGAACATCCAGGTCAACCGAAAAAGTTTGAAGACCAACAATTACAAGCATTATTGGATGAAGATGCACATCAAACTCAAAAACAACTTGCAGAAGAATTAAACGTTGCTCAGCAAACAATTTCTGATCATTTATAAGCAATGGGAAAGATTTTAAAGGAAGGAAAATGGGTTCCACATCAACTGAACGAAAGACAAATGGAAAACCGAAAAGTCATCAGTAAAATGTTGCTTCAGCGGCACGAAAGAAAGTCTTTTTTGCATCGAATTGTGCCTGGCGATGACAAGTGGATTTATTTTGAGAATCCCAAATGCACAAAATCATGGGTTGATCCAGGTCAACCATCCACAGCGACTGCAATGCAAGGCCAAATTGCTTCAGCAAGAAGACAATGCTCTGTGTTTGGTGGGATCAGGAAGGTATGGTGTATTATGAGCTTCTAAAACCAGGTGAAACTGTTAATATTGATCGCTACTGATAATAAATAATCAATTTGAATCATGCTTTGATCATAAAACAACCAGAATGTTCCAGAAGACACAGCAAAGTAATTTTCCTTCGTGATGATGCACCATCACACACTTCAAAACCAGTTAGGGACACATTAAAAGATCTTGCCTGGGAAGTATTAACCCACCTGCTGTATTCACCAAACCTTGCTCCTTCAGATTACCACTTGTACCGATCCATGGCACATGCACTTTCTGAGCAGCACTTCAAAACATACAAAGAAGTGGAAAATTGGGTCTCTGAATGGTTGGCCTCAAAACAAGAAAAGTTCTATTGGAATGGTATCCACAAATTACCTGAAAGATGGGGGAAATGTGTAACTAGCAATGGACATTACTTTGAATAAAGCACTCCTGATGTTTCTCTTGAAATTATCGTGTTTTCTTTGATTACAAAATCCGCATTATTAACTGGTACACTTGGTACATACTTAAAATCATAGCTCATGGACAGGGGCAATAGGATTGTGAAGACCTAGGGAGAGGGTGTGTAGGAGCTGGGAGGAGGCGGGTAAAGGAGGGGAAATGGGAGATAACTGTAATACTATCAATAATAAAAATATATTTAAAATACAGTATGGTGCTGGTATAATGATAGACATATAGATCAATTAATTGTGCAGGTGACTCTGGCAGCCCCTGCCCTCCAGCCTCTGGGGCCTGGGCCTGTGTGCCTGGAAGCTGTGCAGTCTGTGGTTGCTGTGCAATCACCAATTGGTCTGCATATGGCGACCGCCATCTTGAGTGAGGGCGGAATTCCCGCCCTGATGGCTCTGCGGCTGCCATGTTGGATAAGGGCAGGGGGTTGTGAGAGGGAGAAAGGGGAAAAAGTGGGGACAAGCGTAGATGCCAGTAAGAGCCAAGGAGGGCTTTTCTGTCAATGGAATACTATGCTTCTGTAAAAAAGGAAGGAATTCTTACCATCAGCATCTAAATCAATCTATGGTCAATTGATTTTCAAGAAGGTTGCCAAGCAATGGAAACCTTCAATGAACAAAGAATAAGACTATTGAACAAAGACAATGAACAAAGAATAAGATTATTCTTTGTTCATTGAAGGTTTATTCATAAGATTATTCAATGAACAAAGAATAGTCTTTTGCTGGAACAACTGAATCTCTACATGCAAAAGAATGAAACTGAATATCTACCTCACATCAGATAACAAAATTAACTCATGCCCAGCCAGTGTGGGTCAGTGGTTGAGCACCGACCTAGGAACCAAGAGGTCATGGTTTGATTCCCCATCAGGGCACATGCCTAGATTATGGGCTTGATGCCCAGTAGGAGGCATGCAGGAGGCATATCAATGTTTCTCTCTCATCGATGTTTCTATATCTCTATCCCTCTCCCCTCCTTTCTCTTTAAAAATAAAAACATATTAAAAATCTAACTCATAATAGATCAAAGATATAAATGTAAGAGACAATAGTATAAAATTCTTAGAAATATAAATCTTCATAATATTGCCTTAGGAAATTTTTGAAGTGATACTAAAAACACATGCAGCTAAAGAAAAACAAATGTTAATTTGGACTTCATCAAAATGAAATGATTATCTAAGGACATTATGAAGAAAGTGAAAAGATAGCCAACTAAATGAAAGGAAATATTTGCAGTTCATATAAGGTTCTAGTATCTAAACTATATAAATAACTCTTACAACTCCTAAAATATAAACAACCCAACTTAAAACAGGCAAAGGATATGAATAGACATTTCTCCAAAACAATATACACATTGTCAATAAGCCCATGAAAAGATGTTATAAATCTTTATACATTAGAAAAATGCAAACCTAACAATGAGATATCACATCACACCAAACGAATTATAATAATAATAAAAAGGAAAGAAATATAAAATAAATGTTGTCAAGGATGTAGTGAAATGGAAACCCTTATACATTGCTGGTGAGAATGTACAATGGTGAAACTGCTGTGGAAAAGAGTTAAGCAGTTCCTCAAATGTTTCAAACAGCATTATTCATAATAACCCAAAGTAGAAATAACCCAAATGTCCATCAACTGAAAAATGGGTAAATAATATGTGCTAGATCTATATGGAAGCTCTGATACATGCCCCAGTATCTATACTAATAAAAGGGTAATATGTTAATTAGGGTAGGCATCTTCTGGATGTCCATCCAGACAGCCATCTGGACAAAGCCACAGCGGCTGTGAGACCCGGGGTTCAGGCAGCCATGGGCTCAGGCAGCCATGAGCCCTGGGGGCTGTGAGGCCTGGGACTCAGGCAGCTGCCATGGCCAGCAGTGGCCACAGCAGCAGGGTGATGGGTGCAGTGCCTTCCTCTGATCAGCCCAGTCGCCTCCCGCAGAGGGAGGCCAGACTGCAGCTTAGGCCTGCTCCCCATGGGACATCCCCTTAGGGCTCCCGGACTGTGAGATGGGGCAGGCCGGGCTGAGGGACGCCCCCCCCCCCAGCCCCCAGTGCATGGATTTTTATGCACCAGGCCTCTAGTGAAAATATATTAGAAAAATTTTGTTAAGCAAAACAAACCAGATGCAATGAGCATGCATGATTTTATATTTATGAATGTAAAAAATTGGCAAAATCATAGAGATGCAAAATAAATTAGTAGCATCCAGGAAATGGTGGGAGGGGGAAATTGGTATTGACTACCTACTGATATGAGTTTTTTTCGGGGGGATGATGGCAATATTCTGGAATCAAATAGTGGTGATGAGTGTACATTTTAAATATGCTAAAACTCACTTGTGCACTATAAAATAACTAGAATGGTTCATTTTATGTTTTAATTTTTATCTCAAAAAAGAATTTCTCAAAAACAAACAAAAATGCTATACTAGACATCCCTGTATTTTTATAGTACTTTTGCATAGGTAAAATGCAATCTAAAAAAATCAGTATAATAAAATTCATTTTTACATGTTATCAATTGCCATCTTTAAATTGAGACCCAGTTTACCCTTTCATGAAATGAAATTTCTTTCTTTCTACCAAGATAACAATATTGGATATTTTTGATTTTACAAGTCTTTCAGAAACTGGTACTTAAAAACTATACTTAATGGTTTTACTTTGTATATTTAATTGATATGTAATGAGAGGCTTAGCCCCTTTATATATATTCATTACCAAGTTAACTTCTGTGAGTAGCCTGTTCACAAATTAGTCATTTTTAAACCGTTTATTGGGTTCATTTAATATTTATTAATTACAAAAAAAGTTCTCATTTTTCAAAATTACCTCAATACAGAATGTATGAAAAGTTAAATCCCTTGGTTTATACACTCACTCCAGCTTCCCCTCCAAAGCACATTCATATATGAATTTAAGACCTTTTGCTTTGCATATAATAATCAGTCCTATCAACATACATTAGAATACGTGTTTCCACATCACTCCTAACACCATGTTTTGTTAAGAATGTATTGTTTTTGCCTGGCTGGTGTTGCTCAGTGGTTGAGCATGGAACTCTGAACCAGGAGGTCACAATTCCATTCCCCTTCAGGTCACGTGCCCAGGTTGCGGGCTCAATCCCCAATAGGGGTGCACGGGAGGCAGCTGACTAATGATTCTCTCTCATCATTGATGTTTCTATCTCTCTCTCCTGCTCCCTTCCTCTCTGAAATCAATATAAATATATAATTTTTAAAAGAATGTAGTGGTTTTAATATTATTAATGAAATGGTATCATTATTTTGACTTGCATTTTTCTATCATTTATGTGGCAGCCATCATTTATATATTTCTGTGTGAATCACCTCTTTATAGACTGTCCATATTTCCATTCAGTTAGTTATCTATTTATTCATTTGTAGAACTTGTTATATAACACAACAATTAATCATCCTTCTGTTTACATGTGGTAATTATTTTCTCATAGTTTTATATTTTTCTTTGGCTATGTTCATGATTTTTTTTCCTCAGATTACATATTTAAAGTTTTTGGAGTAAAATCTGACAGTATTTTCCTATGTTGCCCATGAGTTTCAGGTCTGTTTAAAAATTCTTTTTCCCCAAGACTATAAAAAGACTTTCTTATATTTTTTGTTAGTTTGTAGTATATTATTAATATACTAGAGACTCAGTGTACAAATTCGTGCATGGGAGGTGGGGTCCCTCAGTCCAGCTTTCACTCTCTTGCAATCTGAGACCCCTTAGGGGATGTCCGACTGCCAGCAGTCGGATATCCCTCTCACAATCCAGGACCGCTGGCTCCTAATGGCTAGCCTGCCCGCCTGATAGCCCCTAACCACCTCTGCCTGCCTGCCTGATTGCCCCTAACCACTCTGCCTACCTGCCTGATCGCCCCTAACTGCTTGCCTGCCTGCCTGCCTGATCACCCCTAACCGCTCACCTGTCTGCCTGATCACCCCTAACCCCTCTGCCTGCCTGCCTGATCACCCCTAACCACCTCTGCCTCGGCTCCTGCCGCTGCGGCTTAGTCTGGAAGGATGTCCAGAATGATGTCCGGAAGGTCATTGGGATGTCTGTTCTAATTAGCATATTATGCTTTTATTATTATAGATTTTGAAATGTATTGCTTCTAAAACTTACTTAATATATATGTATATATATATATATATATATATATATATATATATATATATATATATTCTTAGTTGTGTACCTAACTCAAAATTTCTCCAAATGAATAGCCATTCTTCCAATCATCTTTTAGTAAATATTGAAAGTATTCTAAAACTTTATCATTGTATACAGTTTTACCTTTTTAACATATCTGTATGCCATCTGCCTGATTATTTAATCTTTTATTTAAATCACCTTTAACTTAGTTCTCTTTTTAATATATGCTTGTCCTATATAATGTTTATAATTTGGGGAGAGTAGGTGAATTGAGGCAGTTGTTATATAAATGTTTTATGTAGGTTAAAATAAATAATGGTTTTAAAACTTAAATTGTTCTCCTCTGAACCACATAAAATAATCTTGTTTACCTTTGCTGTTACATAAATCAAACTTTGGCAAATGCCAAATTTCCAACGATGTATGCTCTGTTTTTGGTCTATCTGTATTATTTTACATAGCATTCTTAGACCGAAACCCTCTGCTTTTTTGTATTTTATTGTACATAGGCTTTTATTTTAATTTATTTTTAACTATAGCTTTATTGATATTTCATTGATTTCCTAACCTTTCTTTTCAGTCTATTGGGCATTCTTTATATATATATATATATATATATATATATATATATATATATATTTGATTTTTTACAGAGAGGAAGGGAGAGGGATAGAGAGTTAGAAACATCGATGAGAGAGAAACATCGATCAGCTGCCTCCTGCACATCTCCTATTGGGGATGTGCCCGCAACCCAGGTACATGCCCTTGACCGGAATCGAACCTGGGACCTTTCAGTCCGCAGGCCGAGGCTCTATCCACTGAGCCAAACCGGTTTCGGCTGGGCATTCTTGATAAATTACAGATGAACTTAAAATTAATTTGTCAAGTTATACAAGTCCTTAAATTGAATTGGCCATGTGAATTAATCAATCACAAACTGATTTCTTCCCACAATATTGACCTCATAGAATTTTTAAAGTAAAATCATAGGTCTCTCTGTTTATTTTTTTGTAAAATACTTTAATAAATTTATATAATATTTATCAGTATTTATTGTAATATTTATCCTATTTGTTACACATATTGTTAAGTAAATTTCTAATTATTACTTTTTATTTCTATAATGCTACTCATTTTACTTTTTTTCAAAATATATTTTTATTGATTTCAGAGAGTAAGGGAGAGGAAGAAAGAGATAAAAACATTAGTGATGAGAGGGAATCTGATTGGCTGCCTCCTGCACATCCCCTATTGGGGACCAAGCTCACAACTCGGGAATGTGCCCTTGACTGGAATTGAATCTGGGACCCTTGAGTCTGCAGGCTGATGCTCTATCCACTGAGCAAAACTGACTAGGGCTCATTTTACTTTAATTATTAATGTTGGTTTATTTCTGGTTTATTGCAAAGTTGTTAATTTGTATGTTTCCATGTGTTTAAAAATTCTTTTCTTTTTCTGTACTGATTTCATATCATTTCTAATAACTTTTGAGCTAATTCTCACTAAGGAAAAACAATATGTTAGCAAAATAATTGAATGCTTAATTTTTTTCCCCACAATTGGAGACAATATTGTTTTTTCCCTATTAGGATAAGCAAGGTTCTCCAGAAGAAACAGTAATAAAAAGAATAATTTATTAAAAATAATAATAATATGAAGAAGAAAAAACAGCGGTGGTGGGAGCATATTTGTCTTGTTTCCTAAATTAATGGCAATAACCATATTTATTTCCCTTCATTGTGAATATTCAATACTTACTAGTATTAAGCCTTTCTCCTTTTAGCAAACAATACTTTAAACACAATTTATCTAACTTACACCCTCCTCTTGACTTCTATATCCATTATATTACAAAATTATTTTAATATTGTGAAAAAATTTCCTGTACTATGCCTTTGATTTCAAAACTAATCTCTTACCCATCACTTTTACATGTATACATGTTATTAAATACTATATACAATTATACATTTTGATGGTTTTTTCTCATTAATCTTTTCAGCTCACTGATGTTTATTTCATTTTTTTTCTTTTTTTTAATCTTTATTGCTGAAAGTATTATATATGTCCCCTCTTTTCCCCTCATTGACCTCTTCTAACCCACCTCTACCCCACATCCCAGATTTCACCACCCTATTTATTTCATGTTTTCCTTTTATTCATTCAGCTGCACTGTTTCTTCAATGTTATTCTTTTTAGAGATAGTACATGTTCACAACAACTTTCTGGATTTTTGTATATTTAAATATTTTTTATACCTTCAAAGAAGTGTATATTCTGTAGTCATAATTCATATCTCTTAGAAAGCTAATTTTCAAGAATTTATTCTGTTTATCAGAACCCTGTTGCCATTTTGCCATTCATCTGTGTAATATTTTTGTCTAACAACATAATATTTCCAGTAGTTTTTATACCTGCATATTAAAATTTTATCTAGAGAACATAGGATGAATTACTTTGTAACCAACCAGTGTTCCCCAAAGTAAAATACAAAATACTTTGCCTAAAGCCAGGAAAGTAATGAGGACAATAGAGAACACAATGCTAGATAGTGGAGAAAAGTAAGAGATAAGCTGGTGTTCTATAATTATATGCTCAGGGTTTTGCAAATTCTGAGGAAAAAGGCTGAGAAACCAGTTTTTCACCAAACACTGAAGGACAGAGACAAGATTAATATTTCTCAGTTAGAGAAAAAATGGACAATGTAAAGGAACGTTGGAGAATTTCACAAGGGAACGGAATCTAAGAAAATAAATAAACAGAAAATCAGACATAGTTCAACCCACATAAACATAGATGGAACAGGGCATCAAGGAAATTTCTGAGGGAAGGGTAATCCTATATAATAAGAGCCCAGTGACCGAACGGCCGAACGACCAGAATGACCAGAATGACTGCTCGACCAGTCGCTATGACATGCACTGACCACCAGGGGGCAGATGCTCAAAGCAGGAGCTGTCCCCTGGGATCAGTGCACTCCCACAGCAGGCTGACCCCTGCAGGCCACACCCCCACCAGTGCATGAATCCCGTGCAACGGGCTTCTAGTATTCTATATTTAAATGGGGCATAGTTGATGTGGATGTGTGGACTTGTCAAAACTTATTGAACTGTATATTATAATTTGTGCATTTCACTGTATATAAATTTTACCATAATAAAAGTAATGAAGACATGAGAACAAGATGGATATTATGTGTTGAGAAAACACAATATATAAAATTAGGAAATGACTGAACATGTTTAAAAGTGCATTAACAAGTAGAAGATAAATCAATAGAAGCATAGAAATATAAATTCACACTATTAAAAATGCATAAGACATAAATTATAGAATTAAAAGTTTTAACAAATCTTATTCAGGGTTTCAGAACAAGAAAAGAGAGACAAATATGCAAAAGCAATATCTGATAAAACAATATTTAATGAAAAATTCCCTAAGTTGGGAGAAACAATCTATACATCCAAGAAGTAAACCTTAAGCATGAAGAAACATACATAGATACATACATATTGTTCAACCATTAGAAACAAAAGATGAAGTGACAATTGTAAAAAATCAGTCAGAAAAAAAATCCTATAATATATAGGGAAACAAATATAAATAGAGTGGCGAACTTCTCTTAAGAAACAATGTCTGTCATAAGGCAAGCAGGTAACACTTTTAGGGCTGAAAGGAAACCAAAATAATTTCACCCAGAATTCTATAGCAAGCAAAAACATTCTTCAGAAATTGTCACAGTATCTCCCCTGACAGCTAAATATTATGCTAAGTGAAGTCAGACAGAAATAGACAAATACCATATGAGTTCACTTATATGTTAAATCTGAAAAATATAGTAAGTGAACAAACAAAATAGAAACAAACTCATAGATACAGAGAACATATGGATGGTCACCAAATGGAAGGGGGGTTGGAGGAATGAGTAAAAATGGTAAAATGGATTAAAAAGTACAAATTGACGATTACAAAAATAGTCATGGGGGTAAAGAGTACAGAATAGAATATAGTCAATAATGTAATAACTTGTATGATGTTGATCACTTTTCAAGTTATATAAGTGTCTAATCACTATGTTGTACACCAGAAACTATTATTATATACTAGAGGCCCAGTGCATGAATTTATGCATGGGTGGGATCCGGCCGGCCCAGCCCCAATTGGGGTGGATCAGGGCCAGGCCTGTTGGGAGGAGGAGATGACGGGAGGTTGGCCAGCGATCTGGAGTGGGGCCAGGTGGGGGGAGGGGCCGTGGGGGCGTTAGCAGACTGCCCCGCCCTCAGTCGAGGTGGGAGAGGCCCATCAGTTGCAGGGCTAGCTGGGGGGAGGGGCCGCAGGAGGTTGGCCGGCTGGCCCCACCCCATCATCAGGCCAGCAGTGGGCGTCATAGTGACCGGTCATTCTGATTGTTCTGGCATTCCAGTCTCTGGCTTTTTATATATGTAGATTTTATTTCAACTCTAAGTGAAAAATAAATTTTAAAAATAATCTTTTAAAAGTGGGTGAAATATAGTTATTTTTAAATATTCAAACTGGTATACTCCATTGTCAGCAAATGTACGTGCAAAATAAAGTTAGGCTGAAGATTAATGATACCAAATACAAACTTTGATGTTCAGAGAGAATTTGACAATACCTAACATGTTAAATACATAGATAACTATTAAAGGATATTTTTGCTTTTATTTTCCCCATCTCTTAACTTCTTCAATAGAAAACTGTTTAAAACATTGATATCTTATTGTGAGATTTCATTTAAATAATGTATATTTAGGTGAAAATATTTGACAGCAATAACAAAAGAGAATGGGGTTCAAATAGAAGTGTTTTTTTTGTAAGTTCCTTTATTTTTTTGTGAAGTAGTCCAATATTAATTCTAAGTAGAATGGAACAGAATGGTAACCCTAGTATAACCACTAAAAAAAATAATATGAACAGGTATCACTAAAAAGCCAATAGATTAAATAAAACAATACTAAATAATGTTAAGTTAGCATAAAACAATTCAGAAAATTAAGAGCAGAGGATAAAACTTACATGGGAAAAAAACAGAAAACAATAGCAGAATATCAGTCTTATTCTCAGTCATAAATAATCCCATTAATATAATGTATTGAACATTTTCATTTAAATTCAAAGAATATCAGGTTGCAATTAAAACAACACAGCAAATACCCAATTATAGTGTTTAAAAGTGCCGGGGTCCAACCCCAGCAGGTCCAGGGGTCCCCAAAGGTGTGGACGGAGTCGGCGAAGGAGGAATGACATGGAGACAGTGTTCAGTTGATCAGCTGCCTAGCCAGGATCTCTAGCCAGGATCTCCAGCCAAGTTCTGGTCTGGATCTCCAGAGAGGTTCTGGTTCAGATCTCCAGCCAGGTTCTGTGTCCATGGTCTCTTGCTAGGTTCTCCAGCCAGGTTCTGTCCAGGTTCTCCAGCCAGGTTCAGTTACCAGGGTCTAGTCAGGTTCTCTTGCCAATTTCTGTAGTCAGGTTCAGTCCAGGATCTTTTGCCATGTTCTCTCGCTAGGTTCTGTCTCTAGGTTCTGATGCCAGTTTCTATCCAGGATCTTTTGCCATGTTCTCTCCAGCGAAGTTCTTCTGTCTCTAGAGAACGTTCTGTGTAGGTTCTGTGCCTCCTGGTTCTGTCTTCTTCTGAGTTCTGTCTTCTTACATCTGTATTTATACCAGTTGATTCCAATCCTATCAATCTCTATTTCAAAGGTTAGGGCGTTTCTTATCTCCATTCCAGGGAGTAAAGATTATGTAGCTTAAGCATGATTGTTCGTAGTTAAAGTGATTAATTACCCCCCTGGCACTTAGTTAAGAGGTTTTATTCCCTCCCTAACTTCAGGGGAAAATCCCTACCTGGGGAAACAACCTTTCTCAGAGACCTTGGTTAAAACACATAGTGCCAAGAAGGTGAGCAAACATATTAAGAACGGTATGCCATATATGCCAGGTCCTTTGAAACAGCAAGGATGGACCGGCTCCCGGCATAAAAGAGCACTAAAAATATAACCAAGCAAAAGGTAAGAAAGATAAAGCTGACATGGCTACTCTTTAATATTAGAAAAAGTAGATTTTCGGCCCAGCCGATATGTCTCAGTGGTTGAGCATTGACCCATGAATGAAGAGATCACCAGTTCAATCCCCAGTCAGGGCGTATGCCTGGGTTGTGGGCTCAGTTCCCAGTAGGGGACATGGAGGAGGCAGCCAATGAATGTTTCTCTCTAGTCAGTATTTCTATCTCTCTACCCCTTCCCTCACCCACCCCCCGCCCCTCTCAAATCAATTTAAAAAAAGAAAACATTGATTTGGGGAATGGAGAAGAAGGCAGGTGGAAGTTACACTTACCATATCCCAGGACTAACTGGAATTATAGGTGAAATATAGAACAATCAACCTGAATAACCATTTGAAGACTAGCTGAAGAGAAATCTTACAACCAAGGATTTACAGAAGACAACATATGGAGCTTGGTAGGAAGGGCTGAGGCACGTAAAGGACTATTCCTGTTCTCACAGGCAGCAGCTGAGAATCTGGGGGAAATCCCAGCTGCAAAGGTCCCCCTTGAGGAGTGAGGGGTCTCAGTCCCATGCTGGGCTCCCGAGCTTAGAGCAATAAAGCCAGGAAGAGGAGCCCATGTAACATTTAGCTGTGAAAATCAGAGATTTAGTCTGCCAGGGAGAGATGGGAGTCTGCTAAAAACCAAGGTGCCCTCTTAAAGGGCCAATGCACAAAACATTGTTTGTAGTGACTCACCCTGAGCTCCAGGAGAGGGAGGGTGGCTCAGAGCAGACTAGAATCATGCTGGGGGAGATTGGGTTGTGCAGCTCCAGAAAGAAAGCTGAAGGGACAACTATCAGGGTCCCTATACTGAGTCCCTCTCCCAACCACCATAGAGGGAATCTTTCTTGGCTCAAGCACTCCTCTCCCTAGGACATCAGCCTGGGGGAATGCAATAGCCTCAATTTCCCAACTCCCTGTTGCCCCAGCCTGCTGAGCTCATACTCTGCAGAGTAGTCCAATGGGGTAGAGTCCAGGTGGATCCTGTGAGTGTCAGAAACTGAGTTATGGGGCTCCTGGGCAAGAGCCATTCCCCTCTATTCCTATGAGCCTGACCTGTACCCCCTATGGGAGATCTTCTAACTCTACCCTCCATATCCCCATCCTGCTGCACTCAGGCTCTGGACAAGGCCTGGGCAGAATTCAAGACAAATTCAGTTGTGTGGCTCTAGGGCAGGGGTGGGCAAACTTTTTGACTCGAGGGCCACAATGGGTTCTTAAACTGGACCAGAGGGCTGGAACAAAAGCATGGATGGAGTGTTTGTGTGAACTAATATAAATTCAAAGTAAACATCATTACATAAAAGGGTATGGTCTTTTTTTTTTTTAGTTTTATTCATTTCAAATGGGCCGGATCCGGCCCGCGGGCCGTAGTTTGCCCACGGCTGCTCTAGGGCAAGGGTCATTTTTATCTTACATGTTCAATTTTATAGAATCCTCCATTCATATGGCAAAATCTTGGTCTTTTTGGACCTAATGAACAATGCTGGCCTCACTCTGATGAATCCATGAGACCTTACCACACCACAAAGGGCTAAGGACACTTTCATAAGTGGCTGCAGATCATGGTATATCCTATGATTATTGCTAAATGGTCTTAAACCCAGCATTGGTACCACATTTGAATCTATATAAATCTGATGAATACTACTTTCCCCTTCCTGATGACTCACTGAGAGTGCCCCTCAAGCAACTCATATACTAACAGAGGCTCTTTCAGTAACTGAGCCTAACAGGCAGTTAATAGGTAAGGGCAGATCTTGGGAAGTCTTGGGCCTTTTGCTGACCTGTCCTGGCCATGTTGCTGGTGGAAACTGGCCTTGATGTACAGGTTGGCCCTGCACCATTTACACCTGGCCCAGGAAAGACAGCCACATACTGTGTATCACTTTGTAGCTCCAAAGAGGTAGCCCAAGGCCTGTCACTGGCAGCACCTGACATGGACCAGCACTAGATCCTCTTCCAAGTGGCTCCAAATACAATACAACCAGTGGTTCAGACCACATAAGACCATGATCTAATTATATTCATAAGTATAACACACAAAGGGAGATCTAGGCAACACCAGATCCAATTGTGGTGAATTCAGCTTTATGGAGCCATCTGCCACATAGCAGCTCATACATTGTACTTGGTGTAAATCCTCATAGGCAGACAGAGAGAGAGATATACCCACCCACCACCTGGCCAATAGCAATAGAGACTCAACCACAATAGGATGGCTAACAAAACCCACATAAGGGACATTCAGAGCACCTACCTCAGGCAATTAGGGAGACTTAGCCTCTCAGCCCCATAAGACACCTACTAAATTTAACCACCCTATCAAGTCATAGAAGATATACCTAAGTAAACAGAGAGGCAGACAAAATGGGAAGGAAAGAAACATGCCCCAAATAAAAGAACAGGAGAAATTTCTAGGAAAAGAACAAAGTGAAACAGAGGAAAGCAAACTACCTAGATACAGAGTTCAAAACATGGTTATAAGGATGCTCAAGAAACTTAGCTAGAACTTCAACAGCATGAAAAAGGGCATTGACACCATAAAAAGGAATCAGTTAGAAACAAAGAATATAATATCAGAAGCAAAGAATACACTAGAAAGAACCAACAGCAGATTAAAGAAACAGAGGCCCTAATCAGTGATGTAGAAGACAAGATAGCTGGAAACACCCAATCAGAGCAGCAAAAAGGAAAAGAATTTTAAAAAATGAGTATAGTCCAAGGGACTATTGGGACAATATGAAGCATGACAATATTCTCATCATAGGGGTACAAGAAGGACTAGAGAGAGACTAAAGAATTGAGAACCTATTTGAAGAAAGGGTGTAAAACTTACCTAACCTGGTAAACAAAAAAGGACACACAGGTTCAAGAAGCACAGAGAGCCCCAAACAAAATGAATCCAAAGACTGTCAGCTGATTACTCAATAGAAACATTTCAGGATAGAAGGAATTGGCATGAAATATTCAAAATGATGAAAAGCAAGGACCTACAACCAAGACTACTCTATCCAGCAAGGCTATCAGTCAAAATTGAAGGTGAAATAAAGAGCTTGCCAGACCAGAAAAGCTAAAAGAAATCATTACCGCCAAACCCATATTACAACAAATGTTAAAGGGTCTTCTTTAAGGAGAGGAAGAAAAATAAAAGAGAGAAATATAGTTATAAAAAAACAAAATGGCAATGAATACATACTAGCAATAATCACCTTAAGTGAATTAAATGCTCTGATCAAAAGATACAGGGTGGCTGAGTAGATAAGAAAACAAAACCCAAGCATATGCTATCTACAAGAGACCCACACAGAACAAAAGATCCACACAGACTGAAAGTAAAGGATGAAAAAGACATATCATAATGTAAATTAAAATGAATTAAAAAAAGAAACTGGGGTAGCAGTACTTATATTAAAAGTATAGACTTAAAAACAAAAGCTATAATAATAAATAAGGAAGCACATCACATAATGACAAAAAGATCAATCTATCAAGGGAAAATAAACCCTTTAAACATTTATGCACCCAACATGGGAGAACCTAAATATATAAAGTAAATATTGATGAGCATAAATGGAGATTGACAGTAGTAATACAATCATATTAGAGGATTTTAATACTCCATTGACATCAATAGATAGGTCTTCTAGACCAAAATTCAACAAGAAAATAAAAGCCTTAAATGACACACTAAACAAGATAGATTTGATTGATATTTTTAAAGCATTTTATCCCAAAGCAGCAGAATATATATATTTAATTGCATATGAAACATTTTCTAGGATAGACCACATGTTGGGACACAAAACAAGTTTAAGTAAATATAAGAAGATTGAAATTATATCAAGCATCTTTTCTGATGACAATAGTATGAAACAAGAAATCAATTACAAGAAGAAAACTGAAAAATACACAACACAAGGAGGCTAAATACCATGTTACAAACAATGAATAGGTCAACAAACAGATCAAGGAAGAAATTAAAAGTTACCTTTAGACAAATGAAAATGAACACATAACAATCCAAAAACCTATGAAACACAGTGAAAACAGTCCTAAAAGGGAAATTCATAGCATTACTGGCTTACCTCAAGAAAGAAGAAAAATCTCAAACAATGTAACCTTACACTTAAAAGAACTAGAAAAACACAAAAAAATCTCAAAATAACAAAGTATAAAGTGAGCAGAAGGAAAGAAATAATAAAGATCAAAGAAGAAATAAACAAAATAGATTCTAAACAACAACAAATATACAAAAAATCAATAAAACAAAAAATAGTTTCTTTAAAAAGATAAGAAAAATCTATAAACCTTTAACCAAACTCATCAAAGAAAAAAGAGAAAGTAAATAAAATAAAATAAAATTGGAAAAGAAAGGAGTAACAACTGACACCCCGGGAGAGATCAATGGGGATAAAAGGAGACATATGTACTACTATTTGTAATACTTTAAAAAATAAAAAAGAACAAAATACTATTTTAAAAACTATTATGGACAATGATATGCCAACAAACTGGACAGATTAGTAGAAATGAAAATATCTCTAGAAACATGCATTCTTCCAAAACTTGATAAAAGGAAAACAGAAAATCTGAACAGGTTAATATCAACTAATGGAATCTTAGCATCAATCAGAAAAAAATATATATAAGAGGAGGGAAAATTCCCAAGCTCATTTTACAAGGACAGCATTATCCTAATTTCAAAATCAGATAAAGACACTACAAAGAAAGAAAATTATAGGCCAATAGACCCGATAAACACATATGCAAAAGTCCTCAACAAATTATTAGCAAACTGAATTCATCAATACACTGAAAAGATCAGCTACCATGATTCAAGTGGGGTTTATTCTGGGGATGCAAGATTGGTACAATATTTGGAAGGCAGTTAATGTGATATACCACACACACACAAAAAAAATGAAGGATAAAAATCACATGATCATATTAATAGACATAGAAAAAACATTTTGATAAAATACAGCATCCATTTATGGCAAAAACTCTCAGCAAAGTAGGAATAAAGATAACATATTTCAACATAATAAAGGCCAAATATAACAATCCTACAGCTGAAATTTTACTAAGTGAGGAAAAATAAAGTATTTCCATGGTGATCAAGAACAATACAAGCATATCCTCTTTCAATACTTTTATTTAACACTAGAGGCCTGGTGCATGAATTTGTGCAAGGTGGGGTCCCTCGGCCTGGCTGGCGATCAGGGCTGATGGGGGGGGGAGAGGGGGGAGTGAGGAAGTGGGCCTAAGCTGGCAGATGGACATCCCACTCACTGTCCAGGACCCCTCGCTCCTTATTGCCACCACTGCACTCACCAGCCATGAGCCTGGCTTCTGGTTGAGCAGCACTCCCTCTGTGGGAGCACATTGACCACCAGGGGGCAGCTCCTGTATTGAGCATCTGCCCCCTGGTGGTCAGTGCACGTCATAGCGACTGGTCATTCCACCATTTGGTCTATTTGCATATTAGACTTTTATTATATAGGATTAGAGGCCCGGTGAACTAATTTGTGCACCACTGGGGTCCCTCAGCCTACCCTGCGGGATCAGGCCAAAACCGACTCTTCACCATCCCCCGAGTGGTCCCGAATTGAGAGAGAGCCAGGCTGAGGGACCCCACCAGTGCATGATCAGGGCCAGGGAGGGATGCGGGAGGTTGGCCAGCTGGGAAAGGATCGCGGGAGGGCTCCAGGACATGTCCGGCCCGTCTTGCTCAGTCCCGATCGGCCAGACCCCAGCAGCAAGCTAACCTACCGGTCAGATTGTCTACCCCCTGGTGGTCAGTGCACATCATAGCGACTGGTCAACCAGTCGACTGTCTGCCCCCTGGTGATCAGTGTATGTCATAGTGAGCGTTTGAGTGGCCTTAGCATATCATTAGCATATTACGCTTTGATTAGTTGAATGGATGACTAGACGACCAGACACTTATCATATTAGGCTTTTATTATAGAGGATAGTACTAAAAGTCCTAGTCACAGCAATCAGACTAGAGAAAGAAATAAAAGGCATCCAAATTGGAAAGGAAGAAGTAAAACTACCATTATTTGCAGATTACATGACACTGTATATTTAAAACCTTATAGAGGCCCTAGCCAGTTTGGCTCAGTGGATAGAGCATCAGCCTGCAGACTGAAGAGTCCTGTGTTCCATTCGGGTCAAGGGCACAAACCTTGGTTGCAGGCTGCTCTCCGGCCTGGGCCCTGGTCGGGGCCCCTGCAGAAGGCAACCAATCAATGGCTTCTCTCACATCAATGTTTCTCTCTGTCTTTCCCTCTTTCTTCCACTCTCCCTAAAAATCAATGGAAAAATATCCTCAGGTGAGATGAACAAAATAAATAAATAAATAAAGTCATGGAGCATACATTTACAAAAAACAAAACAAAACACCTAAAGACTCCACCAAAAAACTACTAGACTGATCAATGAATCCTGTAAAGTAGCAGGACACAAAATATATATCCAGAAATCCATTACATTTATATATATCAATAATGAACTATCAGAAGGAAAAATTAAGAAAACGATCCCATTTATAATTGCATCAAAAATAAATAACTAGGAATAAATTTTACCAAGGATGTAAAAATCTGTACTAAGAAAATTATAAGGCACTGAAGAAAGAAACTGAAAAAGATACAAATAAAAGGAAATATAAATCATGTTCATGAATAGAAAGAAATAACATCTTTAAAATGTCTATACTACCCAAAACAATCTATAAGTCAAATGCAATTTCTATTAAAATACCTAAAACTTATTTCGCAGTACTAGAACAAATAATCCAAAATCTTATATAGAACCACAAAGACCCCTAGTAGACAGCAATCTTGAGAAAAAAGAACAAATTTGGGAGTATCACACTACCTGATATCAAGTTACACTACAAGGCCATAGTAATAATAATAATTAAAAAAAAGCGTGCTACTGGCATAAAAACAGACATATAGATCAATGGCACAGAATAGAGAGCCCAGACACAAGCCTACACTTTTCAAAAACATACAATGGGATAAAGACAGTCTTTTCAATAAACAGTGTTGGAGAGGTACATGCAAAAACAAAACAAAACAAAACAAAAACTAGAGTACTTTCTTTCACCATATAAGAAAAAGCAAACAAACAACAACAACAACAAAAAAGCTTAAATGAATTTTAGACTTAACTGTGAGACTCCAAGCCATAAATCTCCCAAGATAAAATATAGGCAGTAAAATCTTGGACTGTTCTTGTAGCAATATTTTTCTCATATCTTCCCAGGCAAGGAAAACTAAGAAAAAATAAACAAATGGGACAAAATCAAACTAAAAAATTTTGCACAACAAAAGAAACCATCAACAAAATGAAAAGAGAACACATTGAATGGGAGAACATATTCACCAATAATACATCTGATAAAAGATTAATATTCAAAATTTATAATGAACTCATACAACACCAAAAAAAACCACCAGTCACATTAAAAAATGGTCAAAGAACATGAATAGATACATCTCCAAAGAAGACACACAGCAATAAACATATGAAAAGATGCTCAATGTCACTAATCATCAGAGAAATGCAAATTAAAACCATAATAAAACCTCACACCTGTCAGAATGCATTATCATCAATAAAACAGCAAACAAGTGGCTATGAGAATGTGGTGAAAAGGAAAACCCTGTGAACTGTTGGTGGGAATACAGGTTGGTGCAGCCACTATGAAAAACAGGACTACCTTTATGACCAGCGATTAACCCCATTCCTAGCTCCAACTGGTACTGTGGAACACCATGTGTGACAAATTTTTGTGAAGCTAAAATTTCCAACATACACTGTGCCACTGCCAATCCCTACCCCGACCCCCATATCCTATTGTTTTCTGTGATTTACTGTTTATGGTTGGCATAAAAGATAACTAGCAGTCTATAAAAGTAATCCTCACAAAGCAGTAAAAAAGAGTGTGTGTGAGGGGGAGGGGGCAGTGGGGCGGGGGGGAGGCAAACAATACAATCCAAAAAGGAAAGGACAGAATATCAACAGGCAGCCACAAAAAAGGAAAAACAAATGGCAATTTCAGTAGAAATTGACAACGAAATAATTTTAAACATGGAATTACTGCTTTCAAAAGGCCAAAAGTTGAAAAAATAATCATAAAAACTCTATTTTGATAAATACATATATAAATAGATACTCCCATCCATTTTTTGTATAAGGGTAGATTGATAAGCAGCTTATTGGTATTTTCCCTACACAAATATTAATGTGTGTGAACAAATGCTTGACTTAGGCACTATAACTTTATAATTTAAAAAATCAGAAATTGCCTTAGCCGGTTTTGCTCAGTGGATAGAGCGTCAGCCTGTGGTCTGAAGGGTCCCAGGTTTGATTCAGGTCAAGGGCACATGCCTGGTTGCTAGCTCGATCTCCAATAGAGGGTGTGCAGGAGGCAGCTGATCAATGATTCTCTCTCATCGTTGATGTTTCTATCTCCTTTCTCTCTCCATTCCTCTCTGAAATCAATAAAAAAACCCAAAAACATTAAAAAAAATCAGAAACAGCTTAAAATCTTTATATAAACAAGGAAGTTGTTAAAACCATGCTACATTAATATTATGGACTACTATGCAGAAGTTGTTGTTTTTTTTTCCATTGGCAAAAAGCCAATGGATACATTTATATGTTATTAACAAAACAACAACAAACTGAAAAAGACACCAAGCAATACATACCATATGCTTTTTAAGACAACAAAGAATGATTGTGTAGATCTGTGTCAAAAAATACAAAACATATTTTAGGTTTGTATACGTGCATATATTCATATATATGCAAATGAATAGTAAAATGATTTACAATAACAAACCAAATTCGTAACAGGGATTACCTCAGGGAGGAGAGTGCAAATGAATCATTTTCCTTTACCAGTATACTGTGAATTCAAAAATGAAAATATATTTTGTCTATTACCAATGCAATTAAAAATAATTGCCGGGCAGGGAAGGCTATACTAATCAGATTGCTTCAGAAATTGCTTTCTGAGTGGCAGAGGTGCAGTTGCCCAATGGTTTGGTGAAAACAGATACTGAGTGAGAGCATAGAAAGTAGTGGAGGATTCTGATGTCTGTCTTTTCTCAGGTGGTCTGAACATGCTTTTCTCAATCTGGCTTCACCTGGCTTCACCTACATTTAATCTATTTTATATTTCTCCCATATTTTAGCCTTAGGTAGACTGTCAGTCTTAGGTTTTGGAATATTGATCTCTTTTCTCTTCTTATGTCTTCTAATGGGAAGCTGGGGAAGCCGGCATCAGGAGTTGCAAGACAGATATCACATTAAATTACAAGTAGAATAAAATATTTATAAGATGCATCTGAATTTGCTGAAATATCCCCCTTGGGAATTTATCCTGAGAGCCTTCTTTGATGCTAGACAAGTACAAAAATATCAAACAAGACCCAAATTACTGTACACCACGAATTAGTGTAAAGCCTGTTATAAGTCAAAAGGGGTGGTGGGAGCGGGAGGGGCAGGCTGTGGGAAAAGCTGAGCAGGCCCTCCAGGATCAGCGCCTGACTGCTGCCCCTAAAGACCCAGAGCACCTCAAGCCAAGAGCAACTTGTCATTAGGCAAGTGGGCTTCCTCCTGAAAGAAACAGATCTACAGAATTAAGCTGCTAAAGCAGGAAGAACTCTATTGAGTCCCATACAAACACTCTTTTCAGATTTTAAAGGAACTGTCCTTTATATCCCAAAAAGAAAAAAAAGTTTAGACTTTGTAGAACCTTATGTTCCATTCTATATGTGCTCATTCAGAGGAGAGCTACCAGATATAGAAAATTGTTACTACACATTTTTATTGTGAGTTATATTGGCCCTACATACATTTTAATCTCCTTCGCAGTCCCTGAAGGACCAACTTGAAAACTAACCTCCAGATGTGCCGGGACTCTGAAATCTCTCGGATCAACATAATGACCAGCAAAGCTCTATTATTTTCTTTGTTCCTTTACTCCACACTCTGCTTAGCTTTTCTTTTCCTAGCAAATGCTTAACCAAGTCCCTCAGCAATGGGCTCAGTTGCTGGAAGAGCTGCAGCTCATCATAAACTGGGAAATCTTCAGTCTGCATCAGATTGTACTAGTAGCCAGTAGAATATCGCTGTGTGCATTTAAGACAGAGTCAGGAAATGCTTAATGTGAAGTGGTTTCATTATAACAAGCTGCTGAATTATTTATACCAATAAAAATTTATCTGCTGGAGTCTCCTGAAAAAAATTATCCTCTTGGTAGATAGAATTGTTGTCTGCAGTGAAATAAGGATGCACAGCACTGCCATCCGACAGGCACCACAGGAGCATTTAAATTATTCTCCTCTCTCTCGTTGTCTTTTTGTGTTTGGTAAAGGGAATTAAGGAAATTAATGCCTAGTTGGGCTGAAAGTAATGACCACACAGCAGTCTCCTTATCTCTAAAAGGTTTGCATCTTAAGTGCTTTTAAGAAATAGTAAAAATTCTAAGTCTTATAGTATCATACCTATATATAGTTTAAAATAACCATGACAAAGAATGGGGAGCCTAACCATGAGGAAACAGGCCATGTAATTTCTTATATATATCAAATAGAATAATATAAAAAGAAGAATTGAGGTTGCCATTAAATTAAGAATACATTCTTATGGTGTTGAGGTTTAAGAAAGTGATAAGTTATCATTTTATTTTAGATGTATTGATTCCCTCCTTCAGACTCGAGCAAAATTATCTATAGAACTATTACTTAGGAAACAAGAAAGTGAAGAACAGATTAATCTCCCAAAGAAGCAGTTGTTATTGGGGACATGAGCACTCACCAGGGCTATCCACAGAGCGCAGCACAGAGGGCAGGCAAAGTGCCCATCTACCAGGATGATTTGACAGCATATTTACAGCTGCCGCCTGGGGGTCCAGCTTGTAACTAGCACAAATCTCGGTGCTGACCGTGATTCTTCTCAGAGCCCCAAAGTGTAGATAGACAAATTTCTTGCCTCCTCCCTCTGACTTGCTCCAATAAAAAAACAAAAAACAGGTTTGACTCTGAAAATGGCAGCGGGCAGGACAGCAGTGAGAGTAAGAGTCTGAGTGAGGGAGCGAAAGGGGCTTGTGTGGAAGTGTGGTGTGTGTGTGAGAGAGAGAGAGAGAGGGAGAGAGAAAGGGAGAGGGAGAGAGAGAGAGAATTGGTTCCTGCAGGAGCCTCGGGGGCCCTCAGATGGAGCCCTCTTAGATGGGGAGCCTCTGCTACCACTGCAAGCTCTACCAGGGCAGCCTGTGCTGGCAAAGTAACCACGCCATCTTGAAAGGGAGAGCTGCTGTGTGACTAGGAGCCCAGCCTCACCACCACCCAGACACCACCCCGGACCCTACAGCCACTCTGCTCAAGGACCTGCTACCTTGTCTGCAGATCCAAAGCAATCTATAGATTCAATGCACTCCCCTTTAAAATACCAATGGTACATTTCACAGACCTAGAACAAACTCTCCAAAAATTCATATGGAATAAAAAAATAAAAGACCCCGAATAGTTGCAGCAATCCTGAGAAAGAAAAACAAAGTTGGAGAGATCACAATGCCAGATATCAAGCTATATTACAAAGCCACTGTTCTCTATCTGTCTGGTACTGACACAAGAACAGACATATAGACCAATGGAACCGAAAGAGAGAACCCAGAAATCGACCCAAGCCATTATGATCAGTTAATATTTGACAAAGGAGGCAAGAGCATACAATGGAGTCAAGACAGTCTCTTCAATAAATGGTGTTGGGAAAATTGGACAGATACATGCAAAAAAATGAAACTAGACTACCAACTTACACCATAAACTCAAAAATAAACTCAAAATGGATAAAGGACTTAAACATAAGACAAGAAACCATAAAAATCTTAGAAGAATCCATAGGCAGCAAAATAAAAGGCATATGTTGTAGCAATATCTTTACTGATACAGCTCCTAGCAGTGGTCGGCAAACTCATTAGTCAATAGAGCCAAATATCAACAGTACAACGATTGAAATTTCTTTTGAGAGCCAATTTTTTTAAACTTAAACTATATAGGTAGGTACATTGTTATTAACTTAATTAGGGTAATCCTCAGGCTTAGGAAGAGCCACACTCAAGGGGCCAAAAAGCCGCATGTGGCTCGTGAGCCCCAGTTTGCCGACCACGGTCCTAGGGCAATGGAAACTAAGGAGAAAATAAACAAATGGGACTACGTCAAAATAAAAAGCTTCTGAACAGCAAAAGAAACCATCAACAAAACAACAAGAAAGCCCACTGCATGAAAGAACATATTTGCCAATGTTATCTCTGAAAAGGGCCTAATTTCCAAAATGTACAGGGAACTCATAAATCTTAACAAAAGGAAGATAAGCAATCCGATAAAAAAAAATGGGCAAAGGACCTAAATAGACACTTTTTGAAAGCTGACATACAGAAGGCCAAAAGACATATAAAAACATGCTCAAAGTCACTAATCATCCGAGAGATGCAAATCAAAACAACAATGCGGTACCATCTCACACCTGTCAGACTGGCTATCATCAACAAACCAACAAACGACAAGTGCTGGAGAGGATGTGGAGAAAAAGGAACCCTCATGCACTGCTGGTGGGAATGCAGACTGGTGCAGCCACTATGGAGAACAGGATGGAGTTTCCTCAAAAAGTTAAAAATGGAACTGCCATTTGATCCAGTAATCTCACTTTGAGGAATATATCCCAAGAAATCAGAAACACCAATCAGAAAGGATATATGCACCCTTATGTTCATAGCAGCACAATTTACAATAGCTAAGATTTGAAAACAGCCTAAGTGTCCATCAGCAGATGAGTGGATTAAAAACCAGTGGTACATCTACACGATGGAATACTATGCTGCTGTAGAAAAGAAATAACTCTTACCATTTGCAACAGCATGGATGGACCTGGAGAGCATTATGCTAAGCAAAATAAGCCAGTCGGAGAAAGATAAATATCACATGACCTCACCCGTTTGTGGAATATAATGAGTAACATAAACTGATGAAGAAAAGTAGATCCAGAGACAGAGAAGCATCAAATAGACTGTCAAACTGCAGAGTAAAGGCAGGGGAGAGTGGGATGGGGTGGGGTGGCAAAAAATCAACCAAAAGACTTGTATGCATGCACATAAGGATAACCAATGGACACAGACACTAGAGGGGGTGAGGGCATGTGGGGTAGCAGGGGAGAGGTCAATGGGGGAAAAAGGAGACATATGTAATATTATATGTAAATACTTTAAACAACAAAGAATTATTTTTTAAAAAAAGTTTCCTCCTAGAAGAAGCATGTCCACACATTTAGATGCCCTGCATTTATGACTGCTAGTCAAGGGACTAGCCAGCCGTGGGCAAAAGACGGCCCACGGGCTGGATCCGGCCCGTTTGAAATGAATAAAACTAAAAAAAAAAAAAAAAGACCGTACCCTTTTATGTAATGATGTTTACTTTGAATTTATATTAGTTCACACAAACACTCCATCCATGCTTTTGTTCCAGCCCTCCGGTCCAGTTTAAGAACCCATTGTGGCCCTCGAGTCAAAAAGTTTGCCCACCCCTGGACTAGTCCCAAAATCATCAGCAGGGCTTATATTGACAAATCCTACAGGACCATAGAAAATAAAGCAGTTTCTACATGATGGCAGAGGCACCATAACATGGCTATACACACAAGCCAAGCATACAAAATATCTGAACAGAACAATTACTCATAAAAAGATTGAATCAGTTATCTAAAACCTCCCAAAAAAGAAAATTCTGGGACAAGGTAGCTTAATTAGTGAATTCTACCAAGCATTTAAAAATAATTAATATCAATCCTTCTCAAAGTCTTCCAGAAAATATAAAAGAAAGGAACACCTCCCAACATTTTTTTTACAAGGTCAGCATAATGCTGATACCAAAACTTGGTAAGGACACTAGAAGAAAGAAAACTACAGGCCAGTATCCTTGATGAAAATATCTGTAAAAATTCTCAATAAAATACTGGCAAACCAAATTCACCAGGACACTGAAAAAGTTATACACCATAATCAAGTGGCATTTATGCCTAGGATGCAAGGATGCTTCAACATATGCAATTCAATAAATATGGTATATTACCTTAACAAAGTAAAAGATAAAAATCATTCGATTATCTCAATAGATGCAGAAAAAGCAGTTGACAAAAATACTCCTTTAGGATTAAAAAATGCTAAACAAATGAAGAATAAATTATCTCAACATAATAAAGAACTCTTAAAACTCATTGATAAGAAAATGAAAAACCCAATTTTAAAGGGGAAAAAATATCTATCCAGATAACTCACCAAGAAAAAGACATACAGATAGCATATAGACATATGAAAAATAATTACTATCATAGGTCATCAGGGTAATGCAAATTAAAACAACAATGAGATATCACTACACACCTATTAGAATACCAAAATTGAGAACAGTGACAACACCAAATGCTTACAAGAATGTGGAGCAAGAGGAACACTCCTTCATTGCTGGTGGAAATGCCACTTTGGAAGACAGTTGGATGTTTTTTAGAAAAAACCATGTATAGCATAGTGTTACCATGCAAACCACCAATTGAACTCCTCTGTATTTATCCCAATGAGTTAAAAATTTATGTCCACACAAAAACCTATACACAGAGGTTCACAGCAACATCTATATATATAAAACCCTAATATGCAAATAGACCAAACGGCGGAACAACCGAACAGTTGCTCTGACGTGCACTGTCAGCACTGTCAGCAGGTGTGAGTGGTAGCTGCCATCCCTGATCAATCCTCCGGGCTTCTCCACCTCCTCTTGCTCCTGGGGGGAAATCAGGGCAGCAGCCGCCAATCACACCTGCTGCTGGCACTGGCCCCAATCACTCCATGTGATCAGTGGGTGCAAGTGGGGCCAATGTTGTCAGCACATGGGAGCTGCAGCCACAGAAGTGGGGTTTCCAGCAAACAGGGGACCAGGGGCCACAGAGGACGGGGCCAGGCAGGGGCACGGAGGATAGGCCAAGACCCACCCCTGTGCCCACCACAGCCTTGTGGCCCACAGTTCCTTTCAAGGTGCATGAATTCATGCACTGGGCTCCTAGTGCTAATATATAAAAACTCAGGGTCCATAACATCCAAAATCACCAATGGCTCAACCGAACGCCAGGCTGCATGCACAGCAGGCTCTGGTGGGTGGGGACTGGTGAGTGGGCTTAACTGCTGACCTCTCAGGGAAGGAGAGAGGCGGAACTGATCAGAGGCTACCATGGCTGCTGGCAAGGCCTGGAGAGAGAGAGAAGCAGGGTCTGATCCACAGCCTTGACCCTGCTTCTCTCTCTCTCCGGGCCTCCTCAGAAGTCATGCCTCTCTCTCTCGGAGAGATCAGCAGTTCAGCCCACTCGCCAGGAGCCTGGGGTGGCTGTTGAACAGCCCTGCCTCTTTGATCAGGCCTGGAGATAGGCCCAGAGATGCTGACTGGCATAGAATCTGACCAATCAGAACCAAATCTGGGTGAACTGTGAGGAGCCAATGGCTGCCTAAGAGGTGGAGCTTCTGACTCTGACTGGCATAGAAGCCGACCAATCAGAACCTAATCTGGGTGGACTACAAAGGCAGAACCTAAGGTGGGGGCTGAGGAGGGGTGTTAAGGACAACAGCTGTTTGGTGTAAGATGTAAGAAAGCAGTTCAATTTTTTAATGACCTGTTTGGCAATATAGTGCATATGGCTGGCTATCAGTCCAGATATAGGGATTATGTATTTTTTGTCTGCCAAAAGCATCACCTCCTGCTGAAAAAGGCCCCCCCACCATTTAAGCAATCCTATCCTATATAATCTATCTATACTAATAAAAGGGTAATATGCTAATTAGACCAGGTCGACTGGCCATCTTCCGGATGTCCAACTTCCTTCTGGACAAAGCCATGGTGATGGGGGCTGAGGCAGAGGCAGTTAGGGGAAATCAGACCAGCAGGGGAAGGCAGTTGGGGCAAGATCAGGCTGGCAGGGGAGTGCAGTTAGAGCGATCAGGCAGGCAGGCAGAGAGGTTAGGGGTGATCAGGCAGGCAGGCAGGTGAGCGATTAGGAGGCAGTGGTACCAGATTGCGAGAGGGATGCCTGACTGCCGGTTTAAAACCGGCAGTCGAACATCCCCCCAGGGGTCCCCAATTGGAGAGGGTGCAGACTGGGCTGAGGGAACCCACCTCCCCATGCACGAATTTTGTGCCCTGGGCCACTAGTTATTTATAATTAACAAAATTTGGAAGCAACCAAGATGCGCTTCAGTAGGTGAATATATAAATCAGCTGTAGTATATTCAGACAATAGAATATTATTCAGCACTATAAAGAAATTAGCTATTGGCTCATGAAAAGACGTGGAGGAAACTAAAATGCATAGTAATAAGTGAAAAAAGTCAATCTGAAAAGGCTACACATACTGTACAACTCCAACTATATGACATTATGGAAAAGGGAAACTATACAGAGCAGCTGTTAGGGGTTAGGAGATGGGGTAGGGATAAATGAGAAGAGCACAGAGGATTTGGGGGCAATGAAACTGGTCTGTATAGTATAATGAGCATATATGTCATTACACACATGTCAAAATCCACCACCAAGAGTGAACCCTAACGTAAACTATGAACTTTGGCTGAAAATGATGTGTAGGCTCATCAACAATAAAAAATGTACTGTTGGGGCAGCGTGTTGACAGTGAGGGAGTCTGTGCAGGTGTGGGTACAGGTGAGTATACGGGAGCTCTTCGCACTTCCTGCTCAATTTTGCTGTGAACTTAAAACTGCTCTAAAAAACACAGAGTTCATTACAAGAATAGTAACTAATAGTACCATAGTTTAAGATAAATCATTCAAATTTGTTTTCTTCTCCTTTCATCTTAGATATCTTTCAGAAAAGAATAGCTTTTATTTTTCATACATATGCATTAAAGCAGTAATTTAGTTCTAATTGAGTTAGGATATGTTTATTAGGCAAACAACTCCTGACTTTGAGACTCTTATAGCCTCTATAGATACATGTCTAGGTGGGACAACCAAGAGTACCTATTTGGTATTACAAAGTTAGAATTCAGATTCTTTAGAAGTAAGCCATGGCTATTTATCTCTTCAGAATATTTATTTCATTTTTTCCCGAATTGCCAGTCCTGGTGCTGGTAAACTGGTTCTTGGAGAGAGAAGGGAAATTCCTGATTTCTAACATTTGCCAATTTTCATGATGTACATAATTCCACCATGACCTATGTCAAGGAACCAATGCTTTATGGGGATCACAAAATTCTCCCTCCTAGACTTATCACAGGCTGTGTATCACCCAACGCCTTCATTTAAGCTGTCTTCTCTTTATATAAGTCTCTAAAGTTAGAGAAACTTGTTCACTGTTCTTAAAGCTGATTTCAAAACTAAGGAGATTCAAGTATTCAGAAATAATTGAAATGGTTTGTAGGACCCTCTTACCTGGCCAAAGTAATGGAATTTAAAGTATCTAACTTATAAGTTAAGAAAAGCATCATCGTAAACAGCAGTTTCTAGTTGATTGTCAAACATAATGCTCTCTACTTTCACAGGCACTTCTGAAATCTTTATAACACTTTAACATATTTTGTTCCTAATCACACTTTTCAGGACAGTGAAAATAAGGCTTTAAAGGAGAGGAAAAAAATAACACGCTTTTAAGGAGCAAAATCACAGGGCAGACAAGCAGCTACCATTTTCCCCTGCTGTGATGCACCAGATGAATGAGGTTTCTATGTGGCTTATTTCCACATTCATTTCAGGGACATCTAGCATTTAACTACATCCACCTTCCAAATAACAATAAGTGAGTAAGCAGAACTGAAAATATCAAATGTTTATCTTGAATCTACTATAATTTGTAGTGAAAGTCACTTGCAAATTCCAAAACAGTATTAGAAAGTAATGGTGTGACACAACTCATAATAGATTGCCATCACCTAATGTTTTTTTAAAATAGCTCTTTAAAGCAGACATGGTTATTATTCCCATATGACTGATAAAAAATAGCATTGACAAAGATAACACAACACTAAGTGAGTTTGGGTGTGTGTTTTCCCCCCACGTCATATGGCCAATGAATAATAGAACAAAAAATCATTCATTCATTCAACAAAAATGTATTGAGTGCTAACATCCCTGGAGATAAAAAGGTTTCTGTTCTGTTCAGATTACACTTTACTGAAGGACAAAGAATATTAATTCATGACCACAACATAGTAATAAATGCTGTGGTACAAGTATGCATAGAATACTCTTGGAGCACATAAGTGAGCACCTAAATAAGAATGGGCCAGAGAAGGAAGTGAAACATAGCTAGAACATAAAGAACTATTAAAAGTTAGGTAGATAAATAATGTTGGGAAGAATATGCCCAGAGTTAACAACACATGGAAAACCGCTGAAAAAATATGGCTGATTTGAATAACTTCACTAAGTTCAGTGTGGCAGGATGAAAGAATGCGTAAATCTGAATAGTAAGAAATAAAGCTAGAGAGGTAGGCAGAAGCTAATAATATGCATAACTTCATCTTTTATGTTTTGCTCAATATACCTCACTTGAAAAATATGTACTCCAATAGTACCTGCATCTCATTATGGCAATGACTCTAAATTGACAATGCATACGAAAGGAGGAAATATCAGACACTGTAGAGCTTCTGATTTTTTTTTTAAATATATTTTATTGATTTTTTTACAGAGAGGAAGGGAGAGAGATAGAGAGTTAGAAACATCGATGAGAGAGAAACATCGATCAGCTGCCTCCTGCACATCTCCTACCGGAGATGTGCCCGCAACCCAGGTACATGCCCTTGACCGGAATCGAACCTGGGACCTTTCAGTCCGCAGGCTGACGCTCTATCCACTGAGCCAAACCGGTTTCAGCAAGCTTCTGATTTTTAAAATTCTCTCAGAAAGCTAAACAGCAGAACATATTGATGGATTCTGAGTAGAAAAATTATGTATTCAAATATGAAATTTAGAAAGGGCATTTCAACCACAGCATGAGAATAGATCACAATAGATCAGAAAGTGGAGAGATTGTCCAGAAGACATTTGCAACAATTCAAATGAGGAATACTGATAGTTTCAACTAAGGCTGTTATAATAACAATATAACAGAGAATTTGGATATTAATCTGTACATGTTGATAGTTGATAGGATATAGAGATTTAACAATATAGAATAGAAATAGATCCATATTTCTGGTTTATTTCTATAACAGCGCAGTTTTTAACATTTTTAGGGTCATAGACTTGCTTAAAAATTTGAGTAACACCTGTTCTATAGCTAAAAGATATTCCTACTATTTCATGGGTTTGATTAATATATCCAAAGACACCAGACTACATATCACTACATTGGATTAATCTATAAAGATATGAATATAGTAAGAGAAATGCTTTGGAGAGGAAAGATAATAGCACATTCATTCTAAACACATAAATGTGCTTATAGAACATCCTGAAGGAGATATTAAGAACCTGGGTCATATTACTCTGAAAGAGAAGTCATTGGTGAAGATATAGTTTTAAATTTCTCAACTAAAGGCACTGTAGAATGAACAGAACAGTAAAAAATAAGATGAGCCCTTGAACCATGATTATGTAAGGAATGAGCAAAGGCCAGAGGGAAGGATTGAGAAAAACAACAACACAGCAGAGTTGGGAATCAGAGGCAAGGGATTTGAACTACCACTGTCGGGCTCTGGAGATTAAACTCAATATTAAATGTGGGTTTATCCAATTTCAATATTACTTAGGCTTCTCTAAAAATTTGATCCGATAGAGGTATTTTGGTATTGTTTAATGCTCTGGGTGTTACTTCATATGACACTACATTTATATATGTATGCTTCCTGCATTTTAAAATAATAATTTATATTTGATGGGTGAATACAAGGGTGTAGCCTCTTAATTCTACAAGTGCCCTACTTTATATGTGAATATAATGAAGCTAATGTTCAAACCTGGATATGGCTCAAGCCTGAGGAATCTTCTCACCTTATCATAGAGGAGAAAGATAAATTTTCTTCACCATATTTACTGGAACTCAGTTGTAAATTACTTTGTGTTTTTCTTCATTTTCTGTATTTTTAAATGATATCAAAACTGTTCAAAGTTATAAAAAGACATTTTTATACATCTCTCTTATCTCCCAATTTAGTGTCAAATATGTTTTTAAGCTAAATACTTTCTAAATATAAGATAATTATTAGCCATAAACCTTGAAAATTATTTTAAAATGTCATAGTATTCCTTGAAAATTGAATTCAATATCTCAAAATTCATGGAGTGATTTCTTTTCTGATTAACATTACTTATTAGTTCAGGGAATATTCTCAGTGAAATTAAAAATGTTGTGCATTTTATTCCTTAGGCTACATCATATATTAAGCCCCTTTATTCATAATTATTTCCATGGGCATATCTTTTTGTTGCATGTTTGCATTACTTTTTCAATAAGAAGAAGCCCTTACAGAAACACCGAATTTGTTTCATGAATTTATAACCATTCATTTTTAAGTTCCTTATAATATTCCCTGCTGATATTTGATCATTAGAGAAGCTCATACTTGCTTAACATGAATGAATCACCCCTTCATAATATAATGCTAATAACTATTCTGTAAACAGCTTAAAAATGACTTTGCACCACCTTGATATTTTAAGGATGATTGCAAATGATGAAAGGTAGATATTAACAGACATTTGTATTTTCTCAAGAGAGAGACCTATTAAGTCATGTAATATTTCTAGATATATAGAGAAATGTTGTGATCTAAAATGTTAGAAAATAAATACTGAAGCAATAAACTTTAACGAACTCACAAAGTGTAGTCAGTCACTTCATATTTTAAAACCCTATATTTTGAAAAGAAAAAGGGAGTGGGGGAGAGAGGAAAAGAGAGTACAGGAGGGGAGAGGGAAAGATAAACGGAGGGAAGGGCACAGCAGAGCAACGAGGGAGGAAAGGAGGAGGAGGAGGAGGAGCACCAGCAGGGAAGGAAGAAAAGAAATTAAGAGAAGCCAAAATGAATACAATATGACTAAACAATCTCAATGAAAAGGTAAGCTATTGGTAAAGTAACCAACCTAATGTATGAGCACCACACAGTGTTCTGTATAATTCAAGCCCTTGTAACTTAACCAGATAAATCTGGAAAAATAGAAGTGCCATACGCTTAACCTAAATCTAATTTCTCATAAATGTGTCCATAGTAAAGAAGAATGCATTTCAAAATAAATTACAAACATTTTCAACATTGCAGAATAAGCTAAACTCATTTTGGCATTTAACTCAATTAGAAATAATATATCGTTGATTATGTATGTGCAGTTAATTCATTTGAATGTCTAGCACTCACAACTGATTAAATTGGAGTATGCATTCTGAATATTAAACACATTAGATAATATTTCTAGATTTTACTTCTGTAAAATGAGCTCAGTTTCATTTAAAAGCAGATAACAATTAAAATGAAGTTTTAAGATAATGTATCACAGTCCACTCAAAAATTGGTTCTTACAAGCAGTCTCTTGATAATTTCTTTATATCTCAATTTTACAGTAATATCATAAAATACATTAGACAAAAATTCAGGAGGGGAATAAAAATGCTATGTGGATGGTAAAATGCAATAATCCCAGCCCAGTAAAGAATTAAATTTGATGAAATTGCAAACCTTTTCTCTCCTTTCTTACATTTGTTCCAACTAAGCTGCCTTGAGATTGACAGCTAAAAATAATAAAAGTTCAATTATTTTGATGAGCGCTGCATACTATGATTGGTGTCTGAAACCAAATTCCAGAAAATAAATTTGGTCCATTTTCCACAATGCTTACTCTCTCCAAATTTATATGATTCATCTCTGTAGAATTATCATACAGTGAGATGAAGGAGAAAGGAGAACTTATAATGTAACATAAAAGACAAAGACAATTGAGTTAGACGATTTGAGCTAAAATCAAAGTGTAAGACATATGAGCTTTCTGAATAAAAGTATGCTTTTTAGATTATCTGGGTTCTGATTTATTCAATTCAAAAATATCAATAACAATGCTCATCTACTCTGCTTCTCAGAGTTGTTAATTCACAATTATATTAAATAATGTGAATAAAAATTATTTTTAAAATAGCCTTCAGTAAAATTTGGACAAAGTTTATGGTAATATAAATATAATAAAGACAAGAAGATGGTAATGTCAAATGAGAAGTAGAAAAAGGGAAATTGAGATCTCTGGAACTCAAATTCTTGAATGCTGGCAATTTAAGAAAGCAATATATTCTATAACAATTAGCAATAAAATGTCTTTATTGTATAAACATACAGCGATCTCTTCTAGAGCAGAAATCATATTCTATTATTTTCATGAACATTTGAATTGCCTGTGATAGTTGATTTAAATATGTCCTATCACTTTCACCAAATACACCGAAAAAACTCTTACCTAATTTATCACTCTTTGTCAAGTGTCCCTACATGTGCTCCAAAAGCATAAAATACCGAAGCCACTCACAGACTTTATCATAAGTGTTGCACTCACAGATTTCTTAGTCTAGACTAAGTTTCTTGGGGTCAGGGACTTGTACTCTCAGGATCTTAGAAATTATGTGACAAATAGTAAGAATTTATTAAGTAATCCAAATTATGTTGGTCAAATACATTGGTTAAATGAGAGTATGTTGTCTGATTTAGCAAACAAAAATACAGGATGTCCAATTAAATTTGAATTCCAGATAGACAGCACAAATTCAGGACATACATATATGAAAAATGTATTCATTGTTTATCTTAAATTCAAATTTGACTAGGTGTTCTATTTTTGATCTGGCAATCCTAAATAATACAGAAAGAATATCAGATGGCTTCAAGGCAATTGAATTCAAATAATGACATCAAGAAATTATTTACATTCAACTCTACGTTACAAAAAATACACATAAGGAGTAATGAAATCTTCTAAGTTAAAAAATAAATTTAGTGCTCAAAGAACACTTTCTATTATGCTAATGTACCAGGCAAAAACAACAAAGATCTAGCCCTTCAACTTAGGATACCAATTTGCCATTGTTGTAGATGATTGTTTAGCAACTATTCAAATATCCATTTCTTTGAACTTGGACTTGAGCAATACACTCATTTTGGTGGGTGCCATATGTGTGCAAGTGACAGTGCGATGACTTCAAGCCCAGGCCTCAACAAGTTGAGTATGTTTTTGCTCATCCTTCTGAGAGAGTCCAACCTGTGCTGTGAAAAGGATATGTTCCAGGTAGCTGTTGCCCCTTTAGCCTACACTCTGTAGTAAAACAGGTAGAATAAAATCCAGTGGCCTATAGCTTGAGGCAGAGTCATTCCAGCAGACCAGTACAACTGTGATTAAGGAATAAGTGTGTAATGTTGAATGTCACTGAAGTTTTGTTGTTGTTTATCATGAAGATTCATGGCAACAATAAGCAATTGATCCAGCCACAGTTTTCACAAAAATGCACTTCCTTATTCAGTCACAGGCAAACCTGGAGAGTTGGTACCTTCAGGACAATTAAAGGGTGTGTTTAAAGCATTTTTCCCTTTTTCAGAGTTGGGAGAGGGGAATTTAGGTCTTTGACCATTCATTACTCTATACTATATCAAATAAGCTCACCTTCAAGTGTATCCCTGTGACATGTTGGTAAGGCTGTCATTGTTTTCATCCTAAACCTAATGTGAATTATTTTTTTAAAATGCACTTTGTGTATTGGATCAGAGAATTCAAAAAAGTGATACATTATCTTTTACCCTATAAAATCTTATTGGCAGGAAAAGAATCCTAGTATTCATTTATTCCTACACAAAATCATGAGCCAATTCTGTCTCAGAGAATACATTCATATTTCCAGGAGAGACAATACAGGATGGGGCAAAAGTAGGTTTAAGTTTTAATACAACTAAATAATACAATAATTAATATATAATAGTAGAATAAACTCTGTGTTTTATATACTCACAACTGTAAAACTACCTTTCCCCCACCCTGTATTATTCCTTAGAGGAACTTCTCCTAGGAAACATATTTCCTTTGATTTTCTTGCTAAGTATTTGAAGCTATATAAATGCTATGAGATCACCCAGAAACTATTATGCACATGGATGTATATTTGCTAGAAATTCAAAGGATATAAAAGCTACAGTTGTTCAGTCATTTTACAGAGCTCCAACTGAGTGCAAAGCAGCACATTATGAATCATGTCATGTTACGTAAGATGTAGGAATCATCTCCCCCAAAAATGTAGACTAATAAATTAAAGCAAGCAAACTCTTGCTTTTTAAAGAAAACATAGTGAGATCTAGTAAATGGAATATATATATTTCTCTATCTATACATTGAGTTTGTCCTTTTGTACTGAGTTTTTGTAATATATTATGGCTTTGTCTTCCAGGGGGTTTCCAGGAATATTATGAACTGAATGTTTGCATTCCTGCAAAATTCATATTTTGAAGCCCTAACCCACAATGTGATAATAATGAGAGGCGGGGCCTTTGGGAGGTAATTAGGTTTAGATGAGGTCATGAGGGCACAACCCCCATGAAGAGATCAGTGCCTTAGAAGAAGAGAAAGAAACACCAGCGCTTTCTCCCCGTGCCATGTGAGGATACAGTAAGAAGGCAAATATCCGCAAGCCAGAAGACGAGCCTCACAAAGAACTGAATCTAAGGGCACCTTGAACCTGGACTTCTCAGCCTCCAGAACTGGGAGAAATAAATGTCTGTTGTTTTAGCCGTCCAGTCTATGGTATCTTGTTATAGCAGCCTGAGCTAAGACAAGTAATAACAAGCAAAGATAACACAAACAAAAATGGTTATTGCACAAAATTATAGACTTTTCTGTTGTGTTATGTACTGGCTATTATTCTCTAGAGACTATATTATTTCATATCTGCATCCTTGTTGCCAAAGATATTGCATAACAGGTAAAAATGGCTGGGTGAGAACATGTGGACTAAATATTCAATGACAACTTCCTAGGACCAATCCTGACTTAAAAGTACAGACATGTATTTAAGATACTTTAGCTACACATTCTAAAAATTAGTGTCAAATGTTGGCCTAATCCCAAATTTGAATCCATATCTCAATAATTTGCTAACTACTTTTGGTTTAATTGGCAACATTATTTGCTATTCAAAGACCACTATCACTTTTGGCAGCCTCCATATTACCTAGTCTAGTATCTTTAATAGTTCTAATTGTAATCCAGATTTTATACCTGGACCCCTGTTCCCAAGGACTAACTGTTGAAACAGAGCTCCTAAGATTTTCTTGCCAGTTTCTCTCTAAGGGATAGAAATCTTGTCTCTGACCAAGATTTTTGGAGCCACCCTCACTACAGACTGACTTTCTGGTAAAGAGGGACTTTTTAGCTTGGTTTTTAATAATAATTGTTCTTGGGATCACCCATGGTCACATTATGTACTTATGTTATTAAATACATGCCTAACTGATCCTACTGCTGCCATTTCAATTTGAATAACAAACGTGCCTGTAAAAGAGAATTATCTTTCTGTGTCTAGTAAATATAGTGATTTCCATGCACAGATCCCTCATGTTTGCCTGTCCAATTAAACTATTTCTTCATCCCACTTCTGATTATTATGCTCACATTTAAACAACTTTAAATTATTTATTGATCAGCATACATAAATCTTGGTAATAAGATATCTAGGGTGCTTTCATTACAAATAAGTTTATTATATGTAGGCAAATTTATGAACATTTATCCCAACTTTCAAATAAGGTATTAAATACATTAAATTTCTTTAGAGATGTTTTATTTTGTCATTTGGAGGAGTGCCCTTTTAGGGAAAGAATCACAGGATTACCCATCTAGTCATTTCTGAAACAGAAAGATTAGGTTTTTATATCATTAAAGGTAAACTGTACACTGATGGTAAATGTCCTTACATGTCCCACCATTTTCTTGATTCATTTGTCCCTCAAACATGATTGAATTTTGTTTTTCTCTTCCTTTGTGACACTAATCAATATTTTCTCTGAAAACAATTTTCAAACTCCCTATTCACTCTTTCCATACTCTACCAATCGTTTTCCCTTATATCTACCTTATTTCCTAATCATTACTTTTAGCATTTGAGTAAAATAAATGTTGGGGAAAAAGTACTTTTATAGTTGTTCATATGGAAAATAATACAATAATTAATAAATAACAATATAAGAATAAACTCTGTGTTTTGTGTACTCACAACTGTATACCTACTTTTGTCTACCATTAGGCAATTTCTAATTAAGTCAGAACTACATTTTACTTTGCCTTCACAGACAAAGCAACTTTTTCAAATTTCTAATGGATAGTTTCCCACAGACACTAGTACTAGTACATCTTACATATGTTACTCATTTTATCAAACTCCATGACAAAACATGTTTATTACCAATTAAGATAATTAAGATGGCTATCAAAACTCCTACTTCATTTTTTTTTTTTGGTTAATCCCAAGGATATTTTCCAATGATTTTTAGAGAGAGTGGAAGAAAGGGGGAGAAACAGAGAAAAACATTGATGGGAGAGAAACAATAATTGGTTGCCTCCTCCACACATCCCGACCAGGGCCAGGGAACCTGCAACCGAGGTACATGCCTTTGACTAGAATCAAACCCAAGACCCTTCAGTCGTTGAGCTGATGCTCTATCCACTGAGCCAAACCATCTGGGGTCAACCTCATTATTTTCTATCTTAAAGCCCTTGTTTGCTTACATTTGGTACCTGTCTTTTCCACCAGAAGAAAAGTTTTATTATGGCAGTGACCTTGCCTGTTTTGTTCCATTTTATTCTTGGCATCTGGATGCATTCTTGTTATGCAGTAGATGTTAAGTAAATATTAGTTAAATGGACCAGTGAATTTGACAATAATGAGATAACACTGCCTTCTTACAATCCATCAAATCCTGTGGGTACAAATGACACATTTTTAAAGCGCAAATTATCAAGTAGTCATTTATGAATATGTGAAATTCATGTGGGGATATAATTTTGATCAAGTGGTTTCAAATGAAGTATACAATTCTTCTAAAAGCAATAGTCCAAGCCTCGACCTTCACTTTACTCAGTAAAATACCAGTGGTTCTCACATAATAGGTACTCAAAAAAGACTTATTTTTATGATGGATGGCAAGTAATCATGAGATTGTAAATAGTATTTCATTAAACTGACTCTTACATTTGTTACAAATCATGTTTGGAGAAAAGTAGAGTACCCACTGTTCTAAATCCAATTCAACTCAAGGATAAAAGAGTCAAGGGAATCTTTCTCTTTTACCTTGAGGATAAGTGCAGCACAATTACTTGCAACAGGGAACAAATACTAACATGCTGATAGTTTTGACCTTCCTATTTGGGAGTAAAACTTTTGAGGCCTAACATTTAAGTAAACATATGTAGTTAAAACAGTAAACCTGCTCATGAAAAGAAAACCACAAGGCATGATAGGCAGTCAAGAAATGGGTATTTCCAAAAAAAGAACACACACACATGAATATTATTTGTGCCCATCAGAAAGGCTATTTTAACAGTTCATGTATAATTGCAATAATAGTAGATGATTGGAGATCTTTCAGGTGCCAGTATAATTTTATGATAAAAGTATGCTCGGATTACCATTCTTGGACTTACCTGAGATGCTTTACTATAGCACTGATAATTAACACGTTTTTGTGCTCTCAACTGAATATTAGATGTGAATGATATCCCATAACTCAAATCTCTCCCGCAGAAAGTGTTATCATCTAGTTATGTGAGATTGTTTTCTGTCAGTAAAACAAACCAAGAAAACTTAAATTTAGTTATTTGATGCCCAATCCAAGGATATTAAGTCAGATATTCTTAGCACTACTATAGGTATTCTAAAATTGATTTTTGAAATACTTTGGGGAAAATGCACTCGTTTTTCCAAAGCTCTTGTGACAATCATATGAAATAAGCCCTAAAAATTCCATCAATCCCTATAACTCTAGACAAATTATATAAAACGTTGCATTTTTTTAATAAATATATTTTTTTATTGTTTAAGATATTACATATGTGTCCTTATCCCCACATTACCCCCTGTCCCCCCGCTCATGCCCCCACTGTTGTCCGTGTCCATTGGTTAGGCCTATATGCTTGCATACAAGTCCTTTGGTTGATCTCTCCCCCTTACCCTCACCTTCCCCTACCCTCCCCTCTAAGGCCTGACAGTCCAATCAATGACTCTCTGTCTTTGGATCTTTGTCTATTTATTTGGATCTAGCTAATTATAAAAGACTCAGTTACAGTAAATTGCTAAGATAGAAACATTTTTAAAATCATTTCATTCTTTGATAGGCCATTTTGAATTTGATGTTTCTGATAATGACTAAAAATCAGCAATAATATTCAAATTTTATTCTAACAGATCTTAAAAGAGATACAAACAAGAACAAGAAGAAAAAATTTACCAAATTTTTAATAACCTGGATCCAGATATGGAGATGATTTCATTGGATAAAACTGTGAAATGTCCTTGAAGAGAATTCTGTAGTCTTTATGCTTATTTAACGTGACCACATCTCTGCTATGGGCTTCTTTGCTTTTCAGACCTTCCCTCACACATTTCAAATTATATGACATATCTGGAAACCGCTAGGGCAGCGGTTCTCAACCTGTAGGTCGCCAACCTATGGGTCGTGACCCCTTTGGGGGTCGAACGACCCTTTCACAGAAGTCGCCTAAGACTATCAGAAAACACATATATAATTACATATTGTTTTTGTGGTTAATCACTATGCTTTAATTAGGTTCAATTTTTAACAATGAAAATACATCCTGCATATCAGATATTTACATTACGATTCATAACAGTAGCAAAATTACAGTTATGAAGTAGCAACGAAAATAATTTTATGGTTGGGGGTCACCACAACATGAGGAACTGTATTAAAGGGTCATGGCATTAGGAAGGTTGAGAACCACTGCTCTAGAGGAAGATGTGATTTGTTTCTCAGCATTTATTGATGCAGTACATTAAGTCAATCAATAAAGGAAGAAGGAAAGAAGGGAGGTGGGGAGAAAAACATGGAGATCTGGGAGAGGGGAAAGGAGGGAGAGGAAAGGGGGAGGGAAAGGGAGAGAAGTTGCCATTGGCCCTATTACTCATGAGTCCCTAACAACAAACTGAATAAAGAAATTCTGAGGCTTCATATACTTCATTATAGATATTTGTTCTCATTGATGATAAATCTCCTATTCAAAAATAATCTAAGATGTTTGTAAAAATAACCGTATGATAAACTAGAACAACATCTTTAATAACATGCTGCAAATTGGCTTCCATGTGCAGTGTCGAATAAATTCCACAGAGGCTGTAACATTTCATGAATACAATACAGGCCTGATGTTTCTGTAATCCATTTAACACGTTTACAAACAAGTTTGGAAAACAAGCTGATCAGAGGGGTGTTTATCATGTGAAAGAAAATGCTTGTTCCTTTAACTAAGAACATTTCCTTTAGACTAAGTTCTAAAAATCAAGTTTAGTGTGATGCTAAGTTAATAATTGAGACATTATAATAAGTGAAGCCATCAAAATAGGTAAGATACATTTATGCAAAGAAATTATTATCCATGGGGCTTTATTGGTTGAGGAGTTTTAATCTACTACCTCCTAGAGCAGAATTCAGTGGGATAAAATCTACAGAATTATTTCCCAGGCAATCAAAATATGAGTAAATGAATCAATTCTCTAGAACCCACTTATAGAAATTTTATCCTTTGCAGTTGAAACTTCCAACCAAACCATCTGTCAGGATAAGTAGGATAAGGTTTTAATTACTTACAGCAATGCAATTATACCATTAATGTTCAGCTAAAATTGAACCCATTCAATTTAATTAGCAGTGCAGCTGTGAGTGGAAAGGGACTGTTCTTTCAAATAGCCAACACAAGGGGTTATAAAGGCTCTCTCTCTCTCTCTCTCTCTCTCTCTCTCTCTCTCTCTCTCTCTCTCTCTCTCTCTCAGCAGAATAAGGGATTATACCAGAACAAAGTCCTGGCTAATGAAGAGAGAGAGAGAGAGAGAGAGAGAGAGAGAGAGAGAGAGAGAGAGAGAGAGAGAAAATAAATACAGTGATGGTAGATATATGTATATATACCCTTTCTGAAGGAGTGTGTGTCTGTGTGTCTGTTTATATATAGAGGTTATATATGTATAATAGGTATCATATGTAGCATATATAAATATTTACCACATAATTCCACGTGCACACATACACCTTCAGAAAAGCAAATCTTCACCTATTTGTGGCCATAATTTTATATCTGCCCCACATATGACATGGAAAGAAATTAATTCAATCCACAGAGAAAAACATTTCTTTCAATTAAAATTAATGTTTTAGTAAATACTCCCTCATTACAGTAACTACACTAGCCATAGGCTAAGGGGAAAAGAAATATAAGCATAAAATATAGCTAATTATTTGAAGGTGCCAACAATCTACTTGGGAAAATGAGATATTCATATATAGAGTAGTGAAATAAAAATACAAGAAACACATTAGAAGATAGAAAATAATTAAATTTAAGAAACAATATATGTCCTAATATTTTGAAGGAAAAAATAATGGAGGCTTGAGAAGAATAAATTTTAGACTTTTTCTGAATTTCAAAAAAATGGTTTAAAAGTAACTGAACAGTGTGGTGGGTACTTTGTAGTATATACAAAGGTCGAATTATTATGTTGTACACTTGAGATTAAAATAATGTTATATACCAATTTTACCTCAATAAAAAATTAAAAATGGTTTTAGATATTGATGAGCACATAAATGAGGAAAAAAGAATACTCCAGGTTGAAGCAGTGTTTGGTGGATGGCATGAAGATATAGTGAGGAAGGTGAGTTCAAGGGAAATCAATCGGTAGCCAGGCCTTCCCAGAAAGAAGGCTCATGCTGGGAAGTAAAGGTGGGTACCATGGATTAGAGAGCTGAGAAAGCATTCTGAGCAGAGCCATCAAAAAGTCTGCTTCTTGCAAGAAGCTTTTATAAAATAACAACATTCCTAAAAGTGCAGCAACTAAATCTTATTCTCTGGTCTCGCTAACATTTATGTGTTCTAAATGGAAATATTTTTTAAATGTTAACATTATGAACATAAGGAAGGGTTAACAGGGTCAGATCTGTGAGGTTTCTCCTATCACACATCTCATAGTTGCTATAGCAATGTTTTCACAAGCAGAGCCATAACAAGAGGAAAACTGGAATGTTTAGAAAACTGACCAGAATTGTTCCAACTCGAGACTGAAATAAATGAAGCAGCATGCACTCTGGATCTGGTATGTCTGAGTTCAAATTCTATTAACATGTATTTTGTCAACTTAGTTAATTAAGATCTCCACATTCTATCCTCACCTATAAAAGAAGGAATATAACAGTCCCTCATAAGGTTGAAAGAATTGAATAATTTTATAGGCAAAGCCCTTAGATTGGTGGCTGGCACAAAATTATTATACTTCAGCCATTATTATAAAAATAAATTTCACAAATAACACTTGACTAACAAGTAAATTCCTAATTTATTTTAGTAACTAAATAATTAGAGGATTTTTCTAACTGTGCATACATCATGCTTAATGATACTCATCCTTAGGATCTAATTCTATGAAGAACTATGTCAATTATACCTTAAGTCCCACCACCAAGTCCTATATAATAAATTAGATTAAGTTTTGAAAAAATAAAGCCTAAAGTTATAATCCCATACATATACACTTCCTGGGGGTGGGGGAGGGGGGCTAATTCCTTCAGGCATACTTTATGAAATCAGTGCTTTTTCAGGTCACACACTTATAATAAGTAAGTGAAGCAGAAGCAATACAAGCAAGAAGGAAGGTCAAGGGCTGTGACCAGATGAAGCAAACGCCTCTAACAAAAGACAAAGGGCTTTGGCAACACAAACTACACTGAGTTGCCAGATTATTATGATCACCTGACGTTTGTAGGCAAATGAGCCGTACACTGCATCGTATGGGATATGGAAGCCGAAGGCCTGTTCGAACACCTTTGCTGTCTGCAGGTACCAAGATAAAACGTCTCCAATTCACACAGGAACACAAGGATTGGACAGTCGAACACTGGAAAAAAGTCATGTGGTCCGATGAATCACGTTTCCAGTTGCATCATGCAGATGGCAGAGTGAGAATTTGGCAGAAACAGCATGAAAGCATGCACCCCACATGCATGAGTACAACCCTTCAAGCTGGTGGGGGCAGTGTTATGGTTTGGGGCATGTTTTCCTGGCATGATTTGGGCCCTTTAATTCGTGTGGAACAACATCTGAATAGCACAACATACCTAAGTATCACTGCTGATCAAGTTCATCCTATCATGTTGGTGGCATATCCCAATGGAGATGGCTTCTTCCAACAAGACAATGCGCCATGCCACGGTGCTCGTACTGTGCAGGAGTGGTTTCAAGAAACATGAGGGAGACTTTACCTTTCTTAGGTGGCCCCCACAATCACCAGATCTCAATCCAATTGAGCATTTGTGGGATGAAGTTAAAAGAGCCATCAGGCAGCTGGTTCCACAACCATCAAATCTCACAGAACTGGACAGTGCTATTCATCAGGCATGGTGTCAGATTCCTTGCATCACCTTTCAACATCTCATGGAGTCAATGCCAAGAAGAATCGCTGCAGTGTTGAAGGCAAAAGGTGGCCCAACGAAGTACTGATGGGGTGGTCATAATAATCTGGCCACTCAGTGTATGTTGCTTGGCTGAATTTGGCTATCAGAGCATCAGTGTGCAAACCCATTAGTGCAAAACTTTATTTCAAGAAGGAAGAACTTCCCTAGTGTTTTGTTCATTATCCATCGTCGCAGGAAACACATTACCTAAACTTATATCACATGATCTCACTCATTTGTGGAATATAATGAACAACATAAACTAATGAACAAAAACAGATCCAGAGACAAAGAAGTAGCGATCAGACAGTCAAACCTCAGAGGGAAAGCAGGGGAGGTTGAGGGGAAGGGGAGAGATCAACCAAAGGACTTGTATGCATGCATATAAGCATAACCAATGGATGCAGACAACAGGGGTTGAGGGCAGGATGGGGGGGGCAATGGTGGGGTTATGGACACATATGTAATACCTTAATCAATAAAGAAAACAAATAATTTAAAATATCAAAAAAAGAAAGGAGGAATGCATTGACTTTTACAATATCCTTCCATTCTTTCATAAATAGAAACAATGTTGGTATCAAGAAAAAATAGTTTTCTTACCTAACATTTATTTCCCTCTGCTTTAGGAAAATGAAACATGGGAAAAAGCTCTTTTAGCATTTCATCTTTGCAAATCTGGCCATGATAAAGAAGGAATGTCCAACAAATCCTGAAGTTTTTATTTCTATATTATTCACCCACCAGATATACTGAATATGTAAATGCAAAAATAAAGATTTCAGAAACATTCTTTGCTGAACTTTGCCAGTCATTAATCCATGATGAAATACATCATCTAGATCAGCAGTTCTCAACCTGTGGGTCGCGACCCCTTTGGGGGTCAAACAACCCTTTCACAGTGGTCGCCTAAGACCATCAGAAAACACATATATAATTACATATTGTTTACAGTAGCAAAATTACAGTTATGAAGTAGCAACGAAAATAATGTTATGGTTGGGGGTCACCACAACATGAGGAACTGTATTAAAGGGTCGCGGCATTAGGAAGGTTGAGAACCACTGATCTAAATAAACCCCGCTAGAGATGACCTCATTAAAACACTGCCTTTACAAACAATTGCATGAACTTTGAGTCAAGAAACTGATGACTAAAATATGCTAGAATATCTAGTTGTTTTAGAAAAAGAGTGAAAGCAATCCAAAAGTTCATCAATAAGGGACTAATTGAGTATACTAGGAAACATCTAAGCAAGCGATAGAGGTGTTTTGTTCTGTTTTTGAAGTTGTAAAAAAGAAATAAGAACCATCTCTAGTAATTGTTATGTAGATCCTTTAGGATACGTAAGTGAAAAACACCACGTTGGAGGAAAATGTGTTCAGTGAGTTAAAGTAAGCTACCATATACTTAAGCAAGTGTAGAAATATAAAAAACATTTTTTTAAAGTTTACCTATGAAGGTGGGATCAAATAGGTACAGGTGTAGGGAGCTTGGTATATAAAATGAGACTTCTTTATAATTTTAACTTATAGTGTGGATTTAAATTTGGAACCTACAAATGTCCACAGATTTTATTTTCACATATATGAAATAAATATACACAAACACATAGGTTTATGCATAAAATACATCAACATTAAACAAAAATGAAGCAAATGAACTTAATGGTGTACAGAGTTGTTAGACAAATCACAAAGAGGAAATTCTAGTAGATGGTGAGATATTTAAAGTTCAAAAAAGTTTGAATTCCTTGTATTTTTTTCAGTAATTATATCATTAGTACTGGTAATAACATTGCATTGTGATAACAAATGATATTAATGCCATTAGAAACAGATTTTCAAATACGGGGGGGGGGGGGGAACACAATTGTAAAAAGCAAAGAAATTAAGCCAAAACTCTGTAAATGTAAGTTTGAAATTGAAAATATCTAACTCATGATACATTCCCCTTTAAAAAATATAGACTTCTTATTGTTGTCCATTCAAAAGGTCAAGAAATCATAAATCCACCAGCAAAGATCATCTCTATTGCCAGAGTTGTGGTCTCCAAATACCATTCTCCACTAAAAGGAGCCACCGCTTCTTGAAGGAAAAGGTTGACACACCCAGCTCCGTGGCAAGAATCTATAATACGTACTTGGATTCGGTTTTTATTTTTATTTTATTTACGTATTTTTTGTTGTTGTTAATCCTCACCCAAGGATATTTTTCCATTGATTTTTAGGGAGTATGGAAGAGAGAGGGAAAGACAGAGAGAAACATCTATGTAAGAGAAACACATCGATTGGTTGCCTCCTGCAGGAGCCCCGACCAGGCCGGGGAGGAGCCCACAACCAAGATATGTGCTCTTGACCAGAATCGAACCCCAGACTTTTTGGTCTGAAGGCTGATGCTCTATCCAATGAGCCAAATCAACTAAGGTGGGACTCTGTTTTAAACCAGAAGTTATGAAAGACTTTTTAGAATCTTTTGATATAATTTGAGGATCTCCCACAAGCCAGAGTTAGAGTATATATAATGTATTATGGGACTGTCCACTTGAAACCTACATAATTTTATTAACTAATGTCACCCCAATAAATTCAATAAAAACATATTTTTTAAAAGAACATTTTGAGGACCATGAAAGACAAAGCTACAATAGATTTAAATACGTTATGTATATATAAAAATCTATCAAATTATAATGATACTTTCAAATATTAATAAATCAATGTATTATTTTAAAACTGGTAAAATTGATAAATGGAAAAAAATCAACATTAAAGTGTCCTCTCTGGTTTTGAAAATTTTCTTAGTAAAAAGTTAAAGCAATTTTTGGCTATAAAAAATATCTTATTGGTGGACTGGTATGGCTCAATGGTTGAACACTGACTTATGAACCAAGAGGTTGCTTGTTCGGTTCCAGGTCAGAGCACATGCCTGGGTTGCGGGCTCTATCCCCAGTACGGGGTGTGCAGGAGGCAGCCAATCAATGATTTTCTCTCATCGTTGATGTTTCTATCTCTCTTTCCCTCTCCCTGCCTCTCTGAAATCAATAAAAATATGTTTTTAAAAAAATCTTATTATAAATTGTAATAGTTAACCCACCAAACTATATTTTGCTCAAAAGCTACAATATCTGATTCTGATACCTCTCTAGGAAATAGATATTCAGAATTATGAAAAATAAAGACAGATATAGAAAATTTGATAGAAAATACCTAGCAACCTGCCTAACCCTCACCATGTTATTAAAGGAAGCAGTGTTACGGTAAACTTTTTTGAAAAGCTTGAGGAAATGTTAATACTTTTTTTCTCTCACTGAGATAGCTAAGATACATTGAAAGTACCTGTGGCCCGTTTGTATTAAAATCCAATTGAGTTCCATTTTTGGAAATTGTGACATAATTTTATCATGCAGAGAGCTTATTTTACTAGCTGAAGGAAAAGTCTGTCAGTATAGCCCTACTACCCTTAGTCTTTTTATCCTTGGAGAAATGTCGTCAAATGGGTATAGATGTTGCCATGCCATGGTCTAGAAAATAAATCCAGTTGTCCCCACTCTCTGGCAGAATTTAACTTAGATGTGTTTCCTTTCACTGCACAGTGAGTAAAATAATTTCTAGTTTAGAGAGGTCTGTTCATAATGCATCATGTAGGTTTGCCTCTACATCAGTGATGGGCACACAGTAGACGATGGCCTGAGAATTCCCTTCCCCAGACCAAGATTTATGGTCGATGTTTAGAAAGAGAGGCTTGAAGAATGACCATTAGGAGTAGCTTTACAGATCATTCTCAACTTCTAGTGAATTTGAATAATTCAATTATATATAACTGTATTTCAAGCCTGCTGCATTCTGAGCTAATATGTGCTGGAAAATCGAAATAGAACGTAAAGTATACGATAGCTCCATTTTAGTTTGAGAGTGTGCGGCCTCTCCTTTGCTGCCTTTTGATTTGTTATGTGAACATCTGGTGCCTTTGACATTTATAAAGTGACCTCTGTTTCCCTTTCTTCTACATACACACACCCAGTGAAGGCAGTTGAACAGTCATACATGCAATGAACACGGTATTTCATGGTTAATGTACCATTCTTTATGAGAATATGCTAGCATAATGATAGAGGGCTGAAGCATGTAATCTATAATTAATACAAAGTGAACTGTCATGTAGGGGAAAATGGGCCTTTCTACAGACGTATAAGTGCAGTCATGGAAACGGCGATAGCTCCTTGGTTGTAATTATTCAACCTCAGGAGGGGTCTGCAGCTAGCTATTAGAGTGCTAGTGGTCCCTCATGGAGTAGTCTCCTATCCAATTAAACTTTCACAGTCTATTCAGGAGGCACACTTCAGCTTGTCAGGACATTGTGGGAACACCACTGTGTTCCATTAAAGAGTGTCAAGCACCTGCATTTCTAATAGCACATAATGCTTTGGTTACCTTTGCATATAGAATTTGATAAGAGAATTTTCTTTGTCTGACTTGAATCTCCAGATAGATAAAACATTTGTAATTGGCACAGATAAAGGTCTTCAGTTTCTGATTCCGAACAGGACTGCACTAATTTAACATTTTCTCTCTTGTACAAAAGAAAAACATATGCAGAAGTCAGTGAGAAACAAAGAAATGTTCAATGTTGGGATGATGGGCAAAATAAATGCAGTGCAAGTTAAATCAATAAACAAAGTATTTCACTGGATATTTAAATGTTTGTCTAGGCATATTTGATATAAATTTTGAAATCTTGGAAAAATATACAAGGAAAATGCCCAAAAATTCTATGATTTCATGAGCTAAGGACTTTCATTAAAACTATTGCAATTTCTACTGCAAATTTCACAATAAAAACGGGCTGAATTGTCACATGAGAAATGAAAATGATTTTAATGAAATCAGTAGATGCAGCATGATATACTAGAAATATGCTTTGATTGAGAAGCAGATTATTCATATACTAGAGACCCAGTGCACAAATTTGTGCACAGGTGGGGTCCGGCCAGCCAGCACCCCGATGGGGTCAGGTCGTCTGGGGGAGAGGAGCAGCAGGCAGTTGGGGGCGGGGGGCTGATTGGGATCCCATTGGGCCAGTTGGCCACTGCAGTTCATGTCATAGCGACCAGTCTTTCCAGTTGTTCTACCGTTCCAGTCACTTGGCTTTTATATATATAGATACTTACACCTATATTCAATGATGATGATAAGATACTTTTGTACACTACTGAAAATCTTCTCAGCCTTACCTCTTACTCTCAACTGTGGTTTCTAGTCACTAGTTTTGCACAGGTTTTTGCCAGCTCTACAGGTAAATCAAATTTGTTACAAGTCTGCCTGAGTCTCCTACTTTGTACATTGTTCTCCAGAATCTCTCTGGCTCACTGGCACGAGACATCAGTAGGAAAATATTTGGCATTTGTGATATGCATCAGAAGGAAGTTAAATTCTTGGGGCCACATTTGACCGTCAAGGAATAAAAGCCTTAAGTAGACAGTTAGACTCAAGAATCAGTCATCTGTAGCAGTGGCCAGCTGGGTAACAATGAGTTGCTTGTTTTCCCACCCTTCTATTTTTTGCTCCCCAATCCTCGCTCCTCCTCCTTGGGAAATAAGCTACCGTCACATAAGCCACTCTCTCTCTGGCTTTTCTTCTGAGGAAACTAGGCAAAGACAATATGGTTCCCAGTATACTATTTACTAATTCTATAACTTTATATAAATAGCTTAACATCTCTATATTATGATTTTCTGTTAACCGAGATGCCTAGGCAAAAAGAGTCTTTAAAAATCTCAAACCATAACTTTATGAAAAGGCAGTAGTCCAACTTCAAAATATGTCAGTAGCAGACTCTAGGGAAAGAAGGAGGGCATATCTTCCTACCTTTTGCTGCATGTCAAATTTTGCTTTCTGTTTTCTTTTGTTTCATTCCACTTTGTTTTTGTGCTAGGAAGTACATAGCTAGTCTATTACTAATATGGTTTGTTCAGAGGCACATGCAGATTATGTGAAGTTACCAGTCGTGCACAGGTAATTATATTTGCTCTCTGGAGTCTGCAACAACCTGAAAACCGCACTACCCTTCCTCCCCGGTGTGGACAGCAGCACTGAGACAGCCACGGTGCTCTTCCATCACTTCCTCCACACCATCACTATGGCCACTAGGAGACCTGTGCTCCCAAAATAACCAAATAGGACATAGAGAATGTATGGAGAGTGAAGAATGATCAGCTGAAGTATAACACTAGTCAGAGACGAGGAAGAACCTTGGTAGAGAAAATAGAATATAATTGTTTGTTTTAATGTAATTCATTGGTCCAGGTCAGAAAACAGGGCAATCTGTAGATGCTAGGAACTGTGGAAAAGGTAACACCATTGCACTTTTGTTTTACTTCTTAAAGACAAAAATAAGTTCAAGACAAAATTACCAAAGATATTTTATTCATAAACTTGTAGTAAGGATATCTTTCAGTCATCACTTTCATTTTAGCAAGGGTCCAAAGGTGTTAGAAAGGAGAATACATTTCATAGCGTAAAAAGAGGAAACTGAGCCTCTGGCAAGCATTCTATTAAGGAGAGATTTTTATTGTTGGAAGTGGGCGAGACTTGTTAATTGGTCTTCAAGTACATCAGTTGGTCTTTGGTTGGTTACATTGGGACGATAGAGTGGTTTGGAGACATATTTTATAAAGGAAGAATTACTCAATATTGGGGTAGAGGGTTTTCTGTGGCTAGTAATTCCTGGAAAACATGGGGATCAAAATCGTAAGCAAATTGTCCTTATGAGTGGAGAGGAATGGCTTCCATGGCAGGCAGTTTGCCAAATTTTACTAGCCGTTCAAAAAAAAAAAAAAAAAAACCACCCCAAATTCTAAATATTTCTGATGGCATAAGAAAATGTTAATAATATAATAAAAGCATGATTATATAGATGGATATTGCATATGATATAGTGCAGGGGTCCTCAAACTACGGCCCGTGGGCCACATGCAAATACAAATATTGTATTTGTTCCCGTTTTGTTTTTTTTTTTACTTCAAAATAAGATATGTGCAGTGTGCATAGGAATTTGTTCATAGTTTTTTTAAAACTATAGTCCGACCCTCCAACGGTCTGAGGGACAGTGAACTGGCCCCTTGTTTAAAAAGTTTGAGGACCCCTGATATAGTGTATATGTTATAATGATGGTGGTAATATAATCCTATATATTAAAAGCCTATATGCAAATTGTCCCCTTGGTTGTTCAACTAGGAGTTTGATCTGGAAACCCGGAGCTCAATGGCTCGCTATGACATGCGCTGACCACCAGGGGGCGGTGCGGAACATGGCGGGTGAGGGTAATGCACTGTGACTTCTTGCTGGCTACCTGGGGGCAGGAGTGATAGGAACAGAGGTGCGGTGAGAATGAGGGGTGAGAATGAGGAGCTTGCTCTCACTCCCCTGCTACCCTCCCCCGGGATGCCAGGGCTCACGCACCAGGGAAGCCCCCATGTTCAGGTGCTGGGTGCCCATAAGGAGCCCACCCACACCCGGACGGCCTCTTATGGGGTTGGGCTTCCTGTGGGTTCACGCAGGAGCCAGTCTGCGAGGCCAGCCGGGAGACTGCGCTGCCTGCCCAGCTTCCATGTGGTGCCGCTGGGCAGCCCCGAGGACTGCACTGCACACTGCACCCTGGCCCATGGCGTCCGGCCACACTTACTGCATCTCTGCGTGGGTCCTCGGGCACTGTGGCTCAGGTGGGGGGCGGCGCATGGGGGCCCAGGGGCTGCCCAAGGCCCAGAGGTCAGCTGGAGCCTGCCTTTCCATGCTAGATGCTTGTGCTTTGATCACCAACCAGGCCTAGGGACCACTCCTGTGCACGAATTTCATGCACTGGGCCTCTAGTAGATAGATATAGAGATAGATCCCAGGCATTTAACCTCTCAAACCTTTAGTTTTCTTACTTATAAAATATGCTAACGCTCACTTCATAGAATTATTTCAAGTTTTTATTTGATAGAGCAGAAAAGTGCTTATCATATACTGCATAACATTTATGTGTATCTGATATATCCAAAAATGTGTTTAATGTTACACAAAAAGTGTCACAATAATTCTGGGCTGATGAAATCATCCCTGTTTGCCCCAAATTTTTACAGTTTTAAAACTGAAAGTCCTACATCACAGGAACTTCCTTTATAGTGGACAAACCAAGACTGTTGATCCCTTAAGAAGTAGGTCATAAAGGCAAAACTTAATTTTAGCTAAGACTCTAAAAATAAATAATCCCCTAATAAACATGACTTTTTAAAGCCATAATCATGATTACTGTGATATTATATTGAAGCTTTCTGACCCCAAAAAGTTTCCACCACTGAAAGAAAACAATTGCCAAGTGACAGGACTTGTAGGTTAGAGTCAGAGCCTAACTTTTTGTAGCCTTTTTTTTCTTTTTTTTTGGTTGGCAACCAAAACTAACTCTTTGGAATCAGAATAAAAGGTACTAATGTAGGCAGGATGTATTCAAATTGAGAGCAGGTTACAAACGGATACTGAATAGAATACAAGTTGAACAACCATAGCACCATTCCCTAACATACTGAGGATGTGCATTATTAATTCCTTATGAGGGTATACAAGAACTAATTCTAGACTTCCATAATTTTTATACATTGTATATATACATTACATACTATGTGTGTATAATAAAAATGGTCTTTATGTTTTGAGGCTTTTTTATCCTCAACAAATTATTTCCATGTTTTGCTATTTATGTATGTTCAATATAGAACTGACAATTGGTACAGAAAAAAATATATTCAATGGAAAATAAATAAATTGATTTTAGAAATAAATTCTCTACTTAACAAATCCCTTTAGGTATATGGTTGGTACCTATATAACCCTTTATTCCAGAGCAGGAAAAAAAAGTTTCTATTATAGGTTGTTTTGTTCTATAGACTATACATTACTATATCTATAAACACTCATGTTGTATGGTACTGATAACTGAAATGATCAATGGATTATTAGCATTGGTATATTAGGATTATAACCCTATTTTTCAGGGTGCTAATAATTGTGAATGTTACCTGAGTTTTTGCCATGTGCTAAGGTACTTGATATATTATTTTCATTAATTTATCTCATATAATCCCAAAACAAACCTATGAGGCAGTATTTCACTGCTTTTATTTTCAGAAGAGAACAATTAGTCTTAGAACAATAAAGTCATTTCCTCTAAGTCAAAGAGTCAAACTGTGATTTAAACCAAATCTGTCTTATTCTAATATGAAATAGAATTCCTAAGTAGTTAGAAAACTATTAAAATAAATGTTTAGAAAAGAATATTCAATTATGAACACAGTGTTTACTTCTCTCAGAACAACTACCAAAAAAAAAATATTAAAGATCTCCAGTTAAATGCCTCAGTATTTTCCAAGGAAGTAAATTTCTGAGGGAACCACTTAAAGTACATATTCATCCTGCTGTAGACAATTTCAGGATCTATTTATAAAGTTAATTATCCTGTTACTTGCTACAGTATCAAGAGGTTTGCTTTAAATGAATTAAGAAGATGAGACTACCATCAAGAGGACTCTGCTTTTAAGAAATTTTTAACACTGGCCTCATCTGAGCAGACTTGTAAGGCTGAGAGAAATGCCTTTTCAATAAATGCACTATTCCTTTCCCAAAATGTTTCTTTTGATTTCCTGTATAAATATCTGGTATCTGAAAACAGAAAAGAACGTCTTTTGTTGTTTCAAATCCTTTTGTATAAATTATTTGGAAACTTCCAGAGTTGTTATTTTACTTTCCTCCCAAATCTTTGAGAGGTCTATGCCTTTGAAAATCAGAATAAAAATTGCTTAATGGTTTATAGATTATCTTTGAAGGTAGCATCACCACATTTTTTAGAAACAGTCTTATCTAATTCCAGCTGACCTTGTGGTGTGTGGATCGACTTAAATCAAGGATTGGCAAACATTATAAATGAATCCCGCTCAAGGCACGGTGCCTGTACTAGTGACACCTGCCTCACCTTGTGTGCCAGAGAGCTGTCAGATCTCACGCCATCTTACTCAAAGAATTGCTCTCTTCACAGTTGTCGGATTTGAGAGCAAGAAAAAAAGAAAAGAAAATGTGGTTGTTTTTTAAAAATAAAAATGGGTATTTTTTTGTCTGGGGGCTGGGGGGAGGGGGCTTCCTCCCTGTAATAGAGTCTGAACTATTTTATGACCTCCTCAGGAGTACTGCAACACCCAAAATCAAAAACTAAAAATGTTAAATTTGAAGGTCCATACATCCTGCAACCATGAGGTACTTCTCAATGAATTTTAATCAGCAGGGGGATATAAATTATGTGAGGCTGTTTCTATGTTCTAATAGTAGGTCCAGAAATAGCGACTATCATTAGTTGTGAATCTTGTGTTCCCTTACTGGATGCAAGTAAGCCCTATTGCTAAGAACAGACCTAGTGTTCCATCAGCGAAAATTCCAATAAAAAGTATGCTCCAGGAGTGGCTCCTAACCATTTTGCTCTTAACAATTACACGAACACAAAATCAGCTTGTCAAATCAGCCTCCCATAGATGAGAGGACTTACCCATTTTCAGGATTTACTAATAATTTAAAGAATATAAGCATTCAAGAGGCCTGGGTGATGTCAGGAATGGTCTGGGACACCCTGTGTGGTTCCCCATCCCTACTTGTGGCCTAGAAATGCACTCCCCAGCCCAGAACAATAGAAAAGTTCTCTGAGAGGGACTTCAGTTTCCCTCAAACAGCAGAGAGCATGTAAGTCATGAAATGTTGCCATTTTATACCCCAGAGAATTATATGAATTGAGATCCATGTCTCTAAGTCCATAGATTGCTAGTTTGTTTTACCACAAGCAATTCCAAACCTGGACATTCTGCTCAAAGCATTGCATAGATAAGGATATCTCTCTTGCAAATTTCATTAGTGAATTTTCCCAGAAGCTCAGCTATCATTTTCACAGTGAGAATAGACCTAGCCACCTGCCTTATTTTCTTTTCCCCTGGAAACACATCCTCACCCAAAACTCTACCCAGAAATTGGAGAATAAATGAATCATTGAGCATCTTTTAATTTCCTTCTCTAGGAATTGACCTTGCAGAAACTCAATCAAGACAACAAGGATTCACTGGCACAGTAGCTAAGTGTACTTTCTATGTCACAGGCTCAATGGCCACAAAAAGAAAACGGTCCTTCCATTTCTGGAATCTCTCCTCACTCTTGAATTTGTGAATAAAGAAGACAATTGACTGTTCATATTCTATGAATTTGACTGGTTTATGAATTCCTACTGAATATATCCTATTGACCTATTAGGAAGAGCTAATTCATATGAATTATGAGCATCTATATCAGAACTGAATTCCTAGAATGCAATCTCACTGGCTATAGTTAACTCATTTTGTAAGATGAGGCAGGTGGCATAAATCAGGATGGAAGGCTTCCTAATTTATTTGTTAAATATATGAGCACTTACTAATGGCTCACTTCCCATTTAAGTTTAAAATATGTTCTAATCCTAGAAAAAGGCAGCTTTAAGTAGAAATCAAACCATTCACCATGCTTGAAAGTAGCCAGTTTATGTGATCCCACTTCTAGGAATATATCCCAAGAAACCAGAAACACCAATCAGAAAGGATATGTGCACCCATATGTTCATAGCAGCACAATACACCATAGCTAAGATCTGGAAACAGCCTAAATGCCCATCAGTAGATGAATGGATTAGAAAACTGTGGTACATCTACACGATGGAATACTATGCTGCTGTAAAAAAGAAGGAACTCTTACCATTTGCAATGGCATGGATGGAACTGGAGAGCATTATGCTAAGTGAAATAAGCCAGTCAATGAAGGAAAAATACCACATGATCTCACTCATGATAATCAAGACCATTATAAACTTATGAACAATAATAGATACAGAGGCAGAGCTGCCTCAAACTGGTTGTCAAACTGCAGTGGGAAGGCCAGGGAGGGTTGGAGGGCAGGAGGGAGGGGAGTAAGAGATCAACCGAAGGACTTGCATGCATGCATATAAGCATAACCAGTGGACATAAGACACTGGGTGGTAGGGGAGGCCAGGGGATTGTCAAGGGTGGGGGGAAAAAAAAGGACACATATGTAATACTCTTTGTAATACTTTAAGCAATAAACAATAAAACAAGAGAGAAAAAAGAAAGCAGCCAGTTTAAAACCCAAGACTTTGCCGCAGATGCTTTAAATCAATCATTGTACTAGCATATAATTAATTCCAAAATGAAGCTGCATTTAGAGATGGTATAACGAAGTTCATCAAGACAAGTCATATTGCCATAATTCTATGATGTACCCTTCCTTAAAAATCTTACTGGCATTCAAAAACCAAGAAAAATGACCAAAATGCAATTATACCCAAACTCAACCCTTTGAACAAACACAAAAAGGAATTTAAAATGACACCTAACTTCTGAGTTTGTTGGCTGTTAAAAGGATATATCTTTGGGCATATTTTCCTATGTATCTTGGCTATCTGTATGTCATTAATCATCAGAGAAATGCAAATTAAAATGAAAATGAGACATCAACTCACCTGTCAGAATGGCTACCATCAACAAATCAAAAAACTACAAGTGCTGCCAAGGATGTGGAGAAAAGGAATCCTAGTGCACTGCGGGTGGGAATGCAGACTAGTGCAACCACAATGGAAAACAATATGGAGTTTCCTCAACTAAGTAAACATGGAACTGCCATTTGACCTAGTGATCCCACTTCTAAGAACATATCCTAAGAAACCTGAAATACCAATCAGAAAAAATGTATGCACCTCTTTGTAATACAACTTACAATAACTAAGACAGTGGTCAGCAAACTGCGGCTCGCGAGCCACATGCAGCTCTTTGGCCCCTTGAGTGTGGCCACGAAGTTTCAATTGCACTGCACGTGTGCGCCCACACGTGGTATTTTGTGGAAGAGCCACACTCAAGGGGCCGCAGTTTGCCGACCACTGAGCTAAGATAACAGCACAAGTGCCCATCAGTGGATGAGTGGGTAAAAAAGTTGTGGTTCATTTACATATGGAATATCCTGCAACAGTAAAAAGGAAGGATCTCTTACCCTTAGAGACATAATGGAGGGACCTGGAGAGTATTATCCTAAGCAAAATAAGCGAATCAGAGAAAGATAAGTATCACATGATCTCACTCATATGTGGAATCTAAATCTATCTACACTAATAAAAGAGAAAGATGCAAATTGACTGTCCCTCCACAATGCCCACCAGCCAATCAGGAGTGAGTATACTAATTAACCCAACAAAGCTGGCAGGTTAATTTGCATACACAGGCACCGAGCGTCCGGGGGCGGGGTGGCCACTTGAGCCTGTAGGCCCGGAGCAGCTGGGGTCCCTGAATGACCCCTGGCCATCCCAGGCCTATGTGCGCAGGCACCAAGCAGCCAGGGGCAGGGTGGGAACATCCCCAGGACCCAGGTGCTCCAAGCCAGCATGCGTGCAAGTGGCCAGGGATGGGGCGGGAACATTCCCCGCAGCAGACAACCAGGTCCTGCTTGCCCCTGGCAGCAAGGGGCAAGCAGTGCCCTGCAGGGACCCCACAGAGAGAAGACACCAGGGCCCTGCTTGCCCCTAGCCCTGGCAGTGAAGGGCAAGCCAGCCCCCATAAAGAGCAGACACCAGGGCCTGCAGTGGTGTCAAGCAGGCAGGTCCACAGAGAGCAGAGAACCACGGGATGCAGGCCTAAGCCATCTGTAGGACATCCCCTGTGGACTCCCAGATTGGAGAGGGTGCAGGTCAGGCTGAGGGACCCACCCCCTTGTGCATGAATTTCATGCACTGGGCCCCTAGTATATATATACTCAATGCAGGAGCTTCCCCCTGGTGGTGAGTGCACTCCCACAGCCAAACTCCGGCAGTCCCTCCCCCGGCGGGTCCCTCCCCCAGGCTAAGGCTCCAGGCACTGGAGAATCTGGGTCCAGGAAGCCTGTAGGAGGCTAGTGACCCCGACGCTGATCAGAGTAGCAGCTCAGAGGGGGCAGAAGGGGCAAGGCAGCAGCCTAACTGCAAAGACATAAAGTAAGCACCACCACCATCTTACCTCTACCACCGCTCTGCATTGCACAGCTTGCCCTCTGCCCCTATCAGCCACTTCTCGCTTGGCCTGTGCCTTCCCAGGCTCCCAACTGCTGATTGGCTAGTGCTCCTAAGGCGGTGTGCCACCACTGGCTAAAGCCAACTACCTCTCATTCTTGGGGGCGGAGCTCTGAGAATATGTGTGGCTGAGGTAGGAGAGATGACCTGTCTGTCTGTCAGCAACTCCGCAGGGACAGTGAGGTGGTCCGAGTGTAGGCAGCGAAGTAGAGCATCAGAGCATAGCTGGTGTTGAGGCTGTTTGGGGCACTCTGTCTGTGGTCTTTGCTGGCCACTACCTCAGCACATCTACACAACTAGATTGGGGCCTGCCGGCCAACCTTCTGTGGTCCATTCCCCCATGCATGAATTCATGCATCAGGCCTCTAGGAGCAACATAAAAGGATGAACAAAATAGATCCAGAGACATAGATGCATGGAACAGACTGTTGAATCTCAGAGGAAAGGCGGGGGTGGGTGGGTGGGTAGTAAGAGATTAACCAAAGAACTTGTATGCATATATGCATAACCCATGGACACAGACAATAGTGTGGTGAGAGCCTGGGGCAGGAGCAAGGGTGTGGGCTACAAGGGGTCCCTGGGGGGAAAGAGGAAACATCTATAATACTTCCAACACTAAAGACAAATTTTTAAAAGTTTTATACCTTTACTTCAATAAAATTATATATTAAATTCTTCTTATGCTTTAATTTCTTAAGGTTTATTCTTGGTTTCCCTCTCCTCTCCTTTTCACTCACATCAGCACCTTCTCCCATAACCTACTAGCTTTAGGAAAGATAATATATTATCTTTTTTTCAGATGTATAGGTGATTTTGTTTATGGGCTTACTGCAAATGTGAGGCAAAGCTCGTATTAGTAAATTTTTACTATCTATTGTAGTTGAATTTATTAGTATTCAAAATATTATTTGCATTAAAATTTGCTTACTAAGGAAAAATTAGATTTTTAACAAATAATTTGAAAAACACTTACCCTGAATTTAAGCAGAGCAACTATTCAAATCCAATTCTAATTATTTGACTGCATATTTTTCCCAAGCACATTCAGACTGATAAGTTTTAGGTTATTTTTTTTCCTCTTTTTAAGTCAGGAAAGACCTAACATGAAGCTTTCTTATATTTGCATTTTTTTGTAAGTAAAACTATGTACCTTCCATAATATAGATATTTTATGATATAGTGTGGACAGGAAAAATATAGCAGAAACTATGTATTTTCAAGAAAACACTGATTTTTCTGTCAATTTATATCACTATATGAAACAAAAAGAAATTAAAGAATGGTATGTGAATCTTTAATGATATTTCCAACAATATTCTTATTTTTTTAATTTAAATTCTTAATTTTTGAAAGTATTACATATTCTTCTTTTTCCACCATTGACCTCTCCTGGGCTGCTCCTACCCCCAACACATGCCCTCACCTCCCTACTATCTGGGACAAAGGAGGCAAGAGCATGCAATGGAGACAAGACAGTCTTTTTAATAAATGATGTTGGGAAAATTGGACAGATACATGCAAAAAAAATGAAACTAGACCACCAACTTACACCATACACAAAAATAAACTAAAAATGGATAAAGGCATTAAACATAAGATGGGAAACCATAAAAAAACTTAGAAGAATCCATAGGCCGCAAAATATCAGACATATGTTGTAGCAATATGTTTACCAATACATCTCCTAGGACAATGGAAACTAAGAAGAAAATAAACAAATGGGACTACATCAAAATAAAAAGCTTCTGCACAGCAAAAGAAACCATCAACAAAACAACAAGAAAGCCCACTGCATGGGAGAACATATTTGACAATGTCATATCTGATAAGGGCACAATCTCCAAAATTTATAGGGAACTCATACAACTTAACAAACTGAAGATAAACAATCCAATCCAAAAATGGCCAAAGCACCTAAACAAACACTTTTCTAAAGTGGTCATACAGAAGGCCAAGAGACATATGAAAACATGCTCAAAGTCACTAATCATCCTAGAGATGCAAATAAAAACGACAATGAGGTACCATCTCACACCTGTCAGACTGGCTATCATCAACAAATCAACAAACGACAAGTGCTGGCGAGGATGTGGAGAAAAAGGAACACTTGTGCACTGCCGGTGGGAATGCAGACTGGTGCAGCCACTGTGGAGAACAGGATGGAGTTTCCTCAAAAAACTAAAAATGGAACTGCCATTTGACCCAGTGATCCAATTTCTAGGAATATATCCCAAGAAACCAGAAACACCAATCAGAAAGGATATATGCACCCCTATGTTCATAGCAGCACAATTTATTATAGCTAAGACTTAGAAACAGCCTAAGTGCCCATCAGCACATGAGTGGATTAAAAACCAGTGGTACATCTACACAATGGAATACTACACTGCTATAAAAAAGAAATAACTCACCATTTGCAACAGCATGCATGGACCTGGAGAGCATCATGCTAAGCAAAATAAGCCAGTCAGAGAAAAATAAATATCACATGATCTCACTCAATTTTGGAATATAATGAACAACATAAACTGATGAACAAAAATAGATCCAGAGACATAGAAGAATCATACAGACAATCAAACCTCAGAGAGAAAGCAGGGGAGGATGGGAGGCGGTGGGGGTAAGAGATCAACCAAAGGACTTGTATGCATGCATATAAGCATAACCAATAGATCCAACAACATTCTTAATAATTATTTTTAATTACTTAGTTTAATTATATAGTCATGATCTCAAACATTAAGTTCAAACTTTAAACATAATGTTAGGTAAAAAATGCATCAACAATCATTCATTACAACATATGCTACTTACCTTAAAATATAGTTTAGGACAACAAGTAGGAAAATTCATGTGAAATTGTTTTTAGCTTAAATGCTTATTTTTCAGATCTTCACCTGAGGATATTATTTCCATTGATCTTTAAAGAAACAGTGGAAGGAAGAGAGGAGGGAGGGAGGGTGGAAGGGAGGGAGAGAGAGAGAGAAAGAGAGAGAGGGAGAGAGAGAGAGAGAGAGAGAGATGAGACATCAATGTGAGAGAGACACATTGACTGGTTGCTTCCCACGCATGCCTGGACCTGACCAAGAATCAACTTGCAACTGGGGCGTGTCCTTGACTAGGAATCAAACTGTGACTCTGTGGTCCAATGACCAACACTCTAACCACTGAGCAAACCAGCCAGGGCTTAGCTTAAATTCTTACTCAATAATTGATTCACAAGATTAAACTTGACTAATTTATTAGTGAGATAGTATGGAAAACTGGTCAAGCAACTCAAATTTTAGGAATGCTGAATTGTCATACTATTTTTATTTCTGCTAAAATAACTCCATTTCTACTTGAAGTCCTATTAGGAACATTCAGTTTTGAAGTATTCCTTGGATATAGGCTTTATCTATCCACTTTTAGGAAAAGTCTAAGAGAGAAAACCCCAATACTTTTTATCAACAGGCAGAAGGTGAATTTTAGAATAATAATGATGATGATAATTATAGGCAGAACAAATGATGGCAATGATATTGAGATGCAAAGATTTTCACTCTTCTTAAATGACTGGAAATTGATATATGAAATTGACAGTTATCGCAAACAAAAGTTTATGAGGAGCATTTAAAACTATAGATCCTCTGGATATCACTTGAAATTCTGATTCATTAAGTCCAGAGTAAGATATCTATAATTTTTCCTCAGGATGTTCTACTGATGCAGCAGGTTCCTAAGCTACTGCCCACCTACATGTGCCAAGATTTTTTAACATAATAAGTACCTCAGGATAACCACTAAGAGGGAATGCTCTTGCCTCTCCCCTATTTAATTCTATGAGGAGTAATTTCCTAAAATAACCCTGCTCATTTTATTTCCATAAGAAGTATGACTAATCTGCTCTTCAACTGGCATATAGCAATTAGTCCATGGTTCTCTGGTAGATAGAGTTAATCTAACAGAGGCTCAGAACATGCAAAAATTTGGGCTTTCCCCTTCATTTTTCACAAGACCAATGGTCACACAGCCACCTGGCTAAGTTTCCCTTCTATAGACAGACACTTTACCCTTACAAGACTGGGTTTCCACTGGAGAAGTATTGGCAAGCCAATTTTGAGAGTATGTTGCACTCTCTAAATTTGCCTTTGTGTAATTAAATAATAGTTTGTTTTTTACATCATAAGCATGTCTTATTTTTCAATGGGGTCAAAACACATGTACAAAAGAGGGGTTTTACATATATACTAGAGGCCCAGTGTGTGAAATCACACGAGACTCAGAACTGCCATGCGTGAGTAGCTCACTACCGCGAGCCACCATACTGCGCAAGCCGCAAGCCCCTCTGTGCTCCGCAAGACGCAAGTCCCGCCTTGCTGCATAAGCCATGAGCCCCTCTGTGCCATGCAAGCCATGAGCCCCACCTCGCCACACAAGCCCCTCCGCACTATGTGAGCCGTGAGCCCTGTGTGAGCCCCTCAGCACACCATGCGAATCACACGAGATGCGAGAGCCACAAGCCCCGCCCCGCCACGTGAGCCGCGAGCCCCACTGTGTCCCATGAGCCACGAGTCCCACCCTGCTGCTGCAAGTGCCTTGCGGGCCAGGGGAAAGGACTGAGAGGTGCTCTATGCACCTCCTGGTGACCGGATGTTTGGTCATTACAGTGTTACAGCATTACGGTGATATGGCCACTGGCCTTATATATATACTAGAGGCCCGGTGCACAAAAATTTGTGCACTGGGGGGGGGGGGGAGGTGAGGGGAGATCCCTCAGCCGGCCTGTGCCCTCTTGCAGTCTGGGACCCCTCGGGAGATAACGCCCTGCTGGCTTAGGCCAGCTCCCGAGTGGCAAAGGGCAGGCCCAATCCCTAGGTGCAGCCCCTGGTCGGGCTCAGAGCAGGGCCGATTGGGGAGTTGGGGCGCCACCCACTGTCACGCACAGAGCCGCAGGGCAATCAGGGGGTTGGGGAGCTCCCCCCTATCAGGCACAGAGCAGGGCTGATCAGGGGGTTGGGGTGCCTTCCCCTGGCATGAACAGAGCAGGGCTGATAGGGAGGTTGTGGCCCCGCCCCCTGTCACACACAGAGCCGCAGGGCAATCAGGGGGTTTGGGCTCTGCCCCCTGTCATGCTGATCCCAGTGCCAGGAGGCCTTGCAGCTCCGCTGATCCTGGTGCTGGGAGGCATATTACCCTTTTACTATATAGGATAGAGGCCTGGTGCATGGGTGGGGGCCGGCTGGTTTGCCCTGAAGGGTGTCCTGGATCAGGGTGGGGGTCCCCACTGGGGTGCCTGGCCAGCCTGGGTGAGGGGATGATGGCTGTTTGCAGCTGGTCACACACCCTTCAGGGTGGGGGTCCCCACTGGGGTTCCTGGCCAGTCTGGATGAGGGGCTGAGGGCTGTTTTCAGGCTGGTGGGTGACTGAAGCTCCCAACTGCCTCTTTTTTTCTTTTTTTTTATGCTGGGCCAGCTTTAGCTCTGACTCCAGCTCTGAAGACTCTGCTGCTGAAAGCAGGTATCTGGTTTGTTTGTGTTCTATAATCGAAACATTGTATCAACTCCAGCTCTGAGATCCCGGCTCACTGAAAGCAGGTTTCTGGGGTTTTGTTTAGCTTCTATATTTGTAACTATGTTTCAAACTGCAGACCTCAGAGGCCGGCAAGGCAGGCGGGGAATGTTGGTTTCCTCCGTCACTGAAGCAAGCAAGTTTCATGTTAGTTTCAAGCTGCCTGGCTGCCGGCCACCATCTTGGCTGCAAGTTAATTTGCATATCACCCTGATTAGCCAATGGGAAGGGTAGCAGATGTACACTAATTACCATGTTTCTCTTTTATTATATAGGACTAGAGGCCCGATGCACAAAAATTTGTGCACTCAGGGGAAGGGAGGGTCCCTCAGCCCGGCCTGTGCCCTGTTGCAGTCTGGGACCCCTCAGGAGATAACGCCCTGCTGGCTTAGGCCTGCTCCCGGGTGGCAGAGGGCAGGCCCAATCCCTAGGTGCAGCCCCTGGTCGGGCTCAGAGCAGGGCCGATTGGGGAGTTGAGGCACCGCCCCTGTCATGCACAGAGCAGGGCGGATTCGGAGGTTGTGATGCCACCCTCAGTCACGCTCAGGGTATGGCTGATTGGGGGGTTGGGGCACCGCCCCCTGTCACACTCAAGGCAGGGTCAATGAGGAGGTTGTGGCGCCACCCCCTGTCACACATAGAGCAGGGCCCATCAGGGGGGTTGGGGCTCCGTACCCTGTCACGCACAGAGCAGGGTCGATCAGGAGGTTGGGGAGCTCCCCCCTGTCACTCACAGAGTAGGGCCGATAGGGGAGTTGGGGCACCGCCCCCTATCACACACAGAGCAGGGCGGATCAGGGGGTTGGGGAGCCGCACCCTGTCACACACAGAGCCGCAGGGCGATCAGGGGGTTTGTGTGCTGCCCCCGTCAGTGCCAGGAGGCCTTGCGGTTCCACTGATCCCGGTGCTGGGAGGCATATTACCCTTTTACTATATAGAATAGAGGCCTGGTGCATGGGTTAGGCCGGCTGGTTTGCCCTGAAGGGTGTCCTGGATCAGGATGGGGGTCCCCACTGGGGGGCCGGGCCAGTCTGGGTGAGGAGCTGAGGGCTGTTTTCAGGCTGGCGGGTGACTGAAGCTCCCAACCACTCCTTTTTTTCTTTTTTTTAAATTCTTGGCCAGCTTTAGCTCTGAGGCTCCAGCTCTTAGGCCTCCACTGCTGAAAGGAGGTTTCTGGCCTTTGTTTACCTTCTGTATTTGAAACAATGTTGCGATCCTGCTGGCTGAAGCCCGGAGACTAAAGCAGGTTTCTGGGGTTTTGTTTAGCTTCTATATTTGTAACATAGTTGCTTAGAGTTGCAGCTCAGAGGCCGGCAGTGGCAGGCAGGGAACGTTGGATTCCTCTGTCACTGAAGCAAGCAAGCCTCATGTTCGCTTTCAGCTGCCTGGCTGCTGGCCGCCATCTTGGCTTACAGTTAATTTGCATATCACCCTGATTAGCCAATGGGAAGGGTAGTGGTCTTACGCTAATTACCATGTTTCTCTTTTATTAGATAGGACTAGAGGCCCAGTGCACAAAAATTTGTGCACTCGGGTGGGTCCCTCAGCCCGGCCTGTGCCCTCTCGCTATCTGGGGTCCCTTCCCCTGGCTGCTGACACCAGTTTTCCTCCAGGTCCCGGAACCCAGGCCTTCGCTCTTTGCTGGGAGGGGTCCGCGTGGTGGGCTAGGGGCTTAGCTCTTTTAAAAACACTTCTGAATGTTTGGTAAATAACCCTTCTGAAACATGTAGGAATTTACTTTCTGAAACATGCTGGTTGTTAAGGGCTGATTTGGGTAATCAACAAAATGTATGTTAAAATCCTAATCCCCAGAACCACAGAATGTACCTGTATATGGAGATAAGAGCTTTAAAGAGGGTATTACATTAAATTGAGGCAGTTCCAGTGTGACCCTTGGCCCATCTCACTGAAGTCTTTATAAGAAGAGGAATGTCGGGGTCCAGCCCCAGCAGGTCCAGAGGTTCCCAAAGGTGTGGATGGAGTCGGAGAAGAAGGAATGACACAGAGGCAGCGTTCAGGTTCTCTTTTTATTGTCTTGTTACATCTATATTTATACTATTTGATCCTATAAGCATGCCTCTATAAGCTTTTTTTTTTTTTTTTTGCTGAGGAGAGCATGAGGTCCGTTTATTGGGGGGTCAGTCAATAGGGAAGCTGGCTAGGGTGGGGTAGGGCAGCAGCTTGTCTGGCCCCCGAGAAACCCAACTTGAGTCCAGAGCCTCAACCGCTTTGAAGCCAAAGTCTTCCTCCACGTTTATCTGCACGGGGACCAGCTCCAGAGTCAGCGGGACTCCCGCCCGGCACCTTTCCCGTGGCACTCGCCGCCTCTTCCAACCGCTGGGCCCCTCACCAGGGGCTGGGCTGCTGGCTTCTGCAGGTGCTGGTGTCCTCCTGGGTGGGGACAGCCCCTCTTTCTTCAGAGGCTCCTTCTCAGCGTTTCCTGGGGTCGGGGCATCTGTGCCCTGGCTGCCCTCGTCCTCCAGTAAGATGGTGAACTGGCTGGCCCGGTAGTCGTTGCTGTAGGAGTCCAGCACCCTCATGAGGAACCTCCGCTCCTGCTGGAGTCTCCGTGTTATCCTCTGTATCTGATGGAGCCTGTTCAGGACCCGCTCGTTCACCTGCTCGATCTCCCTGCAGCGCCGACCCAGCACCTGGTACTTCTTGCGATTGAGTTCCTGTTGGCACCGCAGCTGCCAGCCTTGGGCTGCCTCCTCCTCTTCATCTCGCTCCTAGAGGCTGGAGCTGCCCAGACCCCCAGACGTGAACTCCACTTTGGTCTCAAGCTCGCTCTCCAGGATGTGACCACCAAACAGCAGAGGCAGTGCCAGCTCCGAGCTGGGAGGTGCTGAGAACTCCTCAAAGCCCACGGCTGCCATGGACCCCTCTCTCGGCTCCAGCTCCATTTCTCCCTGGCTCCCGGCAGAACTTCCAACCTTGCAAGCCTCTTTTTTTTTTTTTTTCATGTTTCTTTTTTTCCCCACTGATTTTTATTTTTTTAAATTGTTTTATTGCTTAAAGTATTACAAAGAGTATTACATATGTCTCCTTTTTTTCCCTGCCCTTGACAATCCCCTGGCCTCCTTTACCCCCCAGTGTCTTATGTCCATTGGTTATGCTTATATGCATGCATACAAGTCCTTCGGTTGATCTCTTACCTGCCCCCTTCCACCCCCCAACCCTCCCCATCCTTCCTGCTGTAGTTTCACAGTTTGTTCGAGGCAGCTCTGCCTCTGTATCTATTTTTGTTCATAAGTTTATAATGATCTTTATTATCCAGAAATGAGTGAGATCATGTGGTATTTTTCCTTCATTGACTGGCTTATTTCACTTAGCATAATGCTCTCCACTTACATCCATACCATTGCAAATGGTAAGAGTTCCTTCTTTTTTACAGCAGCATAGTATTCCATCATGTAGATGTACCACAGTTTTCTAATCCATTCATCTACTGATGGGCACTTAGGCTGTTTCCAGATCTTAGCTATGGTGAATTGTGCTGCTATGAACATAGGGGTGCATATATCCTTTCTGATTGGTGTTTCTGGTTTCCTGGGATATATTCCTAGAAGTGGGATCACAGGGTCAAATGGGAGTTCCATTTTTAGTTTTTTGAGGAAACTCCATACTGTCTTCCATAGTGGCTGCACCAGTCTGCATTCCCACCAGCAGTGCACAAGTGTTCCTTTTTCTCCACATCCTCTCCAGCACTTGTCGTTTGTTGATTTGTTGATGATAGCCATTCTGACAGTTGTGAGATGGTACCTCATTGCTGTTTTGATTTGCATCTCTAGGATGATTAGTGACTTTGAGCATATTTTCATATGTCTCTTGGCTTTCTTGCAAGCCTCTTAAAGTGCAAAACAACCCACCCCATCCGATTTCATGGCCAGGCACACAGGCCCTGGCCACTAAGCCTCCTGGGAGTTGTAGTTCTCTATTTCCTGCTCGCTTCCCTCGCCCCACCCCCACCCGGAGTCCCCGCTGAAAGGCCCTGCTTGCTGGTCTAATGCCCCTGGCCAAGCATCTGAGTCACCTCCGTTTTTATTCCTGTCCCGACACCGCACCCTCTGACCATGGAGACTCTCCTCTTAGGCGGACCCTGGATCTCCTTCTGGGGCCTAGCTGCCTCAACCCAGGGACCGGATCGAGTCCCCAGGCAGGGATGCAGCCTGGCCTCTGGCCCCACCTCTGGGTGTTCTCAGATCACTGGTGCTCAGTGATCTGAGAAGCCTGGCGGGTCAGGGAAGAGGCAGACATCTGCCTCCTCCCTGCCTCACCCAGCTTCTCTGATTACTGGCCCAGGGCCAGCAAAGGCGCCCAGCTTCTCCAATCTCAAAGGCGGCCCAGTTCTCTGGCTCTTGGCTGCCACCTGGGTTCCGTCAGCGGCAGGTGGCTTCTTCCATCCTTCCCATTTCGCCTCCCATCATTGTGCCTACGTATGCAAATTAACAGCCATCTTTCTTGACAGTTAATTTGTATACCACCCTTATTAGTCAATGGGAAGCGTATCAGATGTACGGTTAATTACCCTTTTTGTCTTTCATTAGATTATATATATATATATATATATATATATATATATATATATATATATATAATATCCCTTCAAAGATCAAATTACAAATATAAGCTATAATTAGAGCTGAAATACAAAAGTAAGCATAGATTAATTGAATATATTAATTTACAAAATAAAATCCTAATAGTGTTCAGGGCAAGTTTTTAGTTTTTATTTTTATTTTTTCTTTTAGTAAAACTAGTGTAATAGAAATATATGATTGAACATCTAAACTGATAGAAATCATAAAATATAATAAGAATTTTGTGAGTGTGAGAACAAGAGCTAGTCAAATATCTACAGTTATAAACACTTGTTCCATTTGATCATGTATGATTCCTCATAATTTTCAAAGCATATCATGATTGGATTATAGGAATACTATATAATAAAGAGGTTATATGCAAATTGACCCTCATGCCCTGGCCTCACAAGATGGCCGCCCCACATCATCACAAGATGGCTGGCAGGGGAGGGCAGTTGAGGGCGACCAGGCCTTCAGGGGAAGGAAGTTGGGGTCGATCGGCCAGCAGGGGAGCAGTTAGGTGTCAATCAGGCCAGCAGGGGAGTGGTTAGGGGGTGATCAGGCTGGCAGGGAGATGTGGTTAGGGCAGCCGTGGGCAAACTATGGCCCGCGGGCCGAATCAGGCCCGTTTGAAGTGAATAAAACTAAAAAAAAAAAAAAAAAAGACCGTGCCCTTTTATGTAATGATGTTTACTTTGAATTTATATTAGTTCACACAAACACTCCATCCATGCTTTTGTTCCAGCCCTCCGGTCCAGTTTAAGAACCCATTGTGGCCCTCGAGTCAAAAAGTTTGCCCACCCCTGGGTTAGGGGCAATCAGGCAGGCAAGTGGTTAGGAGCCAGCAGTCCTGGATTGTGAGAGAGATGTCCCCCGAGGGGTCCCAGATTGGAGAGGGTGCAGGCTGGGCTGAGGGACAACCCCCCCCCCCAAGTGCACAAGTTTTGTGCACTGGGCATCTAGTTTATCCATAAAAGCCTTCATAGTCCTTGCATGAGATGTACTATAGAAACCTATAACTAACATGTGAAATGTTTTATACTTCTGTATGAACAACCATCATCCACATTTGTAGTTTTCTGAATTTTTGAGAAAGAAATATATTCAAATTGCATTATGAGCCATTAAAGTTATATCCAAGGAAGAATTAACTATATCCACAATCTAGAACCTATTTCTACCTGTGTAATAGGTATTTAGTGTTCCATTTTCTACCAACACTATTCTAAATGTGTTTTTCTTTTGGGTCATCTTATTTCTCATTTTCCTCACATATTCAATCACAAGTCCTATTGACTGTACCTCTGAAATGTCTTTCTCCACTAATGCAATAGCTTATCTAGTCTTTAAATTTCTTCCATATCCTGTTCAATATTTGTTCCATTACCAGACTAATTTTTCTAAAATGCAAGTTTCATGATGTTCCTTTTCCATCCGCATTTTTAAAAGTTTAATACTTCCGCATTTTTTGCACAGTAAAATAGAAATCTTTCTGAATGGATTTCAAAATGCCATTCCACTTCGTTTGTAGTAGTCTGTCCCCACTCTGCCACTATTCTGGCTCCATGGACCTAGTGCTCCAATTACATAGAAATGCTAACAATTTACTGATATGCATGCGAATGGCCCTCTTTCTGTAGAGTGTTCTTTCTTCCTTTACCTGGTAAAACTGTAACATAATCTTTAAAACTTAGCTACCTTGCCCTAGCTGGTTTGGCTCACTGGATAGAGCGTCGGCCTGGGAACTGAAGGGTCCCAGGTTCGATTCTGGTCAAGGGCCTGTACCTTGGTTGCAGGCACATCCCCAGTAGTGGGTGTTCAGGAGGCAGTTGATTGATGCTTCTCTCTCATCGATGTTTCTAACTCTCTATTCCTCTCCCCTCCTATCTGTAAAAAAAAAAATCAATAAAATATATATTAAAAAAAAAACAACTTAGCTACCTTATCATCATCTTCTTGAAAAGCTTTTCCTGAGTGTCCTCCAAATAGACTAATCCTCTTGGATTCTTTTACATCTCTCATGTTGCCTAGGAACTTCCCCTTTAAACTATGAGACCATGGAGCAGGGACAACATCATTTTTTGTTCTTGCAGTGATTGACACTCTAACAATAAAACTAAATACAATCTTGAGTTAGTCATAGTTTTCCTGAATTTTACTTTCTTAATATACATAAAAGAGATGAGAAACCTTCAGATTATTATATATATTAAATGAAAGGTATGTGCAAAAATATTGCTATCATAATATGTAACACACAAGTAGCATTCAATAAGTATTAAAGTTGGAATATGTCATATTTTCAGAGTATAATTCATTTATAAATTGCTAAGCATACATTTAAAAAGCTACTATATAGAAAGTAACCTTGAAACTCCAACAACAAAAATAATGACTAAAGTTGCAACACAAAAGTAAGTTCTAAGTAACTGAATACATTATTTTATCAATGTGTATATTCACAACAAAACTGAGCTAGATATAAATAATATACATAGAAAAATGCCTTTATAAAGTACCATCTATATATATAAAGGCTAATATGCTAAGTGTCTGGCCATCCAACTGGTCTCTATGACATTCACTGACTATCAGGGGGCAGACACTCAACACAGGAGCTGCCATGATGTGCACTGGCCAGCACCATGGACCTGGCACCGACAAACCAACACTCGGCTTCCCCCAAGTGGGACACAGGCCCCACCACCACCCCGGATCGACACCCCACCAAATCGCAGTCAATGCTGCCAAGACCTCATGGTGCAAAATGTGGCCCACAGTCCAGCCCAGCTCGGAAACAGTCGCTGTGGGATCTGAGGAATGACATCATGTAGTAACGCCCAGCTTCCTCTCCCTAGTGACTAGCTTCCTGCAGTTTCTTTAGCCCAGGAACACAGGTGGAAAAATTTTACACTTTAACCAAATGTCTGTGAAGCATTTTCCTGTGCCTCATCTCATTTGATCCTCACAGAAGTCCTGGAGTAGGTAGATAGGAGACTCGATAGAATCCTATTTTTTTTTTTTTTCCATTAGGCGGAAAACAGAGATTTAGAAAGCTTAGAAACTTGACCCAACTGAAAAGAAGTAAGAAATGGTGGACCTTGAAAATGACTTCAGGTTTTCTCACTGAGCAGAATATAGTCAAACACTTCTGCAGTCAAATATTTTACCCTTTGTTCTCCCTGATTGATCTACAATAATAATCTGCTTTGTGTTGATATTTACTGCTGTGTTGCTGACAATTATCTGAAAGAGAAGTTGGGGTGCTTCACTGGGCTGGAAAAAGTTTAGTTAAATCAGAAAGCAGGTCTAATTAAGTTTATCTATATATAAAGCTCTTGCTGGCGCCAATTGCATGCATGTGTTTCCATCTGTCATTGTCGATTGTGAATTTGGTTGACACTTCTATTATAGAGAAAGGGCAAATAGTGATATTAAAATATTTCTTCTAATTAATTTTCTTTCAATGTGCATGAATCCATGCACCAACCTCTAGTTTTAATATAATAGATGATAGGTGATCATTAAATGAATAAATACTTATATTGGTTAAGAAAGAAAAGCACAAATACAGAAGAAAACAAAGAAGAATGAAGGAGACAGAGGTAGGCTCAATCACTATTCAATGATTGTCCCAATTAAACATTAAGTGAATATTAACATAGGTCTTAGGAATCCAAGAATACTTTCTATCTTTATGCTGTGAGCTTCTAAAGAATTTGAGCTAATAAAACTTCCCATTTTTATGTTTTAATGAGGAACACATATCTGCATGTAACAAAATTCTTTTTTTTTAATATGTATTTTTATTGATTTCAGAGAGGAAGGAAGAGGGAGAGAGAGAGAGAGAGAGAGAAACATCATGATGAGAGAGAATCATTGATCTGCTGCCTCCTGCACATCCCTTACTGGGGATCGAGCCCACAACCCGGGCATGTGCCCTTGACCAGAATCGAACCCAGGACCCTTCAGCCCGCAGGCCAATGCTCTATCCACTGAGCAAAACCAGCCAGGGCTGTAACAAAATTCTTAACCAATGCTCCAGAGATAGAGAGACTAGAGTTGGTTCAATGGCTCAATAAAGGTGTCAGGAGCCCATGATGCTGTTATTGAGATAATTATCAAAAATTCACAGCAGAACTGCTATATATCCAGATATCATATCTTAATTATAGGAAGAAAGAAGACAGAAGAGGCAAAGGGTAAAAAGGACCCTTCCAATTAATTCTGTCCTTTTACCTCAAGTACGTTTTCACAGAAGCTACACTTACAATAGATTCACTTCTCCCAAAACTAGAATGTGTCTACCCAATCCTGACATCAAGGGAGGTCAATCAACTGTTTACATCCTGTCAACTCAAAATTCAGGTATATCCTTTTCCCCATTACACAGAATACTCTCACCCACTATTCAGAAGAGACAGCCCCAAAGTTCATCTAGTCATGGGATCCAGATTACATATTTAAAAGATAGCTTACCTGGGATCCAGATTACATATTTAAAAGATAGCTTACCTTTTTACAGCACCCACAATGTACAATGGTTGAGAAACAAGTAACTACAATAAAAAATCCTATTTGGAAAAAGGGAGAATTATACTAAACACACAGCAGTATTTGATATATATCAAAATCAACAAATATAAGAACTGATAGGATTAGTGAGACTTCCTGCTCTACAATGAAATAAGTTTCCTGATCAGATATACTGGAAGCTTGCATGTCTCCTCTTTGCAAAAAATCTTCTTTTTTCATTAAGGTACTGCCTTGGGCAAAGGGGCTGGTATATCCTTTCTTCAACCAGCAATACTACAGCAGCTCTTACCCCAGTCTGTGTAACTTGGAGATAGAGTACTCGTATTAGGGCTGAACAATCAGGGTTGTAGCTTTCCAGGCCTTGAATTTCTTTAAAAATTCTTCTTTCAAAAATATAGCCAACCCGCAGTCCTAATGCTTTTGGTCAAGTCATGCTCCACGTAAAACAGTCCCATGGATCATCTAGGCATAGCCTTAAGCTTGGTAATTTTTAAATATAGACCTCTGTATACTCCCTCAGTCTTATCAGGCAGTCTCCACATAAATCTCATCAGCTAGAAGCAGACCATATGAGATCCCCTTGCTGTGAGAGATGACAGAAAATTAATATTTAAGTTTCATAGGCTATCTAGAGAGTAAGGAACAAAGAAAATGGCTGTTAATGCTATTTGGGTGGGCAAATTTGATGACTGTATTATGGATTACAGATAAAGCCATTCTTCTTTCCTTCTCTATTTCCAAATGAGTCACTACACTTGTATCTTTTATGTTGGGTTTCTAGGATTTGATAAACATTCATGATTACAATAGCTTTTCTTGATTTTATAAGTGTTAAATAATAATCAATGTATTCTTTCAGCATGATTACTGTTAAGAAATAAATTAGAGTAGAAAAACAATAGCAAAACAACAAACTAGAAGGTTGTGTGTTTTTTAAGATTAACAAAATTGACAAAATTTTAACTTAAGAAAAGGGAGGGGAGACTCTAAAATTTGAAATTAAATATGTTATATTACAATCACTGTCACAGAAATCAAATAAATATATAAAAACCTTCATGAACAATTGCAACAAATTGCACAACATAGACCTGGCCAAGTGGCTCAGTTGGGTTGGAACACCATCCCATACTCCAAAAGGCTGTGAGTTCGATCCCCAGGAGGCAACCAGTCAATATTTCTCTCATATTAGTGTTGTTGGTTTTTTTCTCTCTTTCCCTTCCTTTCTCTAAAATCAATGAAAACATATCCTGGGTGGGGACTTAAAAAACTGCACAGCATAGAAGAAATAAATAAATTTCAAGAAACACATAACCTACCAAGACTAAATTGTAAAGAAATGGGAAATTTGAACAGACCTATAACTAGTAAAGAGATTGAATCAGTAAACAAAATCTCCCACAAAAGAAAATTCCAGGACCAGAAGCCTTCACAAGTGAATTCTACCAAACTTTTAAAGAAAGAATTAACACCAGTTTTTATCAAATTCTTCCAAAAATTTTAAGAGGAGGGAACACTTCCAAACTCATTTAATGAACCCCAATACCAAAGCCAGATAAGAGCCACTACAAAAACAGAAAACTAGAGAACACTGTTTCTGATGAATATAGATGCAAAATTCCAACAAACTATTAGAAACCAAATTGAACTTCATATTTAAAGATCATACACTGTGATTAAGTAAGATGTATCCCTTTGGTGCAAGGTAGTTCAACATATAAAAATCAAGCAACACAATACATCGCATGAATGGAATGGAATATAAAAATCATATGATCATCTAATAGATGCAGAAAAAGCAATGGAAAAAATAGATATTCATGATAAAAGCACTCAACAAACTAGAAGGAAATTACCTCAACATAATAAAGGATATAGACATGATAGGTAACATCATACTCACCAGTGAAAAGCTGAAATACTTTCCTCAAAAATCAGGAACAAAATAAGGATGTGTCCTCTTGCCACTTCTTTTCAACATAGTACTAGAAGTCCTAGCCAGAAACATTGAGCAAGAAAAAGATGTAAATGTACCCAAGTCCAAAGGAAGAATTAAAATTATCTCTGTAGGTAACCCTAAAGACTCTACCAGAAAAACTTGTTAGAACTAATAAGTGAATTCAGTATACAAAATCAACATACAAAAATCAGTTGCATTTATATACTAACAAATATAAACCTGAGAAGAAAATGAAGAAAATAATTTCACTTACAATAATTGTATTATAACAAATAAAACACTGAGGAATAAACTTAACCAAAGACATAAAAGACTTACACACTAAAAACTACAAACCACTCATCAAGGAAATTTAAAAAGATACAAATAAATGTAAACACATCTAATGTTTATGGTTGAAAGCCTTAATATTGTTAAAATGTCCACATGACCCATAGTGATCTATAGATTCAATACAGTCTCTATCAAAATCTCAATGTTATTTTTTTCACAGAAACAGAAAGAAAAAATTCTAAAATTTGTATGGGACCCCAAAGAACCCCAAATAGCCAAATCAATCTTGAGAAAGAACAAATGCCCCACACTTCCTAATTTTAGAACATATTACACAGTAATTAAAATAGTAGTACTGACATAAAAACAGACATATAGAACAAGGCAGCAGAATAGAGAACCCAAAAATAAATCTTCACATATATGGTTAAGCGAATATCAACACTAGTACCAAGACTATATATGGGGCATGGATAGTCCCTTCAAAAAAAAAAAAGTTGGAAAACTGGATATCCACTTGCAAGAAAAATCTTTAAATCAGACCCTTATTTTACAACATACTCAAAAATCAGCTCAAATAAAGTAAAGCCTTCAATGTAAGATTTGAAACCATAAAACTCCTGGAAGAAGACATAGGGAAAAAGCTTCTTGATATTAGCTTTGGCAATGATTTCTTAGGTATAATACCAAAGCACCAGCAACTAAAGCAAAAATAGACAAATGGGATTATGACCATCTAAAAAAGCTTTATCACAGCAAAGGATATAATCAATAAGATAAAAAAGCAACCTATGGAATGGGAGAAAATAATTACAAATCATATGTATAATGAAGGGTTAATATAAAAAAATGTAAAAAAAGTTGTATAACTCAATAGGAAAAACAAAAACAAACAAACAAACAAACAACAATAACAAAAAACCACCATCATCAACAACAAAGAACCCAATTTATATTAAATGGACTATGGACCAGAATAGGTGTTTCTCAAAAAAAGACACAAATTACCAACAGATAATTGATTTTTCTTTGCTTGGGGTTTATTTATTTGTTTGTTTTAATTGATTTCAGAGAGGGAGAGGGAAAGAGTGAGAGAAACATCAATAATGAGAGAGAATCATTGATAGGCTGCCTCCTGCAAGCCCTGCTCTGGGGATTGGGCCTGCAATCTGGGCATGTGTCTTGACTGGGAATCAAACCATGACATCCTTGTTTCTAGGTCAACACTCAACCACTGAAGCACACTTGCCAGGCACCAACAGGTATTGTAAAGATGCTCAACATCTCTAAACTTCAGGGAAATTCAAATCAAAATGACAATGACATATCACCTTATACCTGAAAGGATAACTAGCTAATCTAATAAAAGACAAACATGCAAATTGACTGTACATTCACTATGCCTTAAGCCATGCCCACCAGCCAATCAGAGCGACTATATGCAAATTAACCCAACCAAGATGGCGGCTGACAGCCACGGAGCTGGAGCAAGCAGGAGGCTTGCTTGCCCCAGTGATGGAGGAAGCCAAGCTTCGTGGCCGGCTCTGAGCTCCACTGAAGGCAACAAAGTTTCAATTATAGAAGATAAATAAACCCCAGATACCTGCTTTCAGCCAGCCGGGGCCATAGAGCTGGAGCGAGCAGGAGACTTGGTTGTTCCAGTGATGGAGGAAGCCAAGCTTCCCACTGGCCGGCTGTGAGCTCCACTGAAGGCAACAAAGTTTCAATTATAAAAGGTAAATAAATCCCAGAATAAAAAAGAAAAGAAAAAGAGAGGCTGGGAGCTTCCGTCGCCAGGGGGCTTGGCCAGCCTGAAAACGGCCCTCAGCCCCTCACCCAGGCTGGCCAAACCTCCATGGAGTGAGGGTCCCCACTGGGGGGGTCTTGACCAGCCTGCAAACAGCCATCAGCCCCTCACCCAGGCTGGCCAAGCACCCCAGCAGGACCCCACCCTGATCCAGGACACCCTTCAGGGCAAACCAGCCAGCCCCCACCCATGCACCAAGCCTCTATCCTATATAATATAAGGGTAAAATGCAAATTGACCCTAACAGCAGAACGACTGGAAATGACTGGTCACTATGACACACACTGACCACCAGGGGGCAGATGCTCAATGCAGGAGCTGCCCCCTGGTGGTCAGTGCACTCCCACAAAGGGAGCTCTGCTCAGCCACAAACCAGGCTGATGGCTACCAGTACAGTGGTGGTGGTGGGAGCCTCTCCCGCCTCCTCAGCAGCACTAAGGATGTCTGACTGCAGCTTAGGCCTGCTCCCCGCTTTCAAGTGGACATCCCCTGAGGGCTCCCGGGCTGCCAGAGGGATGTCTGAATGCCAGCTTAGGCCCAATCCCCCAGGGAGCGGGCTTAAGCCAGCATGTGGTTATCCCCTGAGGTGTCCCAGACTGCGAGAGGGCACAGGCTGGGCTCAGGGACACCCCCCCTCAGTGCATAAATTTTTGTGCACTGGGCCTCTAGTTATAATATATAATAAGTGTTGGCAAGGATGTATACTAAAGAGAGCCATTATATACTGTTGGTGGGAATGCAAATTGGTGCAGCCAGTATGGAAAATAGTATGGAAGTTTCTCAAAAAGAATAAAAATAAAAATAGTACTACTATGTGACCCAGCAATCCCAGTTCTAGGTATATATCCAAAATAATTGAAATCAAGATCTTGAAGGGGTATCTGAAATCCCATATTCATTGTAGCATTATTCACAAAAGCCAAGACATGGAAACAACCTAAATGTCTATGAAGAGATGAATAGATTTAAAAAAAGTTAAATGGAATATTAGCCTTAAAAAAGAAGGAAATCCTGTTGTTTGCAACAACAATGTTCTGTTCTTGGATCATTCCCACTTTCTTGGGAAAACTCCAATTTTATTAAATCTTCCTTTAGATACATTGGCCTGAATTCAAATCCAAATATAAATGTACTATGAATTAATCTAACCATAGAATTATTTTTTAATTTTCTTTTTAATAGTTTTCTTATGTTAGTAAAACTTCTGTTGGACATTTCTGGTCATAGTAGCACAGAGGTTTGATTTTTTTTTTTCCCCTACAGAGAACTGAAATTACTCCTCCCCAGTACCCTTGCAAAACAAGTAGTTTGAGACTACTAACCTAAAAATATAGTTTAAGTCTGTTCATTTAAGACACTGCATTTGAAATGTTGCTTTTAATCCTCACCCAAGGATATTTTTTCCATTGATTTTTAGAGAGAGTGGAACGGAAGGGGAGAGACACAGAGAGAAACATTGATGCTGTGAAAGAGACACATGGATTGGTTGTCTCGCAAATGCACCCCAACCAGGGCCAGGGATCCAGCCTGCAACCAAGGTACATGCCCTTGACAGGAATCAAACCCACAATCCTTCAGTCATTGGGCTGTCACGAACTGCTGAGCCAATCCAGCTAGGGCCATTTACCAATGTTTGATTACTCTCATAGTATCCTGAAAATATCCTGCTCATCCTCATCAGTTTGACATTTCAATCCAAGTTGAAAATTTTATTGTACATTTCCTCTAACAGATAGTCCATAAGTGAACTGGCCAAATTTCTCTGTTGAATTTCTCTGTTGATACCTGTGCTGCTCTTGCCAGAGAAGTGTCTATTTATCTTTTCTATTTGATTCTTCTTTGTAAGATAGTCATCGCTAGCTTCTGACAGGTAGTTTTATTTAAATAGCCTTTACTGTGGAAATTTACTGAATATTTATTGAAAGTCTATATCAAAAACATGCAATAGTTGCCTCTTTATATGCAATTTTACATCAAATTAAAAATATTAGTTGTTTGTTATAATCATCTGCCTGTGCTTCACCTGCATATCTTTGATGAAGACAGAACCTTTATTTACGAACATAGCTTAACAGCGAACTATACAAGTAAGACTTCAAAAATTTGTGCTTACTTAATTATTCCATTATCATTTTTATTTTTGAAAATTCCAAAAGTGAGTGTGTAAAATTGAGACTAAATGGTTAAATTGTACTTTCTTTAAGGCTTTTATTTATTTATTTATTTATTTATTTATTTTTAATTAAATCTTTATTGTTCAGATTATTACATTTGTTCCTCTTTTTCCCCCTCCATAACTCCCCTCCTCCCAGTTCCCGCCCCACCCTCCGCCCTCACTCCCCACCCACTGTCCTCATCCATAGGTGCACGATTTTTGTCCAGTCTCTTCCCGCATCTCCCACACCCCTTTCCCCCCCAAGAATAGTCAGTCCATTCCCTTTCTATGTCCCTGATTCTATTATAATCACCAGTTCATTCTGTTCATCAGATTATTTATTCACTTGATTCTTAGATTCACTTGTTGATAGATGCATATTTGTTGTTCATAATTTGTATCTTTACCTTTTTCTTCCTCTTCCTCTTCTTAAAGGATACCTTTCAGCATTTCATATAATCCTGGTTTGGTGGTGATGAACTCCTTTAGTTTTTCCTTATCTGTGAAGCTCTTTATCTGACCTTCAATTCTGAATGATAGCTTTGCTGGATAAAGTAATCTTGGTTGTAGGTTCTTGGTATTCATCACTTTGAATATTTCTTGCCACTCCCTTCTGGCCTGCAAAGTTTCTGTTGAGAAATCAGCTGACAGTCGTATGGGTATTCCCTTGTAGGTAACTGAGTTTCTTTCTCTTGCTGTTTTTAAGATTCTCTCTTTATCTTTTGCTCTTGGCATTTTAATTATGATGTGTCTTGGTGTGGTCCTCTTTGGATTCCTTTTGTTTGGGGTTCTCCGCGTTTCTTGGACCTGTAAGTCCATTTCTTTCACCAGGTGGGGGAAGTTTTCTGTCATTATTTCTTCAAATAGGTTTTCAATATCTTGCTCTCTCTCAGCTTCCGGCACCCCTATAATTCTGATGTTGGTACGCTTGAAGCTGTCCCAGAGGCTCCTTACACTATCCTCGCATTTTTGGATTCTTTTTTCATTCCGCTCCTCCGGTTGGGTGTTTTTTGCTTCCTCACATTTCAAATCATTGACTTGATTCTTGCGCTCCTCTGGTCTGCTGTCGGGAGTCTGTATAATATTCGTTATTTCAGTCCGTGTATGCTTAATTTCTAGTTCGTTCCCCAATATAAGATCGAGGGTCTCAATAGTTTTCTTGTAGATCTCATTAAGTTTATCGGCGGCTTCTAAACAGTTCTTGAGAGACCTTAAAAGTGTGGTTCTGAACTCTATATCTTCCATTGACAATTTTGTCCTGTTTCTTTGTCTCCGCATTTTGTTATGCTTCCTTGGTGCACCCCCTAGTGGTCTTTGTGCGCAGTCTTATAGTTAAACCTTGGTTGTTGTAGCTAATACCAGGGAGGGTTTGACCTCCAGGCCAAGTGGCTATGAGAATCAGCTGTGTCTGCAGTGAGAGAACTTCTGTCCTCTAGGGAGGTGCTAATCTGGCGTTTGCCTGAGGCTATCTGGCAAATGCCTCTGTGCAGGGTTTGGGCGGGGCGGGTCGCACAGGATCCACAGGGTGGGCCGGAGAGAGCAGTTATGGCGGCTCTCAGTCCTGTCCCCAGGGGCTCTGCCTCTCTGAGTCCCAGCACCCGCTGCAAACCTCGGAGAGAAAGCTGCACTCGCTCTGACCGAAGCCAGACAGTCCTGCTTCTCCCGTTTGAGTCTGGGTCCCTAAAGACTCGCCTGTATCTGGAGCTCAGAGTCTGCGACTCCCTCCAGATTGAAAACGCCAACCGCGCCCTCCGCCGCCAGCCCGCTCTGCGCACTCCGCACCTCAGAATTTGACTTCAGCACTGCGCCTCCTCTGAGTGTCCGTATGCGTTTCTCTTTCCTCCTAGTTGTAGGACTTCCACTCAGCCAGCGTTCCTGTGGTTCTGGGTGATGTCCGTTCCGTTTTTTAGTTTCACTTTTGAAGTAGTTGTTCAAGGCAGCAAACTCCGGCTTTAACCTATGCCGCTATCTTGGTTCTCCGCAAGTATTTAATTCTCTTTAAGGCTTATAAATGTACAAGATTGGCAAAGTGTTATGTACCAGATTGAATAGGTGAAAATAAACCCAGTTAAATTTTAAATTAATAATTAATATACTTTAGTATGAATATGCTCCAAATATTTTATGGAGCATATTTATATTTTTTTAAAATGTATGATGTTTATCTGAAATTAGATCTCACTAGGCATCCTGAATTTTATCTGACAGTCCTACAAATGGGTATACTATAACCCACAAGATTTCCTTTCCAACTTTAAGAAAGGTATCATGCAGCCCAGGTAATCTGTCTTCATTTAGTTAACTAATTAGATCCAGAACAGCCTGTTCATATACTAATGTGTGCAATCTAATTCTGCAACCTTATTTGTTTCAAAGGCTATTTTTGAACTAAAATTTTCTTTGCCATATCACTATTAAAAAATAAGACAAATCTGCTCAATGGTTGAACATCAACCTATGAACCAAGAAGTCATGGTTTGATTCCCTAACAGGGCATATGCCCAGGTTGTAGGCTCTATTCCCAGTGTGGGGCAGAGGCAGCCAATCAGTGATTCTGTCTCATCATTGGTGTTTTCATCTCTCTCTCCACCTCTCCCTTCCTCTCTGAAATAAAAAAATATATATATTTTAAAATATATAAAATAAATAAAAATTAAGGCAAACCTTTAATTCATTTTAATGTGTCTCACTGAGAATAAAATGTTCTACTCTTCATTATCTAGTCTTTTATACGTAACTAGTGACCTGGTGCATGGGTTCATGCGCATTGAAAGGAAATTAATTAGAAGGTGGCTGATGGGGCAGAACTGGGCCAGATGAGCCGGACATGCTCTGGAGCCAACCTCCAGCAGTCCCTCCCCAGTGTCTGCAGAGTGAGTGGGGTCCCTCCTGCAAGTGAGATCCCTCAGCCTGGCCTGTGAGGATCTGACTGAAACCAGCTCTCCAATATCCCCCAATGGGTCCCAGAGTGCGAGAGGGCACTCTGCAAAGTTGTTGTACAGGGTGTGGAACACAAATGCAAGTGTGAAGTAAATGAGATTAGAGGCCAACAATACCCAAGCAACAATATAACCAACAGCCAAAGGTGGAATCGCGCAGCCCTGTGAGGATTCGGGTTCCCTCCTCTCTGGTGTTGGAGTGCATCACCTGAGAACCACTGCTGCGAAGTCACTGCAGCTCAGCAGCTCCTGCATTGAGCGTCTGCCCCCTGGTGGTCAGGGCGCATCATAGCGACCGGTTAGATGGGTGGAGGGACACTTAGCATATTAGCTTTTTATATAAATAGATTATTACAGTTTAAAGGCATTTAAAATATTATTTGATTTTGGTGTCTAATTTAAAATATACTTGTTACCTTTATCAGTAGGTGCCCCCATCGTTTAGGCTCCCTACTTACAGGCAAAATAATAAATGGGTAATTTTTTCAGTTCTGTTCCACTGAGCTTTTACCTAACAAAAAGTAACAACAGCTTCTGGCAATAGAAGAATAGTAACAGAATCAATACAGTATTGATTGAAGTCAATACTAAATTTCAATGTTATAAACGTTATTTTTTTTCATTTAGAAAAAAAAATTTAAATGTGAGCTTACAAGAAAATATTAGACACTGCTCACTAGAATTAATTTTAAATTATTTTTACCTTATTTAGGCAAGATTGGACTCCCTGTTATTGAATTTTAAATAAACTCTCTTTTCATTTTTTAAAAATAGTGATCATAATTTTTTTAGATTAATAGACTATTTTTAGAGCAGTGTCAGGTTTACAGAAAAATTGAGTAAAAATACAGAGTTCCCTTATACTCCCTTACCCTCTCCATTCCTGCACACAAACAGATTCCCTATTAACATCTTGCATTAGTGTAGTACATTTCTTACAACTGGTGAGTCAAATTTAATGCACAATTATTATCTAAAATCCACTGTTTATATTAGGGTTCACTCTTTGTGTTAAATATTCTGTAGGTTTTCGGCAAATTAGAATGATATGTATCCAACATTATAGTAACACTAGAGGCCGGGGGAGCGTGGCCTGTGGGGATCAGCCCACTGCGGAAGCGCCGATCATCCTGGTTAGCTGAGCAGCTGTGGACGCACCCTCTGAGCAGCTGCTCCACTCTGGGAGTGCACTGACCGCCAGGGGGCAGCTACTGCATTGAGCATTTGCCCCCTGGTAGTCAGTGCACGTCATAGTGACTGGCCAACTGGTAGTTAAGTCATTCCACTGTTCAGTTGCTGGGCTTTTATGTATATAGATACAAAATAGTTTCACTTCGCTAAAAATCTCCTGTGGTTCACCTACTCAGACAGTCCACCCATCTTTCCCTGATCCCCCAGTAACCATTGATCTCTATAGTTTTGCCTTTTCCAAAATGTTGGAATCAGTTTGTGGCCATTTCATATTGGTTTCTTTGACTTAGCAGTATGCATTTAAGACTCCTTTAGCTAACTCAATTCTTTTTATTTATAATACTAAAAGCATAATATGCTAATTAGACCAGATGTCCTTCCACATGAAGCCGGGGCTGGGAGGGAAGCCTGGGTCTTGGGTGCCTACTGGTGGCTGGAGGGAAACCAGCCTGGGTCCCAGGTGCCTGCGGGCAGCCAGAAGTAAGTCAGCCCGGGTTCTGGGTTCCAGGTTCCGGGTGCCAGAGGGAAGCTGGTGCTGGCAGCCAGGGAAAGGAAGGCCTACTCTTGCAGGAATTCCGTGCATTGGGCGTCTAGTTGTTTAATAATAATCCATTGTAAGGATGTGCCAAAATTTCTTTATCCATTTACCTCTTGAGAGACATCTTAGTCGCTTCCAAATTTTGGCAATTTTGAATATAGCTATTATGAACATTTGTGTTTCGGTATTTATATGGATAATCATAAGCTTTTTAACCAATGATTTTGGATTTGTTTGTTTTTCCTTCTTTTGTCAGAATGTCAAGTTCAGTTAAGTTATGATTACTATTATGTAACGGTCAATGTATTATTATCTTCTGTATTAACTTTTGTTTGCCTCCCAGGACAGAGGCTAATTCAGAGGATAATAGAATCATTTTCTGTGAATCCAAAGACATTGTGGTGTTTTGGGTTTTCCTATCACTTTAATGTAACGCAGCAACTCTATACTGCTGCATAGAGTTGACAGAATAAAAAGTGTTGGTACCTTTACTTGTGAGGGGAAAATAATGGAGGGGATGATTTGTCAGTAGTCTTACTTCAAATGATCTATATCAACTTTCAATAGCCTTGCAATACTAGCTTTAACTGGGTTGGTAAACTGAAAGCTATCTATCTATCTATATAAAACCATAAGCGACCGGTCGACAGTTTGACCAGTCTCTATGATGTGCACTGACCACCAGGGGGCAGATGCTCAACGCAGAAGCTGTCCCCTGGTGATCAGTGCACTCTGACAGTGGGAGCTCAGCTCAGCTGACTGATGGGTACCAGAAGCCGTGCTCACTGCTGGCGAGCACAGCTGCAGTGGCACAAGCTTCTCCCACCTCCATGGCAGCGCTGAGAGACAGCTGCGGCGAGCTCAGCAGGGCGCAGCACCCAGCTTGGGCTCAGGCTCCAACCCAGTCACCTGCTGCTTCACACACCATTATATCCCTCAGGGGATGTCAGATATCCCCCGAGATGTCCCGGATTGCAAGAGGGCACAGGCCAGGCCGAGGAACCCCACCAGTGCACGAATTCATGCACCAGGCCTCTAGTAAATATATGATCAAGCGTGTTTCCAAATATCTTCATAAATAAAAATTTATTTATTGAAGCTATATTATTTTGTATTCCTGTGTTAGATAAGTAGAACATTAAGAAAATTACGGCAGAATCAAACAACTGTTGAATACTAGAATAACTTAAATGTTAAAATTATTCCTAATAAAGAACTCAAAAATATGAGATAATTTCTATCTTTTCATATTAAGATAACTATATACTGCATTTGTGGCTTTTGCAAACATAGTTATAATTACCCCTGGCATTGTATTCTCCCTGTCTTTCTTCCCCACTTATTAAAGCTATTTATTTACAACAAATACTTCGCTTGCAAACATTAGTCTGCTGTTAACAAAAGCAGAGCCCAAATTTGTAATTAGCTACAGCTGTACATGCTGCTTCCCTTACTCAAAAATCTCCTATCATTGGGAAGCTGGTTAGCTCATTATATTCTTTATGGGAACCAATCTTGAATACTGTATAAAAGCCTTGTTCTCCATATGCATAGTTCAAATAAACTATTATCTATTCTGGCTGGGATGGGGGTACCATTCACAGCAGTAGTTGGACTGAAGGGAGGAGAGGGGGAAGGAAAAGGTCTTGAGGGTAGTTGTGCATACTTCATTAAATGAAAATAAATATTATACATTAGTTAATAATTTAAGCACCAATTCCAGATTCTGTGTCCAAGTTACATATCATTAAATGCCAATTAATCAATATCAAGTGCATCTCTTACATCATAAAGTCCAAATATGACCTGGTGCTTTTTCTAATGTAGGTTAATCCTACCAATGTGTTGCCCATTTATAGAATCTCATACAACATAGCCAGGGTTCTGTGATTCTGGGAAAGTTACTTAACCTCTCTATTCTTCCATTTCTTCGTTTGTAAAATGGGGATAATGATCACATGTACTTCATTGGGTTTAATGAGAATTAAGTGAATTAACATTCATTGAATACTTAGAACACTGTGTTAAATTATTATAAGATCTGGTACATTTTAGTGGGTAAAAATTTTCCCTCTCCATTGTTGATATTATTGACCAAAGACAAAAAAAATAAAACTATCTCTACAAAGTTCATTACACTGGTGAGTTATAAAGGGGAAATAAATGGCAACAGAGGAAGATATTTTCTCCAAAAACCTATTTGGTTGAAATCCTGAGCAGCAGAAAACTCCATGCCAGTATTTATGATTTTGGTATTTGTAGTATTCTGCTAAAATAGATTTCACTATCCATTGGCTGACTTACAAATTACAGAAGATGATTCCAGAATAATTGACACTCTACCCTTCTGAATTACCACTCCAGATATGCCCAGAAAAGAAAATTATAAAACCTGGTGAGGGTGGGTTTTCATCAACAGCAGTTATAATTTCCCTTAGATAATTTTGTTTGATATTTGATAGATAAAATGTCAAAGAAAGGAGTAAAATGTAAGGAGAATAGAAAAATGACATTATTAAAAAAAACTCACTCCAAAAGATTTATGCGTAAAGATCAATAGTTAGAGTTCCAATTTATCAATGGAGTTTGTTCAGATTAAAAGATGCATTGTAGTAAGTTAAGCTTTCATTGACAATAATGTTTTATTAATCTAAATATTTCTAAAACTCACACATATATAAATTTTAATATATCCTATCATTTCAGGTAGAAAACTAGGGGGTGTCATATAAATTATGAAAAACAGTCTGAGGATGTTAATTCTGTTTTCTTTGAGATAGACTCCTAATTTAAAAATCAAGTATTAAAACTGAAAATATTTCTTAAAAGATGTTAATCATTAATAAGTATTAAAACTAAATTCAATGTTAATTAATGCAAAATAAAATATTGATGGAGAGGAAAAAGGTACCATAAGAATTGAATAACCAGAACATGGCATGTTTTGCATGACATGTTAGTTGCAAAGTAATATGGTTGTGTGCTTGTGGGTACATTTTTATAAGATAAGTGATGCAAAGAGAAAGAGATGGGCAAGATTAGAGGTAAGTGGGTCTTTGATTCCTGCATACAATAGTCAATTATTTTCCACAGTACAAAGTCCCATATAGTAGAAAAAACTGTGTAGTTCATAACTCTACTTCAATTTATTAATAATGTGCTGACAAAGCTCCAACTATAAGCAACAATCATTAATGACAGTCAAAATGTAGGTAAAATCCATAATTTGCATTTTTGGCAGAAAGAATAATTTTAACAACTATTCAGAAAAGATTTCTTTTGAAAGATTAATTGGTTTCACATTCTTCTTTTAAATTTTTAAATTCAGTACAACAGTTGGCAGTTTGGGTTAATTTTGCCTTTATATGACACTAAAGCCACCATTGTTCTTGAACACATTAACATAAGAGATATAGCTACTCTTATAGTAATATCACAATCTCAAGTTTCCTGAAAGTAGTTTGAGGTCTTTGATATCCACATCATGGTTTTCAAAAAGAAGTGATCAGCACTGAAAGCACTAAAGCAAAAAATAAGTCTAGGACCTTGCTAACTTCATAAGCACACAGGCCTTTCTTTCTCTAAAGCTGTTGTTGCCTGGCCACTGATTGAGGGAATGAACAAAAAATTGTGGAAAAATTGCCAGAGCTTCCTTGGCTCAGCATTTGTCTGATGTCTTTACCTGATCATAACTCTTCCCTCATTACAGTGGACTTCCTGCTTCAATCATGCCTAAGCTTGATACGTTCTCTGGACTCTGCCTTGAGACAGTCATCTGTGTTAGTTGTATAACTTGATTAGTTGGACATCATCTACCCTGGCTCTTCATGTCTTTCTTCATTTCTCCATTTCGTATACTCTCAAGAATCAACCAATGGACACAGACAACAGAAGGGTGAGGGCATGAGTGTGGGGGGGGGGGGGATGAGATCACATATGTAATACCTTAATCAATAAAGAAATTAAAGATTGAAAAAAAAAGACGTAAGCAGCCAAGACCAATCTCCTATAAAACATTCACCTAGATAATTCTGAAAAATCTAAGTTTGAGATAAAATGTCACTGATGCTTACTATTATTGTTATGTAACTTAATTAAATAGCATATAAAACAACAAAATAAAAGTGTCAAGAGAAAAAAAAAAGAATCTAGCTTATTGTGTAGTGTTGCCCTCACAAGTTGAAGCAGCCAGAGCTGTGTAATACGAAAGCATTATAACTGCCTACGGTAGCAATATTATGAATTCATTTGCACAGTAATCCTATATAATAAAACCCTAATATGCAAAGCAACTGAACAGCAGAACAACCGGTTGCTATGACGCATACTGACCACCCGGGGGCAAACACTCAATGCAGGAGCTGTCCACTCGTGGTCAGTGCACTCCCACAGGGGGAGCACCGCTCAGCCAGAAGCCAGGCATGAGCCTCTGCAGCAACACTACCCAAGCTGTTTGTACTGTCTTTTCCATATGAATGGCCTGTCCTGGCTCACGCTTCAGACTTTCTTAAAATCTCTCAAACAAGCAGCAGCTGGACTCAGTGTACCCAATACATGTCAATAGGCCCTGCACTATCAGCAGCTTGCCTTGGCTCACAGCTTGGTCTCCCCTGAGCATCTCCAAGTCCAACATAAGTGGCAGCCATCTGCAGATCACTTTGTAGCTCATGCTGGGTGATGCCAGGCAGGGCACAGCCAGAACTTACTTTGCACCTCCTGGGGGACCTCAGAGCCAATGTACCCAGTGGTCAGCCTCAAACCACACCAGATTGTTGGGGTCCAACCCCAGCAGGTCCAGGGGTTCCCAAAGGTGTGGACAGAGTCGGTGAAGAAGGAATGACACGGAGGCAGCGTTCAGTTGATCAGCATAGCCAGGTTCTATCTTTATTGTCTTGTTACATCTGTATTTATACTTATTTGATCCTATAAGCATGCCTCTATAATCACATCATGGTATGTTTTGGGTAACCTTCTACAGTTCCTTGTTTCTTATCTGACCTTTGCCAAAAATCCTGTCTCTATCTAGTTCTGTTGATTTTAATCTCGTCTAGGTTAATCTCTGTGTTTCCATTATAAGGGCTATTCCAAGGTCACTGCTCTACTGATAGGCTACAAGGAAGTAACTGAAGGAGATTATCCTACCCAGTAGAGGTTATGTCCTCCCAGCCTCGCTGTTTGCCTTCCGTGGGACTGCCTTGTGTCGGTGGATCTCCAGGGGTATAGGCTTTGGTGCTTTCCCTGGTGGGCAGACCCCTGGGGATGTGGGTCCAACAAGTCCCAAATTTATTGCCAACAGTCTTAGTCCAAGTTCTTCATAAGTAGTACATGGTATTTCTGTAACACTAGGGGGATTTACTGATTTATCCTCTTCCTTAGTTCTGTTAATCCCTAACCTGGGGAAACAACCTTTCTCGGGGAGGTGGTCCTATTTAAAACACATAGTGCTAAGAGGGGGAGCAAACATATGCCATATATGCCAGGTCCTTTGAAACATAAGCTGTGCAGATGTTTCTTCCCTGCAGCGACTGTGTCAAGCAGCAAGGGTGGACTGGCTTCCAGCAAATTACCCCATTTTTATTTTTTAAATGACAGCGCATGTAAGTCAGTGGCCACCTCTCAGATTGGGTTGTTTAAGACTCGGAAGACCTGTTTGTTACTTTGCCAACAGGTCAGTCCGAGTCTTAACCCTATATTGGCTTGACACACCAGATTACAATCCTACGACATCCACAAGCAACACACTCAAGGGGCAGACTCCATGAGTACCAAAGCCCCACTGAAGCAAGTCCTGCTCCATAGGAATGTCTCCTGCACAGCAGCTCTTCCACTACAATAACAGTTGGTTCTCACAGCCAATTGGCCTGGGAGTCAATCTCTCCCAGCGATGACAACAGCAATCAAGGCTCAACTACAATAGGACAATGCACATAGCCCACACAGGGAAGCACCAAGAGTGCCCAGCTTAGAGGATGGGGGAGGCTAAGCAACTGGGCCCCCTGGACACCTACTACATAAGGCCACTTTACCAATCCCAGAAGACATAGAAGCTCCACCTAATACATAGAAACAAACACAGGGAAGCAGCCAAAATGTGGAGATAAAGAAACATGTCATAAATGAAAGAACAGAAGAAATGTCCAGAAAAAGAACTAAATGAAATGGAAGCAAGCAAACTACCAGATACAGAGTTCAAAATAGTGGTTATAGAGATGCTCGGGAACTTAATGAGAACTTCAAGGAACTTAGCGAGACCATCAATGACATAAAAAAGGACCCATCAGAAATTAAGGATACACTAATTGAAATGAAGAATAATTTATAGGGAATCAACAGTAGAGTAGAGGATGCTGATAATCAAATCAGTGATTTGGGAATATGAGTAAGCAAAAATAATCCAATCAGAACAGCAAAAAGAAAAAAAAAGAATCCAACAATATGAAGATAGTGTAAGGAGCTTCTGGGACAATTTCAAGCATACCAACATTCACATCATGGGGGTACTGTACTAGAAAGAACAGAGATGGAGCAAGAAATTGAAAACTGCCCTGGCCTATTTGGATCAGTGGTTAGAACACCAGCCTGCAGACCAAAAGGTCCCAGTTTCAATTCCTGGTCAAGGGCATGTACATCCATTGTGGGTTCAATCCCTGCCCTTAGATGGGGCTGATGTGGGAGGCAACCAACTAATGTGTATCTCTCACATCGATGTTTCTCTCCCTCTTCTCTTTCTCCTCCATCCTTTCCACTCTCTCCAAATATCAATGGAATCCTATATAATAAAAGGCTAATATGCAAATTGACCAAGTGGCGGAACAAACAGTTGCTATGACGCACACTGACCACTTGGGGGCAGAAACTCAATGCAGGAGCTGCCCCCTGATGATCAGTGTGCTCCCACAGGGGGAGCACCTCTCAGCCAGAAGCCCTGAGCTGGGCTCACAGCTGGCGAACACAGCGGCGGTGGTGGGAGCCTTTCCCGCCTCCACAGTGGTGCTAAGGATGTCTGACTGCCTGCTTAGGCCCACTACCCAGGTGGAGCGGACCTAAGCGGGCAGTCAGACATCCCCCCGAGGGCTCCCAGACTGTGAGAGGGTGCAGGCCGGGCTGATGGACCCCCCCTCCCCCAAGTGCACAAATTTTGTGCACTGGGCCTCTAGTATATATATATATCCTATCTAATAATAGACAAACATGGTAATTAACTGTACCTCCAACATGCTTCCCATTGGCTAATCAGGGCGATATGAAAATTAACTGCCAACCAAGATGGCGGCCTGCAGCCATGCAGCTGAAGCGAACAGGAGGCTTGCTTGCTCCAGTGATGGAGGAAGCCAAGGTTCCCCACCTGCCGCTGCTGGAATCTGAGCTGCACTCTAAGAAACAATGTTACAATTATAGAAGCTAAACAAACCCCAGAAACCTGCTTTCAGCCAGCCGGGCCTCAGAGCTGGAACTGCAACAGTGTTTCAATTATAGAAGCCAAACAAACCCAGATACCTGCTTTCAGCAGCCGAGGTCTCAGAGCTGGAGCCGAGCCTCAGAGCTAAAGCCAGCTCTCAGCTCCAGTGACAGCCATAGAAGGTAAATAAATCCCAGAATAAAAAAAAAGAAAAAAAGGAGAGGTTGGGAGCTTCAGTCGCCCGCCAGCCTGAAAACAGCTCTCAGCCCCTCACCCAGACTGGCCAGGCACCCCAGTGGGGACACCCCCCGAAGGGGGTGTGACCAGCTGTAAACAGCCATCATCCCCTCACCCGGGCTGGCCAGGCACCGAAGCGAGACCCCCACCCTGATCCAGGACACCCTTCAGGGCAAACCAGCCAGCCCCCACCTGTGCATCAGGCCTCTATCCTATATAGTAACAGGGTAATATGCAAACTGACCCTAACAGCAGAAACACTGGGAATGACTGGTCACTATGACACACACTGACCACCAGGGGGCAAACGTTCAATGCAGGAGCTGCCCCCTGGTGGTCACTGTGCTCTCACATGGGAGGAGCTCTGCTCAGCCACAAGCCAGGCTGATGGCTGCCAGTTCAGCGGTGGTGGTGGGAGCCTCTCCTGCCTCTTCAGCAGTGCTAAGGATGTCTGACTGCAGTTTAGGCCTACTCCCTGCTGGCAAGTAGACATCCCCCAAGGGCTGCCGGGCTGCCAGAGGGATGTCTGATTGCCATCTTAGGCCCAATACCCCGGGGAGCGGGCCTAAGCCAGAAAGTGGTCATCCCCTGAGGGGTCCCAGACTCTGAGAGGGCAGAGGCCGGGCTGAGGGGCCCCCCTCCCCCCCACCCCCAAGTGCACAAATTTTTGTGCACCGGGCCTCTAGTATATATATATATATATCTCCCCTCAGGTGAGAATTACAAAAAAAATAAAATAAAATAAAGGAAATTTAAAACCAATTTAGAAAATAATGACCTAAAACTTTCCTTACCTGGTGAAAATAATAGAGTGACAAGCTGCGGAAGCACAGAGAGTCCCAAACAAGAGGAATCCAAAGAGGCCCACACCAAATAACATGCCAAAGGTTAAAGACAAAGAGAGAATCTTAAAAGCGGCAAGAGAAAAGCAGTTAGTTACCTATAAGGGAGTGCCCATACTACTGTCAGCTGATTTCTCAATAGAAATTTTGAAGGCCAGAGGGGAGTGGCAAGAAATATTCAAAGTAATGGAAAGCAAAGACCTACAACCAAGATTGCTCTACTCAGCAAAGCTATCATTTAGAATTGAAAGTCAGATAAAAGCTTCCCAGACAAGAAAAAGCTAAAGGAGTTCATCACCACCAAACCAGTATTACATGACATATTAAAGGGTCTTCTTTAAGAAGAAGAAGGAAAAAAAAATATGAACAGTAAAATGTCAATAAATACATAGATATCAACAATTAAATCTAAAAATCAAAATTAATGGACAAGGAATCTAATGAATAAAATAAATTGATGAATAAAATAGAATCAGAAGCATGGAAACCTGGAACAGACTGATGAATCTCAGAGGGAAAGGGGTGGAGGGCAGGGAGAGATTAACCAAAGAACTTATATATGCATACATGCATTGCCCATGGATACAGACAATAGGGTGCTGAAGGCCTTGGAGTGGGGCAGAATCTGGGTGGAGGGGGACAATGGGAAAAAGGGGGTATATCTGTAATACTCTCAACAATAAATAATAAATAAATAAATAAATAAATAAATAAATAAATAAATAAATAAATCAGCCTTACATACAGAAGCCTACATAAAAGCCAGTGGCATACCTGAGATGTTTTCACCATGACAGGTCCCTGAGCATACCATAGGCAAAACAGGATAACACCTCTTTTCCACTTTCAACCTATTAAAGAGAAAGGCGACTTAAAGCTGCTGAAAGTAATTCTTGTGGCCCCAAATCCAATGCCTGCCACAACACCTGTGATTTCAACCATTAAAAAATGTTTAGGCGATTACATGGTTAACATTACTCATAGTCCCGCAATTTGACCCTTCTTATATTCACTTCTCTGTGAATCCTAGGCCCTCTAATTCAACTTAGCTCTTTGATTTTTGTATCTCTTGTTTTGCATCTAATGAATTACATGCAAATTCCAGGAAAAAGTATCAGTAATTTGGTGTTATTGCCTAATATCTCAATAGGACCTCATTATTATGAGATTATATAATTTTTAAAATTTCTCACAATAGCTACTTCAAGTCTTACCAGTTTCTGCCACCATTTATCCTAAATTTCAACATACAACTTCACCTGCTTCTTCACAGGAAAATAGAAACCACTATATGGGAAGTCCCTCAACATCCTAATTTCCCCCTATTGAAAACAAATCGGAAACTGCTCTCAATTTTATGTCCTTATAGCTTCTTTTCCAGACCAAATTTCTCCTCTTGTCATATGAATTTAATTTTCTCCAGTCCTGATGGGCATTTTATTTATCAGTTATGTCTTATCTCTCCTGAATTCCTAACATGCCACTGTCTGCTGTAGTGTCTCTCAAACTTGGCTTCAGATTGGAATCCCTTGGAGAGCTTAAAAAATAATTATTTCTGGGTTTCACTTCCAAAAATTCTCATGTAATCAGTGGGAGGTGTGGCCTAGCCATTAGGCTGTTTAAAAGCTCTTCAGGTGATTTTGATGTGAAGCCAAGATTCAAAGTCACTGCTGAACTAGCTCATTTTCCCAAAATACAAAACATTCAGAATTTTCCTGTACTGTATTTATTTTAAAATAGAAACAATGTTGAAATTTGTGAAAATTTAAGCATCAGAATAAATAATGATCATAATGTTGACAACCAAATGAACAAAATAGCAATTCATGGACTTACATACAATAAAAAAAAAGAAATGGGAGGAGAGTCAGCTCTTTGGAGTAAAATGATAGCTAACAAATGAGGAAGGGAAATTGGAATTAGAAAAATCACCATTTGGCAACCACTGCTGGAATAATTAATTCAAGAAATAAAATTTCAATGGATGTTAAAAATAGTGTATGAAAATAGGATGAGAAACCCAATTTTATATAATTTCAAAGTTCCTCCCTACAAAATATTTACTGATTAAACATGAGACAAAAGTGATTTTCCAGTTACAAAATCAAATGATAAGTTAAATTACCAGTAATGGGATAAATCAATACTTTACATTCACTCAAAAGGAGGCAAAGAAGAAAACACAGCATCACTTCTGTGATGTTTCAACCAAACAGTACTGCTTGGGCCTAGCCTTGAGGAAACACTGGATAAACCAATTGGAGGGGCATACAAAATGAATGACTTGCAGTCTTCAGAAAATCCAGGTGATAAAAGTTAAGGAACAGCTGGAACTGTTTCATAATAAAAAATATTAGAATACAAGACAACTGTGAATAACATGAGATCCTGGATTGGATCTTCTTGCTGTAAAGAATATCTATAATAATAAAGGTGTAATATGCAAATCGACTGAACAGCTGAACAGAAGAATGACCGTCTGGACAACCTTCTGGATGATCTTCTGGATGAAGCCAGGGCTGTGAGGGCAGCCGAGGCAGCTGGGGCTGTGAAGGCCTACACTTGCACGAATTTCATGCATCGGGCCTCTAGTCTATTATATATATAAAAGCCTAAGCAACTGTTACTACCAAACGACTGGAACGAACAGTTGACCAGTTGCTAGGAGAGGGAAGGAGGAGGAGGGGAGGCGGGGAACCGCATGGTGGCGGGGCGCCAACGCAGCATCGGCATCTGGCGTCCATTCCTTCTGCGTCTGGCCTGGCAACCATTGCTTCCTCTCCCAACCGTGCCCGGGGCCTTTGGGCCCCAGGCTGGGATGGGTAACCAGGGGTGGGTGGTGGCGGATGCAACCCCTTTTCCAGGGGGGCTGAGGGCCGGCTGCCTCCTTGGGGGCTATTGGCCAACCTCCCAAGGTCCCTCCCTCCCATCCTTCCTCCCAGCTGGCAGGCCCCGATGGGCCTGGCCCTGATCGGCCCTGATCACTGGCCAGGTCTAGAGACCCCGCCCATTCAGGAATTAGTGCACCAGGCCTCTAGTATAAAATAATTGCTGAAAGAATGAGGTTCCAATTGAAGAATACAGTTGACCCTTGAACAACACAGGGGTTGGGACACCAACCCCCACAAAGTTGAAAATCAGGTTACAATTACAGTCAGCCCTCCAAATCTGTGGATTCCCAGCCACAGACCAATAATAAAACATAAAGGAGTTTTTTGAAATATTCTTACAATTTAAGTTAAAAAATGTTAAAAAAAAAAAAAGCAAAAATATTGACCTCATAGCTTTCACAATGTGCCTCTAACACCATAGCAGTTGTTTTTGGATTGTTTGCTTGATTATATTTGCAAAGGCTACTCTTCTAAGTATTTCTTTATCTCCTTTCTTTCTATACAGTCCAACTTCTTGAAAGGATAGAATCCATTTGTTCTCTTCACTCATCTGTTTTCTTTTCTTCCACAAGCCTAGATATTTGAATTATGTTCCTAATAATAATATTCTACTGAAATTATTCCTACTATTGTCATCTGTGGTCCTTTTTGCTAAATTCAATTTAAAATATTCCATTTTATGTATTTTGACACCATTAGACTTCCTTTTGACTGTTATATATAATTTTTCCTGTTTTTGTCCTACCTGCTATATAACCTTCTCACTACTTCATATATCCATTCACACCTCAAATATTTAATGAATTTATTTTGTGCAATAAATACTTTCTAGGGGCAGAAGATTCAGTGGTGAACAAGATAGAGCAGGTTCTTTTCTCATGAAGGCTGTGTTCAAATGTAGACAGAGAGACAACAAAGAAGTAACAGATAAACAAAACAGTTTCAGGAAATGCCAAACAATATGATGATAACACAGTAATGTAGCTTGACAGAGAATGACTGAGAAAGGAGTACCTGAAGTAGGGATTGTTTTAAATAGGCAGGTGAGAGAAGGCCTCTATGAGAAAGTTCTATTTGAGCTGAGAAATGTCAGAAAGTCTAATTGATGGCAATCCTGTTTAAAAGAGCAAAAACGTTCAAATGTCCTGAGCATTGAACAAGCTTGATGTGTTTGAAGAAGAGAAGAATGGTGTGGCTGAAACAGAATGATCATACAATAGCATGGGGGAAACAATATCACATAAGGAGTTTGGATTTTAGGCCAATGCAATAGCAAGCTATTGGAATGTTCTGATCAAAGCCAGTGGGGTTTTCTGATTCACATCTAAGGTGGAACTAGAGCTTCCCTTTATTTATATCCCTTAGAAGAGGAGAAAGAAGAATGGTGTGGCCAACACTAAGATTCATGTATTACTTACTTGTCCTGGGATCTCATTAATCATTAATCTGTCCTAAGGATTTCATTGTAGACTCTCAACTCTTCCTGCAGTACACATACTCCTTGGATAATCCATTCTCATGATTTCATCTAACACATATTTACTGATGAATCTCTAGGATCTCTTGTGAGCTCCAAACCCATTGTCTGACAGCCACTATACACCTACATACACTCAGCTAATCAACCTCTCCTTCAGATCCTTCAGACCAGCTCTCCCTCCTACATTCCCTGACTTAGTGAATGATACTGCCATTCAGTCAGAAACCTTGTTTATTCTGTATACTTAATTAATAACCATATCATATAACACTTTCTCATTAAAATATTTTATTCATCTCTTTCATCTCCCTGTACAATATGTTACACCATTGGTTTATACTCCCTTTGCATCATCTCTCACTACAAACACTCCTGATTTCCCTGTTTCTGGTTTCAGCTCTACCACACAAATTCCATTTTGCTTGCTGCTGCCATAATGAACTTTAAAAAATACATTTGATCAAAAGGGATTCGTGCTTAGACATAAATGAATAAGGTAGTTTCCCTTCAATTTGTCTCCACTTCCAAAATGATTAGTAGTAATAGCAATAATTGTTATATTGTTGATGATAATTTATTGAGTGATTGTTATAGGACCATTTCTGATCTAAGAGCTATACATATATTAACTCACTTATCACATTGACTATAAGAGGAAGGTTCTATTATTACTTCCACTTTACAGATGAGACAACTGAGGCACAGAGAGCTTGAGCACCTTGCCCCAAGGTATATAGCCAGCAAATTACAGAGCTAGGATTTAAATTTAATCTGACTCCAGAGTAAATCCAAACTTCTTAGTACAACATACAAGTCTCTGCATAGTTTGCCCTTTGAAAACTTCCCAACCTTCATTTCTCAAACATGTGTCCTGTACTCTCACATCATATTAAACATTTTGTAGATTCTTTGCTGATATCATGAACTCATCTTCCATGCCATTTTCATGAGGTCCCTCTGACTGAGATATCTCTTTTCCTCTCTGGCCCCAGTTAGAGCTTATTTGTCCTACAACACTGTCAGAGTCTATTTTGTCTACCTGCAGGCAATCTCCCAATAATGCTGGTGTCTATTATCAATCTATGCCTTCCTCTATTATAGTAACCAATCCCCTCTGTATCATCATGTTTCCTTATTTATGTTCCCCTTAAAGAGTTCCTTAAAAAAAGGAAATGTGTCTTTAATTTCTATATCTCTATGCCTCTATCTTGATAAATTCATAATATATCACTTTTAATAAATTAATGAATAAATGAAACCAGCATCAATTTCATGGTTTCCTAGTAGATGAAGTGGTCCTTAAAAATGGGGTACATATAGAAATATTTTGGAAAGAAAAAAAAAATAATGAGACAGTGAGTAAGCATAGGGAATCTACCCAGTTGGTGATATATAGGCAAAGACAATTCTTAGATATCTAGAGGCTACATTTAAGACACCAGATATTGGAGAACCAGGATGGTGGCACAGCTAAATGCTGGGGCTTGCCGCCTCCCACAAACACATCAAAATTACAATGAAGCCGAAACCGGTTTGGCTCAGTGGATAGAGCGTTGGCCTGCGGACTGAAGGGTCCCGGGTTCGATTCCGGTCAAGGGGCATGTACCTTGGTTGCGGGCACATCCCCAGTGGGGAGTGTGCAGGAGGCAGCTGGTCGATGTTTCTCTCTCATCGATGTTTCTAACTCTCTATCTCTCTCCTTTCCTCTCTGTAAAAACTCAATAAAATATATTTTAAAAAAAAAATTACAATGAAAATACAGAGCCACCATCATTCAGAACTGCCTGAAATCTGGCTGAATGGAAGTCCTACAACTAGAGAAGTAAAGAAAAAAGCACATGGAGACTGGTAGGAGGGCCAGAGGTGCAGAACTGGCTGGTCTGACACCCAGTTGTGGCCTTTTTTTTTTTTTTTTAATTGGGAGAGATATCTACTGGACAGGCCTTCTCAGAGAAGAAAGAGATTCTAGACCCACACCAGACCCCTAGCCCAGCGTTCCAGAGGTGGGAAGAGAAGTTCCATAACCTTGGGCTGTGAAAAACAGTGGGTATTGGGGCTGAATTACACCTACTACACAAGGGCACTCTACAAATTCCAGGAGACATAGCAGCTCTACCTAATACATAGAAATAAATACAGGGAAGCAGTCAAAATGTGGAGACACAGAAACATGTCACAAATGAAAGAACAGAAGAAATCTCCAGAAAGAAAACTAAATTAAATGGAAGGAAGCAAACTACTAGATACAGAGTTCAAAACGATGGTTATAAGGTTGCTCAAGTATCTGAATGAGAGCTTCAAGGGACTCAATGAGAGCTTCAAGAGACTTTGTGAGACTTTCAAGGATCTTAGTGAGAATTTCAAAGACATGAAAAAGGACCAGTCAGAAACTAACCATACACTAAATGAAATGAAGAATAATTTACAGGGATTCAAACAGTAGAGGATTCCAAGAATCAAATCAACAATTTGGGATATGAGGAAATAAAAAACACCCAATCAGAAGAGCAGAAAGAAAAATAATTCAAAAATATGAAGATAGTATAAGGAGCTCTGGGACAACTTCAAGCATACCAACATTCCAATTATGGTGGTACCAGAAGGAGAAGAGAGAGAGCAAGATATTGAAAACGTATTTGAAGAAATAATGACAGAAAGCTTCCCCTACCTAGTGAAAGAAGTAGACTTGCAAGTCCAGGAAGTGCAGAGTCCAAAACAAGAGGAATCCAAAGAGGCCCACACCAAATAACATCATAATTAAAATGTCAAAGGTTAAAGACAAGGAGCAAACCTTAAAAGCAGCAAAAGAAAAGCAGTTAGTTACTTACAAGGGAGCACCCATAAGACTGTCAGCTGATTTCTCAACAGAAACTTTGCAGGCCAGAAGGTAGTGGTAAGAAATATTCAAAGCCCTGGGTTCTTCATCTTGAATGTATTTATCTCTCTTGCAAGTAGAAATCTTAGGGGAGGGCCCAGAGAGGGTCTCAATAGAATATTCAACAGTTTATCAGGTGTGCTCTGTCAGGGACGTGGTCTCCACTGATTAATCAGTGCCAAGGCAGGGGGTTATAAATCAATGTAGCTGTCCCTGAGGTAACCATGGCATCACTTGTCTGGTTTTCCTGCTTTTCTGGCTGGAGCTGAAATACAACTGAGGCCTAGATATTAACTTTAGGGTGGAAAAGGTCAGGGGGTCTAAACTGTATGACTAGCGATATGAAAAGTCATGGGGTCCAAATAGCATGACCAGTAATATGCTTGGGGAGGATAGGTTTCCCTGGGGGTGAGGTTCTTGTTTTCTCAATTTTGCGAGGCACCTGGGGCTTTGTGCCCTGGTGAGTTTCTGTATTCCCCTTGCTCATCGTCCTGGCTCATCGTCCTTGAACTGCTCATTTCTGTCTAATTGCCTATAACATTATCAAGTTGTTAATCTTCAAATGTATTAATAAATCATCTGAAAAACAAAACAAACAAAAAAAGAAAAAGCTAAAGGAGTTCATCACCACCAAACCATTATTACATGACATGTTAAAGGGTATTATTTAAGAAGAAGACAAAAAGATAAATATGCACAATGAAATGTCAATAAATATATAGCTATCAATAACTGAATCTAAAAATCAAAATAAATGAACAAGAAATTTAATGGGGAAAAAAATAAACCAATGAATAAAAGAGAGCCAGAAGCATGGAAACATGGGACAGGCTGACAAATCTCAGTGGGAAGGGGCAGGAGAGGGGTAGATTAACAAAAGAACATATGCATACATGCCTTATCTTTGGACACAAACAATAGGGTGGTGCAGGTCTGGGGCGGGGTGGAAACCGGGTGAAGAGGGCAATGGGGGGAAAAGGAGAATATCTGTAATACTCTCAACAGTAAAGATATAAAGAAAAAAATAAATGAGAAAAAAATAAAGTAAAAGACAACAGATATTGAAGGAGGGTAGTAGAGGTTAGAGGCCTATGAAGAATAAAAATAACATTAAAAATCAAATGATAAGCAATTATGAAAATTTCAATTTTCTTTGTTAGGATGGAATGGACTCAACTATCTAAGCACTTAATCACTATATTTGGTTGTTGCAATCATAACTACCTTTCCTGGGAAATGAAGCCAAACAGACACAGGCATCTCTTCAGAGTAAACTGTTTTCTTTGTTCCACTAGCCTTAGATGTTCAGTTGCAAATAGGAAAAAAAAAATCTGTCATTCATTTTTCTAAATTAGAATTTTGGAAATAAAGTAATGATTTTTATATTTCAATAAACTGACTAGGGAGATAGCTATGTAGAGAGATCTGGTGGTTCTCTTTGGAGTGAAGCATTCAAGGAAGAGTAGAGGCACTGGGAAGGAGGCCTCAAGAGTCTGAAACTCCAGCCAAAACTAAAGTTTAAACATTTAGAGGAGATTGGTACTTGGAAAGCTATTTACTTGTGCAAGTGTTCCAGTCAGGAGAGGTGAAAATAAAATGCTGTTTACAAGTTTTCTGTGGTTTGTTATATAAAATGTGTTGTGCATGTGATATCTAAATTTAAAGTAACATGATTTAAACTGCACTATGTGATGAAGAGTCCTCTGAGGTCACTAAAGCTTTGATTTTCCAGTTAGCTTATTTTATAGCTAGTGCTTTGGAAGCCATCAAGTTCATAACGAGATAGATCAATCAGATTGTTTTTATTGGTCTACTGCGTACCATACACTACACACAGCAATATTCATTGAATCAGACTGCTTGGGAACAGCAGCTTTAACCTTGAGACTTGAGCAGAGAAAATAACAGCTTCAAAATTAAATCTCCATGAATTATATATATCCTTATATAAAATTGAATTTTTAAACAGTGCCAATTGAAATCCATTGGTAATGAACCAAGTGCAGTTATTTCAAAGAGGAATCATGGTCAAAACATCACATGTTCGCTGATTTAAAATAGCTTACTAAACTTGATATTCAAACAGACTTTGCAATGGTTCAAAAAACCCCATATATTTTTTAAATGGCTTCAATAATACACTATTTAAAGATAAAGTAAAAAGCAATAGATGACCTTCCAAAGTTGCTTCAAATGCCTATGATGATTTTATTCTTTTACATTTATCTGCCTTTCAAAAAATTCTAAGGTAAATTAAAAGAGTAATGCAAGCCAATTATATAGTAAATGACATACTTACGGTGCTTAAGCAATGTTAATCATTTTCTCCAGATTTTTCATAAGGCTCAAAGGTTAATATAAAGTTCAAAAATTGCCTGACATACTAGTTTCCTAAATACAAATCCTTATCTTCATCTTTGTTCAGATTCCTCTACAAAATTCAATTTCCAACCAAGGGTAAACTAAGGAAATGAGTGCAAAGATCACTAACCAAGAAAAGTGTGTCCTCACGGATGTTGTTAGGAGTTCACATTATAATATCCAAATAAGTAGCATATATAAACAGGGATAGAATTCATACCCAAAGGATCTACTATAACCTGTGAGATAGGCACATGGAAAGAAAAAAATCTCTGTGGAGTTGAGGACTCACAGTTGGCTGGGATCGTTTCAGTTTAAAAAATTCTTCCAGGCTGAAGTGGACCCACAGCCAAACTGGTTATGTAGGAAAAATATTACATCTCATGGATTAGTTGGCAAGGAACTGGCTGGTGGTCAGTGTCTTAGAGATGTGGCTGAAGTTTAAGGTACAGGTCTCACCTTAGCAGGGAACTAGATAGAATCAGGACTAAAAAACACGTACTATGTAGAACAATCTGGCATAGCGAAAAAACCAAATTGCAAAATACATACTATGCATACAAATAGGGTATGAAATTCTAAATATAGTATGGATTTGGTTTACATTAACCCAGGCATTGGGTGGGCTGAAACTGTATGATGAAGGTCTTTAATACCCACAACTGAAAAGCCTGGAGGAAACAGATGACTGTCATACATTTGCCCAGAGGATTCTAAGCTATCAGCTTTCTCCTGTCCCACCAGGCACCAATCAGCAGGCACCACGACCAGAACTAAAAGTTTCTTATACTAACCATCAGACTCTCCCTAGGCTTAACTCTTTGTCTCTATCAGGAAGAATTTCACTAAGAAATGCTCTCATTATATTTCAAGGCCTCAAAATGAAAACATTATTCCTACATTTTTAATGATTAGACTAACAAGGGACTCCAAATGATATTCAACTTGCAAATGAGATAAAATTGTTCTGTTTCATCTTGGTGTGTGTGTTTTTCTTGTCTTCCACTAGATTATAAATACCAAAGTGCAAAGTCAAGTCTATTATATCCACCATTATATGCCCATCACCCAGTAGGTGCTCATCCAATATTTATGGGATGATAAATGCATGAAGAGATGGATAAATGTTGCTGCTGTAGAATTAAAAAAAAAAAAAGTAAACCTACTCTTACCTTGAATTTTCTAGTATAATTCTTGGCAACTCTCTTTTCCTATAGCAATCTCTTTAGAGTAGCCCTTTATAACTTGGTATCAACTTGTTTTTCTAGTGTTGGTCTTTGTAACATGTTTTATACCTCTTAGCATTCATTGAAAATATTCAATATTTTTCTTACATTAAATGTCTTTCCTACAAGAAAACTAGGACTAAAAAAAATACTGTTAAGAAAATTCTGTGCATCCTATTTATGATAAAAAACCAGGTATCGACTCATCTTTCTCAGCCTCCCCTGTTAAGCTGTGAAATAGGGTCTTAAATTAATCTATTCCTTTTTCCACACCTAACTCAGTAAATTTACATGGTGTGTGTTTTCTTTAAAAAATGTGGATAAAAATATGAATAAAAAGAATTTCACTAGATATTAGTGTAAAACAATCACAGTAATTAATAATTTGACCAAATATAAATCTATGCTTTCATTCAGTACACCAGGGCTATTGACCTTGAGCTACTAAGATATCAGAGTCTTGAAGAAGGACCAATAGCTGGAGGTAGAACATATGGCCGAAGTCACAAAGTGACAGTGTCTAAGGGCCACTGTCTAAACAGAAGGCATTTCTTTGGCATTTTTCATCAAAATTCTGAGCCTGTGGCAGGATGGCAATGAGACTGCTAGACATATTAATAGAGCTGCGGCATTTAAGGAAGTAAATGTGACAGCTGCAATTTAAACCTGCCTTGGGGCAAAACTTGGGGATAAAAGAGAAGCACGCTTAACAAAGCTCCATATTTAAGAAAAAGTCCCCAAAAGTGCACAAAATGCACAATTTGGTAGAACTAAGTTTTATAATAGACACCTCTCCACAGAAAGTAGTATGGAGTTCATGGAGAAAATGGTCCACAGATTCGCTGTGCAGCAGACATCATTCCTCTGCCCTCTATGCCCTCATACATGCTGTTATAGATTTTGTGACAGACAATGTAACTCAGAAGCTACAGCTCATCGAAGCAGGACACCCTGATGTGGAGGGTGTCCTCAGTATGTGTACAATATATGGAACGATGCTGCAGTGGGATTTCTCATTCATCTGGTATTCTCAGAGACTCCTGAGTTTAATTCAGCTCAAGCAACATTTGTTGACCATCTACAGTGTAGCATACACTGAAGGAGCATTGTATAACAGCAATGCGGGCAAAAGCAGTCGTGAAGATACAAAATTTGGTTTCAATCTATGTCTCAACACATTAACTGCATAAACTCTGATGATAATAAAAGTAATAATTATTATCATTATTATATTTTAAAAATCGTTGAGGAGTTACTAATTGCCAGGCATTATGCAAAGGGTTATAGCATGTAATCCTCTTAAACTAATGTGATAGATACGGGCTTATGATCCCCCTTGTAACCATGAAGAAACTACAGCCTAAAAAAGTGAACAGATTTTTCTAATGTGACTGAATTAATACATAGCAGCCAATCTGATTTCACACACAAGATCTTAACTGCCACTTTATATTACCTCCCAATTCATGAACAATTTCTGGTATTGTTTCCTCATCTGAAAAATGGGGATAGAAAAATTCCTTCCCTACTGAATTATCATGAGAATTCAAAATAATACTGTAGTTTTAATGATAGGAATTAGGTGCAAAAAACATTTAACATTTTTAACAGTCACTAAATGATCTCCATTATAATTCAGCACTACTAAATTTTTCAACTAATATCTCCCATTTTTAAAATGTCATATTTCATGGTTTAAACTTCACAATTTAAAATTCACTCACATACTCTCTTATCCTACTGGCTAATTGTTTCCAACACACTATAGCCTCTTTTCTTTTGTTGTTAATTAATTCATCTATGGATAAAATCCATAACTCATATAATACATATGACATATAATGTAGCCACTCAATCGAACTTACCTCCAATTTATGTCTTCATTGCCTTCTGATTGATTGTGAGAGCTTCCTGAGTTCTTGCTTTGCTGGGTACCCATTTCTTCCACTGTATCTATAAGCTTCACACTATTTCCATTTGGATCACTGCCTTAAGGACTAAATTTCTGGGGCAGGAAAGACTAGCAAACCAATTTGGTGAATATAATCTGGGGCCTCAGGCAGTGGCTCCCCTGCTTAGGTTTTGGGCCCGAGCCCATTTGCCCACACCTCTGCACTGTTACCCTAACTGGCGAGGGTTGAGGGGGGTGGTGAGGGAGGCACAGGCATCCACCAACATTGGTCCCAAGTCTGGGACAGAAACCTCCAGCACGAGGTGGGGCACCCAAGTGTTTCCCACCCCGGAGTCCCCTGCGGACCCTGGTAGATAGCGTGAGATCAGGCTTCCTCTGGGAGCAGAGGACACAGCCCAAGCACCTCAGCCCTGAGCCCAACACTCTCTCAGTGCATCCCAGCCCATCCCCTTCCTGTCCCTTTATCAGGAACCACCCTCCCCCACACACACCTGAAGTCACATAACATACCCTATTGGCTTTTCTGGAAAACCCCACATTTTCACCAATCAGATCAGGCCTCGCTGGGCCAGGACGTGCTCCATGCTGTTCAAAAGAAAAAAGTCACACCTGATTCATGTTCGCCATAACAGTTCTGGTAATAAAGGCACATGTGTTCTCTGATTGCCTAACTCGTACTTCTCTCAGTTGTTTCTAATTTCTAAATGATTATAATGGGGGGGGGGATTAAGTATTAAATATCTAACCACTGCCCTCCCTAATCCATGTTATGCCCAGATTTCAAGATTCCCAAGAGCCCACCAGGGAGCCGGCGAGTCGATGCAAAAGCAAAGAGTCCTTTATTTCAAGCTAGCTCGAGCTCCCTGTCCACCACACTCACCGACACAATGGCAAGCCAACTGGCAGAGACAGCGAAGCCTGATGGGACGAGGAGTTTTATAGGGGGGTGGAGTAAGGGCAGGAGAGGGGACTGTGGGCCCCGCCGATTGGCCAGGCGCGAGTCGGTGTCTCATTACACAGGATGTGGTCATATTGATGGCGTGCACTTCCCTTGATTATCATTGGTTAGTCCAGAGAAATCCTGGGTGTGGCTAGCAGAGGCTTCTTCCAGGAAGAAGCCTTGCCGAGCACATGGCTCTGCCCAAAAATGGAGGACCCAGGGTAAGATGGAGGGCGTAGTCCTCGCCCTTTCAATCCACATCTAACTAGAATACTTTTTATTCCCACATTGTAGATTTAAAAAAAACTATTTTAAATGTTGATTTTTCTACTTTAATAGCTACCATATAATAAACGTAAATGTCTTTTGGGTGGGGGTTATTTAGAAATCTGCTTTGTTTCTCACTACAGTAAGAAATAACTTAGGTAAAAGCACCTACTACAGTACCTGATACATAATTGATGTTTAATCTTATTTTCTTCTTTCCAGGCCAGATATACAGCACATGCTTTTTAGGGCAGAAAAAAAAAAAAAGCTCTGTTTAATAGCTGGCTAATCAAGTTTGCTTGCCCATCACTTCTTTGTTTTGTACTGACAATGTTCACCTGCCATGGAAAGCACCCATTGGCATGCTTTATAACCAGGAGTTCTTTCGTATGGATCACGGTTAATTGTAAGGTGCAGTTGTAAGCCATCTGGATCAATTAGCCCAACAGCACACACACCTCAGAAGCTGCCACTTGCCTCTTTGAATGTCAGATAGGCATTTCAGTCCTTTTGTAAGTTCTCATCCCAGGTTTCTCCTACTTTCAGCTTCTGTAGTTCCAACATTAGAAAATATAGGAAAACAACCCTGAGACCCTCGTAAGGCAGGCCTCTGGTTTCCCACAAATTACATAGCAAAACACAATTATTTGGACGGTAAAAATAAGTTGGGAGCTAACTTCCTGCAACCTTGTCTATTGCTGCTACTAAAATCATTCACAGACATCTCCATTTCTGTTGTGATGTTCTAGTCTTCAGGTTCATGGATAATGAAGGCATTTATAGCTGTAGCAATGACAGGATTCAGACTCTTTGTGAGCAGTCAATGGTCCTGTGGGCATCAGGAAGTTTCACAAAATAGAAACAGATTTATAGATATAGAAAATAAACTGAAGGATGCCAGAGGGGAGGGGTTTTGGGGGATGAAATAAAAGAAAAGGTAAAGGGATTAAGAAGTACTAAATTGGTAGTTACAAAATAGTCCTGGGGATGTAAAGTACAGCACAGGAAACATAGTTAACAATCTATATATAAAAAAGGCTAATATGCAAAGTGTCCCCACGGGAGTTCAACCAGGAGTTCTATTGCTCGCTATGACATGCGCTGACCACCAGGGTGTGGCGCGAAACAATGGAAGGCCCCAGTCTGCAGCGGGCAGCTGGGGAAGGGAAGCCCCAGCCAGCAGCCAGGAATGCGAGGCCCTGGCTGGCAGCCAGAGGCCCCAATCAGCCTTGATCACTGGCCAGGCCTAGGGACCCTACCTGTGCACAAATTTCGTACACTGGGCCTCTAGTATTATAATAACTATCTATGAGCAAGGGTCCTCAAACTTTTTAAACAGGAGGCCAGTTCACTGTCCCTCAGATGGTTGGAGGGCCGGACTATAGTTTAAAATAAAACTATGAACAAATTCCTATGCACACTGCACATATCTTATTTTGAAGTAAAAAAACAAAACGGGAACAAATACAATATTTGTATTTGCATGTGGCCCGCGGGCCGTAGTTTGAGGACACCTGATCTATGGTGTCAGGTAGGCACATAAAATATCAGAGGGGATACTTTGTCACCTACATGAATGTCTATCCACAGTGCTGTACACCTGAAACTAATACAAGAGTGTTGAATGTGAACTTTAAACAAAAAATAAAATTTAAAAAAAGAAGTTGCAGTCTATGGTGTTAGCTTTCTAATACTTGGATTATGGCTGTGATGAGGTGTTGGCCTCAGATTTCACTTTCCTGTAGATGGAGTGTTTTGGGAGGACCAACCTAGACCCTCATCCCATTCCTCCAGTTATTTTATAATTGTGCAATTCTTCATATTAAATGACTTTCTCTTTAAAATAGTAACAATGCTTTCTGATTCCTGAAACGATCCCTGACAGCTACAGAGCTTCTCAAGTTTAATTCTTGAGTCTGTGCTGATTTTGCAGAATTAAAGACATTTTCTAAAGTACTTTCATTTATTATATATTTCAGCACTGTTCTGAAAGGTCTGAAAGAACTATTTTTCATTCAGTACTTTAGATTTAAAAGTGAAATGTCATGGATGGGTCATCATAGCAAGAAATTGCCTTATATTCTTCTATTTAAATCATCACAGGTGTCATATAATTTGAAGGCAGACATTATTAATGAATATACTCGTTGTGAATAATTTAACAGATATTAAATATAAAATTAGCAGAAATGGATAGATTTTATATAACAATATATAATGTTTTAAATGTTAATAGCATTAAACAAATGTACATTCTATCAATGTTTTTTAAGGGTTACGTGAACCTAAAGCCTCATTTATGTTCATCAATAACATAACTTTATTGAAAAGGGACCAGTGGAAAGGTTAGCTAGCTTCAGAAAGGATCGGAACCTAACCTTTACAAAAGAGAGAGAACACTCCTATTTTTTTTTCCTAGCAGCTATGTTTTCTGGGCCATTTCCAGATATACTGACAGCACCAGATGTCAGCTGCTAGAAAAGCAAGCCAAAATAATAGAATTTTAAAAAGTCAGAGCAAAAAGCAGAACAAGACAATAGATAATGAAAAAATTCTGTGAGTTGAGGGGAAGGGGCATAAAATTCATCAAAACATGAAATGAGTCTTTCCACCTAAGAAATTGAAGTTAAATTTGTATGATTTTGATTACATCTAAAATATATAAAATAGGGGTATGAATGCAAAATATGTCTGATTTTATATGTAACTTAAGATCCAAAAAAAAAGGGTAAAAGAAAACACAATATAAAACAGGCATATTTGTGATTCTCAGTATTAAGGAGATTTATTCATCAAGTTTTATACAATTGCTATTGAATTTGGTTTTTATAAAATGGCTAGAATGTCTTCAAACTTGCTACATATATTGATTGGTTACTTTTCATATTTCATTACAAGAGTATGTTAGGAAATTGATTTCTAACATTTTATACTGCTAGGTAAATTGCAAACTGCCACAGACAGGAGCTCTTATAATACAAATTTAAAGATGATGCAAATATGGAGGCTATATTTAGGTTTCTTTTAGAAACAAGATTGCAGGGTCTAGGCAGGGTGAAATGGTGTTCTAATGGACAAAAATTTGGACCTGTGGTAGCTAATAACCTTGTCACTCTTCAAAGACATTTTTTTCACTTAGTAGCTTTTAGTGCCCAAGATAGTATTTAGTTTTCAAGTATGGGCTTTAATAAAGAATTAAAGTTGATAGGGACTTTTATGGTAGAAGAAAAAGACAAGATAATGGATGACTTCTACTATGTAGTTGTACCATTGATCTGACTGTGTTCTATTTAAAATATAAACTCCTTCAACTTCTGCATGAAAATTCAGGTCATTGTAAGTTCCCTAAATATACGTGAAGGTTTTCACATAACTTGAATTGAACTGTACCAATTTGAAATATTGACATTAAGATAAAGGAAAATGAAAAAAAACTAAAGCTATCTGCCTATGAAAGAGAATGGCCTAGGTCACATGCTGAGTTTTGGTCATTTAATCCTAGATTTCTAATAACTGTTTCCTATCAACTAGATAAATGGCATTTGAATAACAGCCCGGCATAGGCATAGTGTGCCATGGCCAGGTTTGTCAGAGTTTGCCATCCATTCCACCATAAAATGTCCTTTTACATTTTCTGCAAAGGACATACTTCTGACATCTTCTATAATAAAGAGGCAATATGCAAAGTGACCCTCACTCCATCATGCCATCACAAGATGGCTGCGCCCACAGCAGAGGTGGGGTTCCTGTAACAAGCCGTAACAAGCGATCAGCAGGGAATTGAGGCTGCGTGGTGCTGGGCCAGGGCAGGGGACCTAAGGCTGCACCTCCTGTCCAGTGGGGCTTGACAAGGAACCTGAGGCTGCACCCCCCACCTGGCGGGGTTTGGCAGGGGCCCTGAGCATGTGTCCCGACCCAGCAAGGCTTGATGATGGTGGGGCTGGCTGGGTCTGGGTCTCACGTGATTTCAAGGTGCACACGGGTGGGTGGGGACTTGACTCTGGGTCCTGCGGTGTGCCCCAGACTCTGACAGGAGGAAGATTTTCATATACATTTTACTAATTTTCTTTCATCTGTGACACTTCTATCATAGAGAAAGGGCAAATAGCAATATTAAAATATTTCCTCTAATTAATTCCCTTTAATGTGCATGAATTTCGTGCATCAGGCCACTAGTATATTTATATTTTCAATCATATGCAGGGTGTTATCTTTAATCAGGACTCCTAAAATCTATAAGTGAACCAGTCATGCATAATAAATAAGTTGTATATTTCTAACCATTGGGAAAAAAAAATGTTGATTCATCTTGTCAACAAAACCACAGTGATGATATCCTATTAGAGAATAAAAATGCTATAGACAAAGAGATTAAGAGTATCTGAAAACAGCCCTAACCAGTTTGGCTCAGTGGATAGGGCATCAGCCTATGGACTGAAGGGTCCCAGGTTCGATTCCGATCAAGGGCATGTACCTTGGTTGCGGGCAGATCCCCAGTAGGGGGCGTGAAGGAGGCAGCTGATCGATGTTTCTCTCTCATCAATGTTTCTAACTCTCTATCCCTCTCCCTTCCTCTCTGTAAAAAAATCAAAAAAGTATATTTTTTAAAAAAGAGTATCTGAAAACATCTGTCAAGGCCAAGACATGCTATAATCTATGCAATTTGAATGAGGTTTGTTATCAGGCATGAAGCCAAATTTGTATTGCCCTATTTTAAAATATGACTCTATATACATTTTATTTCCAAATTATTAAACCAAATTTACACATATCTTGATTAGTCAATGCAAAGAAACAAACAGTAATAAATGCTTTCTGGTTTTGATGAGAAAATGATATTATGAAAATACCTAGATGAATATTTGCTTGACATTCTGCTATTGCCCTACTCAAAGACTATTTTTCTCCTCTAGGAAGTATGACAAGAAATAAGTAGTAATTATCTTTTCTATAATCAGTGGGCTCTGCTATAATATAACTGTATCCTTGAACTATTTTTGCCCTGGCCATGGTTAATAAGCTCATAAAATCTCAGTTGATTTTAATTGTTATGTGGGATATTCTTTTTCATCATATCACCTCTTAACTAGCATTAACCAGAGTACACTCAACAATTTTAGCTTTATTTAGATCATTATAGTAAACTAGAGGCCTGGTGCATGAATTCCTGCATGGGTGGGGTCCCCCTGTATGGCCTGCAGGGATTGGGCCGAAACCCACAATCCAATATTACCTACAGCTCCTACCTGCCACTCCCACTCATCCCAGCCCCACTGTGCTTGCCAAGGGCTCAGGCTCAATCAGTCCTGATTGGGAGAGGCTCATGCTGCCACAGCAGAGCTAGCCAGCCATGAACCCTGTCTCTGGTGCCCTCCCAAGGGAGTGGCCCATGGGATCGGGCTGAAATCGGCTCTCTGACATTCCCTTAGGGGTCCTGGATTGTAAGAGGGCACAGGCCAGGCTGAAGGACTCCACTGGTGCATGATAGGGCCAGGGAGGGGCTGCAGGAGGGCTCCAGGGTGTGTCTGACCCATCTTGCTCAGTCCCAATCAGCTGGACCCCAGCAGCAAGCTAACCTAACGGTCAGAGCATCTGCCCCCTGGTGGTCAGTGCACATCATAGCGAGCAGTTGAGCAGCCTAAGCATATCATTAGCATATTAAGCTTTGATTGGTTGTTCAGTTGTTCTGCCAGTCAGTCTATTTGCATATTACCCTTTTATTATATAGGAGGATAGACAGAAATAATCAATAGTACTGCTATAATGTAGAATATCTATCTTTCTATAAATATAATTAGGGTTTGAAATATATTTTCAACTTTTATTTTTTGTCTTAAATATAATCCACATTTTTACTTTAAATATATATTCTCTCATTTTTAAAATCACTTATCAGGTTAACTTTCTAGTCGTTTCATTCATTTAATGCTCATTGAGTTTCTACTCAGAACCATGTCCTACATATTTTTCAGTGCTGGGCACCCCAGAAACCTTGATGTGTCCTCCCCTGATTACAATATACTCCCTTCCCAGAAGCTATCATTATATCAAATTTTTTAATAATTAGTTTCCTGATTTTCTTTAGTTTTATGTGTTGTTAATCATTACAGTTATTGCTGGGTTATAAAAGTATGGTGAATCTTTAACTTTTCCAGCTAGTACCAAAGCGTTTTTTAATGACATGGTAAAATCAATAGTTTCTGTGAGTACCCAATATTCCATAATCATGCCAACACTTAATTTTCTTAGATTTAAAAAATTGCCCATCTCTTGAGTATGTAATGTTATCTCATTTTGTTTTAATTTGTATTCACCTAATTGCAAATGAGTTGAGCATCTTCTCGTGTGTTTATTTAACCATATTATATTCTAATGCTTTCTATTTTTTTCCATTCATGATTAAGGTTTTTAATCTCTTTGGGATTGATTTTTCATTTATGATGTGAGGTTTGGGCAAGTTTTATTTTTTTCATACATTTACCCCGTTTATGAAAAATTTATTGAAAACTTTGATCTGTACCACCATCTCTCTAAAGTATTAGGTATTCTGTATGTATGGGTCTGTTTCTAGGTCTCTTATTATTTCATTTTCCATCTGTGTGCTAATGCATGCCATAGACTTAAGTGCTACAACTTTATATAGTTGGTAGGTTTATGAGCCACTCTTCAAAGGCAGAATGGACCAACACTGAAAATGTAGTTTGCATGCCATACTTACAATGCTACACACAGACAAAGAGTGGATAAGAAGGTTTACTACTTATGTAATGATGTCTTCTGAACAGATCCAAGTATACTTCCCAAGTAGGTCCATAATAGTTTGAGGGGGTAAGGAAATGAAACTTACTTCCGGTTGTTATTGAATTAGAGGGTGAGGCCAGGTGAGTGTTCCCACTCGTGGGCAGGAGCTTGCATAGCTTGAATCTCCTGCTGATGCCAAAAGTGTGAGCACATCAGCCTTTCTTATCATCTTGCTTGGATGTGGGCAAAATGAAAAAGGAAGAGTAAAGCTTGAAGCAGTCAAACATTAAATTATTAAGTCAGATTCTTTATGATAATGTCCTTCTGACATTTACTGATGACTAACTATACCATGTTTCATTGAATTAAATTTGAACTTGTCTAAACCATTATAGTGCTCTATGAGGCCTGCAGCCTTAAGCCTGTAAAAAGCAGGTGAAAGTTCCATTGAATGCGTTGTTTATGAGCCCAGCTTTGTATACTTGGAGAAGTGAAACAAATGCCTCGGTCACAATCAGTAAAGTCTGAAACTCCAAAGGAGATAAACCATGTCTTTGTGAGGCCTTTTATTATGGTTTTAGTGTATGTAGGGGCATGTGTGACCTTGATTTATATTTGGAGTATCTGTAAGGCAAGATATTCCCAGAGTCTTTACCCCAAAGGAGGAAATCTTAGACAAAGATATGTTTTGCTAAATTTGGCTGGACATAATAGTCAGACTATTTGAGTGTCCCATGTGCATAAAAATATGCATATGGGGACTTTGTTGGCCAGGGCATTCAGTGCTAAGATGACTGCCTAAAATTTAGCCATTAGTGCTAACTCCTAAGTCCCATCCTTTATCAGGGACATCCTACGAATGAAAGGCAGCGACTCTCTATTGAGTTCCTTCACATGTGATGATGTTACACCATCCCATAAATGCAAGAACTACCCAGCACTGTACACAGAGAGGCCATTCACTCCTGTGGGAAGGATATGCTAGAGGGCCAAGGTTTGGTTCCATCATGCAGTGAGGAGGCTTTAGAAGCCATGCTGCTTGCATAACCCAAATAGGCAGCTAGGTATCTATTCTTCCTTCGCAGGTTTAAGAGCAGGTTAAATTGGACTGTTAAATGAAGAAACAATGAGGATAATCATGTTTTCTCTAAAGAGAAAAAAAAATTGTATACTGAGTTTCAATCCTTGCAGACCTTGGTTCAAAATTCACAATGGGTCATCCTATCTAATAAAAGAGTAATATGCAAATTGACCATCATTCCAACACACAAGATGGCCACCCCCATGTGATCAAAGATGGCCATCACAAGATGGCCAGCAGGAGAGGGCAGTTGTGGGCAATCAGGCCAGCAGGCAGGGCGGTTGCGGGGGACAAGGCCTGCAAGGGAGGTCAATTGGGGGCAATCAGGCCTGCAGGGGAGGGCAGTTAGGGGTGACCAGGCCAGCAGGGGAGGGCAGTTAGGGGCAATTGGGCCAGCAGGGGAGCAGTTAGGTGTCAATCAGGCTGTCAGGGGAGTGGTTAGGGGGTGATCAGGCTGGTAGGCAGAAGGAGTTAGGGGCAATCAGGCAGGCAGGCGAGCAGTTGGGAGCCAGCAGTCCTGGATTGTGAGAGGGATGTCCGGCTGTGCATTTAGGCCCGAAATGCACAGTCGGACATCCCTCAAGGGGGTCCCAGATTGGAGAGGGTGCAGGCTGGGCTGAGGGACACATCCCCCCATGCACAAATTTCATGCATCGGGCCTCTAGTTTATATAATAAAAGCCTAAGTGACCATTACGGCAAAACAACTGGTTACTATGAGGCGCACTGACCACCATGGGGCAGATGCTCAATGCAGGTGCTGCCCCCTGGTGGTCAGTGCGCTCCCACAGGGGGAGTGCCACTCAGCCAGAAGGCAGGTTCACGGCTGGTGAGTGCAGCTGAGGTGGTGGGAGCCTCTCCTGCCTCCACAGCAGCACTAAGGAGCAGTGAACCAAGTGGTAAGGAGCAGTGAGCAGGTGGGAGGTAAGGAGAAAGGGGTCCTGGACTGCGAGAGGGCACAGACTGGGCTAAGGGACCCCCTTCCAGTGCAGGAAATTTTGTGCACTGGGTCTCTAGTATTAATTAACTGGTGAAAAGTGGGAATATTGACAGAGTACCATTTTTCTCAGCCAATTTTAAGTGGCAAAGACTCCATTTAATTTTAATTTATCATTTATTAGGCCAGAGTGTTCATACCTATTAGGTGATATGGATGCTATCCTACTAGAGAATTTAGGCAAAGTTAAAGTAATAGTTTTGATGGTTAACATGAGGCATACCTATCTGTCCTCTATTTTATCTTTTTAAATATGTTTTTATTGATTTTTAGAAAGGAAGGTAGAGGGATAGGGAGATAGAAACATTGATGAGAGAGAAACATTGATCTGCTGCCTCCTACACAATCCTACTGGGGATTGAGCCTGAAACCCAGGCATGTGCCTTGATTTGGAATCCAACTGGTGACTTCTTGGTTCATGGGTCAATGCTCAACGACTGAGCCACACCTGCCAGGCAATGTCCTCTTTTATAATTGGTAATTCTCCTAAGAGTGTGAAAGGAGGACCTCAAATTTAATTTAATGAAGCCCCTATACATAATTAACTTAGCCCCAGTTTTAATTGAGGCTATGAGATTTTCTAATTGCTCTATTCTATTAGATGGTAAAATTAATTCATGATTTATGGTGAAATGTTATAGAAATGCAAATGTCAATAGCATCCTATCTTTTTGCTATATAAATTATTTTAGTAAATTTTGAATTTGAATTGGGTCACATTGTGTACCTCAGTTTCAGTTGTTTGTTTCTTCCTCCAGTTTCCAGGTTTCTTTCTTCCTTTTTCTTTGCCCTCCCTCCCCCGCCACCTTCCTTTATTTTATTACTAGATACATTTTGCAGTGAAAGAGGTCCTCTCCATGCTGTTGCTTATTTCAGAGAACCTCAAATCAGTACTGTAAGTTTAGGAGCCTTACAAGTGTCAGTGGTTTCTTTACAGGGTTTAATAGCCATTGTAGAGCTTGACTTAACCCCTTTCCTATGCCACAGGGATGTCATGGATTTTTTCCCTATAACACTGGGAATCAGGATCTTTTGTAGAGATAGAGGCATATGCAGCAACAGCAGTAGCAAAGGCAATCCATAGCATTTGAATAAGAAATCTACCTCTTGGATCATATTCTTCAACTATTTATATTTTCAAATAGTAACCAATGTCCAAATAGTGTCTACTTTCCCTCTACATGAACAACCACTAATAGGCCTGTTGAGACACATACTGGTCACAAATTAAGAGCCTAGTGTCAGTCACAATTTACAATGGAATTAATACACCTGATTTGATCTGACACACCTGTAGGTAGAGGCTGAGACACAATACAGAGCTACCTCTGTCCTTAAATGCCAACTAGTTCTTGAACTGAGTTAGTTTGGTTAAATTGATGATAGAGTGCCCTAGCAAGTTTGAGCTGCTATAACAGAATAGTGTAGACTGGGTAGCTTAAAAAATAATGTTATTTCTCATAGTTCTATAGTCTGGAAGTCTGAGATCAGGGTGCCTGTATGGTTGGATTCTTGGTGAGAGCCTTCTACCTAGTTATGTCCTTTCATGGCCTTCCTTCTTTTGTGCATAAATGAAGAGTCTCTCTCTCTCTCTCTCTCTCTCTCTCTCTCTCTCTCTCTCTCTCTCTCGATAAGGCATTAATCGTATCTGAAGGCCATAACCTTATGACTAATCTGACCCTAATTATCTCCCAAAGGTCATACCTACAAATGCCATCGGATTAAAGCTTTAACATATGAATTTTGTGGGGACACAAACATGCAATCCATAGCACAGAGCCTTAACAGAACTCAGCAAATGCAGCGCTAAGAAGCATAGTAGTTAAAAGCACAGGATAGCCAGCCAGTAAGTAAACCAAAGCAAAAGAACAAAAACTTCTGGTTGTGGTAGATATCTGCTCATAGTAACAATGGTTGTGTCCATTCATAAAAATCAATACAGAGCCTCACCCCCAAATTTTGTTCAAATAGGGACAGACTTTCGAAGGCAGTGCAAAATGGCTTCAGAGAGTGAGGTAACGAGTCTTGCTTGGGGGTTTTATTGAGGTGAGTCTTTGGAACCAGGCTGAGGGTTCCTGCAGTTGGGCAGGTGCTCCAGTGTTTGGAATCTCCATCTGGCACTGAAGGAATGAGCCCCAGGCTTCCTTATCAGTCTCATAATTTGTGTGGCTGAAGAAGAAGAATGAAGAAGGAGACTTAAAACACTCAAAATCAAATAAATTATAGAATACTTTCTTACAGTAAGACACATCTTCCCACTTATAGAATAAGATTATAATGTGTTCTGGTATGATTCTCTGTTCATCCTTGGATTTCATTGAGCTTCTTAGAAGTGTAGATGTCTTCTATCAAATATGGAAAGTTTCTGGTCATTCTTTGTTCAAATATTTTGTTCTGCTCTGTTTCCTGCCTCCTTTCCTCTGAGACTCCAATCATCAGATGTTGTTATACTCGGTGATATCCACAGTCTCTTAGTCTCTGTTCATTTTTCTTCATTCTTTCTCCTCAGACTAGATAATTTAAATAAATCTAATAATCAAGTTTGCTGATTTTTTTCTTCTGTCTACTCAAATCTGCTATTGAAAACCCTATCATGAATTTCTTATGTCAGTTATACTTTTTAGCTCTAGAATTTCTGTTTTGTTCCTTTTTGTAATTTCTATCTCTTGGTCAATATTCTCTATTTCTTGAGACATAGTTATGTTGGTTTTCTTTAGCTCTTGATCAATGAAGTCTTTAGCTCTTAGAGCATGTTTAAAATACTGGAGGTAAAGTCATTGTATAGTAAGTCCATTGTCTGCGCTCCCTTGGGAACAGTTTCTGTTCCTCTCTCCTGTAAATTTACCATATTTTCTTGTTTCTTTGCATCTTCATAATGTTTTGCTAAAAACTAAACATTTGGGATATTATAATATGCTAACTCTGGAAATCAGATTCTTCTCCTTCCTCAGGGTGTGTTTCGTTGCTTGCTGTGATCTGGTGGTTCAGTGACTTTTCTTAAGTCTGTATTCACCATGCTGTGTTGCCACTGAAGTGTTTGTTCCTTGAACCTGTAGCCAGCTAGCATTTTGAGAGAAATTTCCTTGACTGCCTGGAGCAGATTGATTCTGTGTTGGAGCATCCCCCAATGCTTAGGCCATTTACAAGTCTATTTCAGCCTTCACTCCTTATCTATGCTGAACCTACAGATCTTTCAGAACTATAAGTCTTAAAGGTTTGCCTTTTGTATTTTCATAATTGCTGCCTTGATTTTCTTCTGCTTTTCTCATTTATTTGACTAACTGACCTGCTTTATACTTCAACTCTTTGTAAAAAATAAATTGACTATAGCCCTGGCCGATTTGGCTCAGTGGATTGAACATCAGCCCTCGGACTGAAAGGTCTTGGGTTAGATTCTGGTCAAGGGCTCCTGCCTTGGTTGTAGGCTCAATCCCAGGCCCTGGTTGGGACTCATGTTAGAGGCAACCAATTGATGTATCTCTCGCACATAGATATTTTTCTCTCTCTGTCTCTCCCCCTGTCCTCCTTCAACTCTCTCTAAAAAAATCAATGGAAAAATTTCCTCAGGCAAGGATTAAAAAAATTAACTATAGTTTAATACAAAAGATTTTTTTCTTCTATTATTTTTTTCCTTTCTCATAATACCTTGTTCATTTTATAATGATTTATTTGTTGTTTCTTTGAAGTGTCATTCCACTATATGCATCTTCTCTTTCTTTACTTTTCTCCTGTTTCCTTGATTGTTTGTTTGGGGCCTAATTTTGTCTTGGAGGCTTCCTTCAAATATCAGTTATCCATGCTTCTGGTTGTGAAGATTTTATGGCCTTCAGGGTTATTTTGTATTCATATAGGTCTATAAAGAGCAATATTTTATTTCTGAAGAATTAATATTCAATTTAAAATGCTAGCATTTTAATTTGTTTTCAAGTAAATTGTATAAATCAATTGTAAATTTAGATTGCATTGTTAAATGACATGATAAATTTAAAATACAGTTACTTGTAAACTTTAATTTGCATTTATACACCTAATATATTCTGTTTGCTTCTAAATTACCTAAATTGTCTGATTTAAACAAAACCTTTCCTTATGTTTAAATAATCATAAATCTAAAAAAGTAAACTTATGAATATGATTAATCTAAAGTTCTTTCAGAATTTATTACTGAGTTTATGTTTAATAAGATTACATCTTTAAACCAAATAACGAAATCAAGTCATTTAATAGTAATGAGAAGGCTGTCATTCTAATAGGCAAAATTTTTCTTAAAGATTACACGTGAGTAAAAACCATAAATGGAGGTACAAACCCAAGTAGCATAAGAGGCTCATTCTCTTTCCCCTTTCTGCATCTTTGCTAATATAAAGCTCAGCAGGTTTAAAGCAGCACAATAGAAAAGCACAGATGTTCCATCTTCACAACAAGGATATTTTCCCCATCAAGAAGTCAACCAGGTATTTATTCCCTGACTCTTTCCAACTGCCCTATGATTATATAGGAATGGGCCCCTTCTATTGCCTATCTTCCACATTGTCTTACTCTAGTAGGCTTATGCAAGCTTTTCTGTGGATAATGAGAACTCAAAGAATCATATGCGCTTTGCTACAGTTATCCGCCCATAAGCTATTCTGATAAACATTATTGGCTTTAGTAATAATGCCAATACATAGTTTCCTTATTAACACAAATGTCTCTTTACCCTGGTTTTATCTACTAAGGAAGACAGTTCTCCATTAATTGAATTACTGTTTGTGTAAATAAATAATAATTTCAACAGGGGTTGGTCTTAAAGTTTATAAGGTAATTTCATTAGGCAATATCACATTCATATACAACAAGTTCTTCTATTTCAGAGGTCTGAAGGTTCACCCAGGTTCATTATTAGATTTTTGCATTTCTTCAGCTCTTTGGCTATGCAAAATATTTTCAAATGAGGCATAAATAATATGAATGCTATACTTTCCTAAAATATGTAAGTTAATTTTTTATTACACTCAGTGGTATCATTTATTCCTTTATAGTCTTGGATCCAGACAAATCTTAAAAACATATAAAATGGTACAGATACATAAAATTATATAACTAAGTTATCAATATTCACAATAGTTTTTCCTCTCTGTCACAAATTTTGAGGTATCAATACAGTTGGGAACTAAAAAGGTAATTGGGAGCTCTGGATACATAGTAGGGCTGGGCAACTCTCAGGATTTATTATAGAGTAATCACCTACTTTTCAAAGGAAGCCTTATTTAATAATGAGATGTGTGTAACTTTTCTTTGAGGCCATTCCACTTCCACATAAGAGAATCATCCAATACCTCAACTGGAGGTGGGAGAAAATGGGGTATATGATTGGCAAAGAGGGACAGGGAGGAAAAGTAGAGCTTAGGTTTCACATAATTCAATATACAGACTTTCACTTAACACCCCTCTTCTTAGTCTACAGACTTACTCTTTCATTACAATAGGTCTGGCGTGTCTGAATAAGGGACATTTTTCATGAATAAACAATAAATAAATAATGCTTGATTCTCCTGTGCAGTGGCAAATTTAAATATAGAACCCTGTTCTGTATAGTGAGATTTCACTTAGTGCTCTGTATTCAGCTGCTTGCCCCATCCTTACCTTGCACACTCTTGGAACATTCAGTAAATTTTCAAGGAGAAATTTCAAGGTGAGTTCCCTGGGTTTTCCTTTGAAGTCTTTGGCATTCATTTGCTTTGTACCTTTCTCTACTTTGCTATGTCAATTGCCACTAAACTACAATTCTTTCTTTGTTAGAAATTGTTGAATTCCTGTGTCCACCCTTATCTCTTACTCTCTTTTTTTTTTTATTGGCAACATTTTTATTACCTTTTTATCATTTGAGTGAGGTTTCTGAGAGAATGACTTCAAATATGTGTGATTTTCCCCTTTTTATCTAGAAGGTAGATTATTAAAATGATTTAGAATGAGAAAATAGTATGTTATATAAATATATACACACACATACATATAATTTTGTGCATATATCTATATATCATATTTATATGTATGTCTATTTTAAGTATAATTATATTGTGGTAATTATATTTATTACTATTTAGTGTATAAAACATTTATAATAGATGATTATATATATTTATATATTATACTAGAGGCCCAATGCATGAAATTCGTGCAAGGGTAGGCCTTCCTTCCCCCAGCTGCCAGCAGTGGCTTCCCTCTGGCACCCAGGACCCGGGCTTCCCGCACAGCCCCAGCTTCATCTGGAAGGTCTTCCAGTCTAATTAGCATATTATGCTTTTATTATTATAGATATGAATATAACACAATATTTTAACATATCTAAGCAAATAAATAAAAAGGGTTTGTTCTCTTTTTAAACTATTTTTATTATTGTCTAAATTTTTACATATGTCTTCTTTTTCCCCAATTGATCTCCCCCCCCCCCCCACTGCAGCCACTCCTATCCCAGGCAAGCCCCACTGCCCCAGTTGTTCTCTTAAAATAAGAATATGATGAAAGAAATGTGAGGAGAATCTATGAGCAAAAAATGGTTCACAATTTATTCCAGTATTAATATAAGAATGGTCCTACTTAATAATATCCTCAGAGAATATGCTATCTGAAAGATTACCTAATATTTAGAAAAACAATGAAATCTTTTATCACACAACCAGCAGCCACCATTAAACTCTTTTAGAAAAGAAGGTGCAATGTATCTTGAGAACTTATGCCTGGGTCATACTGTAATTATCTTTAATTGACTGTCACCACAGTGGGAAGCTATTTAAAATGGAACTGACCTAAAAATATCACAAAATACTTGTATTTTCCTATGTGAACCTGTTCTGTTTTTAATCAGCCAACTAACAAGTATATTTATTGTACTGACCAGACCTTAGATTAAGCGAATACAAATCCTTATTGATATAAAAATAATTAAAACATTAATTGTTCACATACATAGTTTTTGGAAGACATGGAACTTTACTATGGGCTTTTGCACAATGACTTCAAAAGGGTAGAAAATCTACTTATGTTTGGACTTTATTTGAAAGCTTTTGTATGTGTGCATGCTAGACTGTAAGCTCCCTGAGAGCAGAGACTATGATTATGTTGTACAATATTTTTCTAACATTTAGTATGAAATATGGTGCGGGGGTCCAGAACAAGTCACCCCAAGATGTGCCTCTATGGAATGCAGATTGTTTTGAGCTAAAGGGAACTTGAGTGGCAAACTCAGGAGGAAACTTCTGGCCCCTACCTTTAACTGCCTAGAAGAATTTGACTTAGGGGCCTTGCCCATAAGAGGTTATCAGAGATCATCTTTTTAATCCATCTACACCGCAGGGAAAACTTTTATTTACTAAACATCTGCTCTTCTTATCATCCTTCAATGACCCTTTGAACGCCCCCCGCCCCGCCCCGCAAGGTTTATTACCTCATCCCTTATTCAGGATGTCTTATATACCTAGATCCCCCTTTCTATATCTGAACCTCTCCTGCATGTGGCATCTCTGACTCTCTCTTGTATGTGCCACCCCTCTACCTACATATATACTAAATTTGGTTATATTTTTCTTGCTAACCTGTTTCATGTCTATTTTATTGTTAGACTGGGCAGAAGAACCTTGAGGTTAAAGGAAAGTTTGTTCTCCCCCCACAGTGTCATATGATCAGTAACTAATAAACTTTTATAAAAACAATGAAAGAACATTCTTGTCATAGGAAAAAGCATGGTTAAGGTATATAGCAAATATTAAGGAGGTCATGCTTTTAAGGAAGAGGATGTAATTTGAAGAGTTGTGGTAATAAATGAGATTGTTCTATATTTCAAGTCTTTAAAAGAGAGAGAGAAAAGAGGATGCTCAAAATGATGAAAATATAAGACAAAAGGAGCTGGTAGAGCCCTAGCCAGTTTGGCTCAGTAGATAGAGCGTCGGCCTGCAGACCCAAGGGTCCCAGATTCGATACCGGTCAGGGGGGCATGCCCAGGTTGTGGCTTGATCCCCAGTGTGGGGCGTGGGGGGAGGGGGGCACGGCTGATCAGTGATTCTCTCTCATCATTGATGTTCCTATCTTCCCCTCTCCCTTCCTCTCTGAAATCAATACAAGTATTTTTTTTTTAAAGAAGCTGGTAGAAACATGTCTGTAAATGTTCTTAGATCTAACTAATTTCAAAACATTGTCACTATAGCAATGTGGAGAGAAGTTTGTGAAATTAAAAATAATAGGTTTGCTATAGCAAGTCCTTCTGCATTAATAGCAATTAACCATCTGCAACGTTCATATCACAAGTAGAAACTCATGCTAATTCCCTGTTCACTAAGGCATGCAGAAGCTATTATTTACTCATTAGCACATTAGTTCAGTATTGTTCCGTTAATTACCAAATTCTGAGACATAAATTATCACAAGCTTTCTTTCAGTTTAACTTTCAAAATATGGAATATGTATTTGCTCACATGCTGCCAATGAATATACAGTCCTGTTATGGTCATAATTAGGTAGTTAGTATTAAAGGAAAGAAAGCAAGGGGAGGCCATAAGCATGGTCACCCCGGCAGCTTCACCAGGAAGCAATAGCTTCATGCTCCTCAGGGAACCACTGGTCCATTCCCTGCAGACCACTAGGGGGCGGGATGGAACAAAGTGAGAGACCGACACATGCACAGTGCAGTCCTGGTGCAGGGGAGGTGCTTGCCTGTCAGTCTAACCTGGGGAACAATGGATTGGCTAGGGGTTTAAGCCCATCAGAAGCACGTGAAACCTTGGAAAGTCTAATTGGTTAGTTTGAAGAAGCTCCTGGTTAAAACGCCCAAAGGGTTCCCCAACTCTTCTTCACTCTTGTTCACTCTTGCTCTCTTGCTCTGTGACCTGCACTCATCAGTTCTCCCTCCATTGACATGTGGCCTCAAGCAGCCACATGACCCCTGGCCCTGCAGACCCCACATGCAATGGAATACAACTGGGAATAAAGCTGTTAGCCAGTTGCTGGACTGGGCTGCACATTAATATGGGACGGAAACTATAAGCAGTGTCCTTAATTCTGGCCCTGATGAAGACAAGATTGGACTTCTCCCCTGGTGAAACTGAAACTGACAGAGATAGTATCTTGGAGGGTAACCCCCCCCCCCCCTTAATTTTACATCATTAATAAAGTTTTCCACAAAACTCTATCTTCCTGTAAGGGCCTCAGGAATTCTTTTCCTCGAGGTGATACCACGAAGAACTCCATTTCCACCCATAATATTCCCAAACAGATTATTTTTAAAGTTTATGCCTAAAGAAAATTAAGTGTTTTGAGATCACTTGACTATTCAAGTTTCCTGCTAGGAGAAAATAGATTTCTTGTCATTGCTTGTGTGACATCACAGACTCCAGAATTCATAATAAAAATATTTATTTCATATCTGTGATGTCTGGCATAGATCTTTCTGAAAGGCAGAAAGCATGTAAAAACTCTTGGAAAAGTGCTAAATGCTGTAATCCAACCTGTCATCACTGTATTGCTGTTTAAAGAAATTGCCTGAAAAGAACATTTAGAAAGCTCTTTGGGTTGGTATATCAAAATGCTTCACTTCACAGAAGATATGAAGATATGAAACATCCTAGGTTCCAAACATCAAAATAAATTAGGTGTTGCTTTTTCTTAAAATATTTTTGAAGAAATTTCAAAAGCTAAATAAATTTCATAAGTAGAGTCAGAATAGGAAACATAACCAAAATGTTTTCAAATATTATTGATAATATCTAAAATATATAATAGCATTATTAATTAGTTACCTGATGGATAGTATAATGGTTGCACATCATGAATGTACTTAATACCACTGAATTTTATACTTAAAAATGGTGAAAATAATTTTGTTATGAATATTTAACACAATTAAAAGACAATCTGTGTGATGGTTAATCTAATGTCCACTTGACTAGGCTAAGGAATGCATGCATAGCAAGTTATTTCTAAGTGTGTCTGTGAGGGAGGCTTTGGAAGAGAATAGCATTTGAATTCTCAGACTGAGTAAAGAAGATCGCCCTAACCAATGTGAGTCAGCACTGTCCAATCCTCTGAGGGCCTCAATAGAACAAAAACATAGAGGAAGAACATTTGCTCTCTGCTTGAACAAGAGACAAATTTTTCTCCTACCCTTGGGAGTGCAATGTCACTCCTGGTTCTCAGACCTTTAGACTCAAACTGGGACTTACACCATTGACTCCCCTGGTTCTGAGGCCTTTGGACTTGGATTAGAACCCAACACCAGCTTTCCTGGTTCTCCAATGAACACAGCAGATTGTGAAGCTTCTAAGTCTCCATCATGACATGAGCCAATCCCTCATAATAAGTCTCTTTCTATCTCTCTATATATATCCTATTGGTTCTGTTTATCTGGAGAATTATGACTAATAATTCAGCCTGAGATCTCTCTACTTATATTGTTAAAGAGAAAACCGCAGGCCCAAAATGGCTTCACTTGGCTAAAAGCCCGTGATACCAAACCTAGATTTAATACTTGACCTAACTGAAATTTCAAACTTTTCCAGAAACATAATCTTAATGAACGAGTGGGAAATTTACTGGTCAAGTACCAGTAAGGCAATGTATCACAGGGCCCTCTCCATCCCAGGTCGGAAAAAAAAAAAAAAAAAAAAAAAAAGCTATCTACATATTAAAAATCCTTCCCAAACTCTCCCTTCAAAGAAAAAATGACCTGCCCCCAAAATAATTCATTTTCTTTTGTTAATAGCTTCCTGCACCACCTTTCTTCATGTAAAAATCTTCCAAACTCTTTGGGGAGCCCTTCTAGTTGCTGCCCATTCCATGAATTGCTTAATAAATCTAATTATATCTTTTTTAACAATAATCATAATCAAAATAATCATAATCAAAATAATCATAATCTATATAAAAACCTAATATGCAACTTGTCCCTTCGGGACTTCGACCAGGAGACTGGCAGTTCAATGACTTGCTATGACGTGCACTGACCAGGCTCACTACATTATCTTATCTGCATTTATAGTTCCTTTCTTCTATTCATGCAAAGGAAAGAAATTCCTCTACTTTTCCTCACAAATACTCTTTGCCTTTGTCTTCTAATAAGGATGCTTTTTGAGTTTCTGCCTGAATCAGTGCTTTCCCAGTAGCTATTATTTTGGATCTGAAATAAATGCTGATTGCCTTCCACTTTGACCTTTATTTTTAGGTTAAGTTATATTCCAAATGAGACCTATTTCCCTAAGACCATAAATATTAAGGCTAAAAGACCAAGTTAAAATATTTATGCCATAAAACTAGATATAATATTGACTGATAAAAATAAGAAAACTTGATATCAAGGCCACCTAGTTCTTCACTAATAAGATTTTAAAGGAATACAAATTCCCTGTTTTAAAAAATTTACTTTATATTCAAATTTTAGCAATTGTGACTAAGAATTAATTGACTTTCATAAAAATCATTCAGGAGTATTAATTTAACTTCTATGTACAATTCCAAGTTAATGAAGTGTGGGCATTATGAATCTTATTTTTAATCTTATTTACTTCTTAAAACTAAAATATTTTCAACTAACTAGTTTCTGAAAATGAAAGTATTTTGTTTTTGGTTTAGCAAAGTATGACACAGATTCCAGTCTAATATTAAAATTACTTAGTCATTATCATACAGAAAAAAAAATTTTTATAGATTTAATCACAGATTTTAGACAAAACAATTTATAACTAGGAAATCTTTATATATATATAATATTATACAGTCATCCTTCTGTATCAATGGGGGATGGTTTCTGGACCCCCATGGATACCAAAAATCTATAGATGCTCAAGACCCTTATATATATAATGGCTAAGTATTTGCATATGACCTACACATGTCCTCCTGCATAATTTAAATCATCTCTAGAATACTTATAATACCTAATACAATGTGCTATGCAAATAGTTGTTGTATTATTAAGGGAATAATGACAAGAAAATCAGTCTGTACATGCTGAGTACAAATGCAACTATTTTAGGCCTGACTACATAGCACATGTTAGGAACAATGTAATATTTTTTTTCAGATATTTTCTATGCAAAGTTGGTTGAATCTGTAAATGAGAAACCCCCAGATATGGAGGGCCAACTGTATTTAAATATATTAATATTATGCTTATTATAAACATAAATGAATACCTGTTTCTGTAAGAATATACTTAAAAGTATAAAATGAACACAAAATAATCCAAAATAATCTACCTCCAGAAAATGATTTTTGTATTTTAATATTGTTATGATGTGTTTAGGTGTGTTGTGTGTGTGTGTGTGTGTGTGTGTGTGCTTGAATTTATAAGGACTGAAGGAAGTAGATCAAGAATCTTCTACTGTGGTTGGAAAATTATCCATTTGCAATTGCAGTTCTAAAATGAGTAAATTGGTAATGTTTTTTTAATTTCAAGTATTAAAATTTACTGCTATTATATTTTCATTGTGATAGGCAGTATAGAATACTGGTCAAGATCATGATCAATATATTTTAAAACAATTTGCAACTACTGAATACCAACTTGGAAAATTATAAATTTTGATCCACATATTGTATACCAAACAAATTTCACATATATCCAAAAACTTAAATATACAAATAAAATGGTCACCAGAAAGGGATCAGGACTGAGGTGGGGCTGCCCTGGCAGAGTCTGGAATGTGTGGGTTCTTGACTTCATTTAGGAAAGATTTCACAATACGATGCCAGGTAATGTTGAGAGCACATTTATTAAAGTTAAGGACAGTGAAACCAAGGAAAAGGCTTAGGATAGAAAAAGCAAGAGCACAGCACCAGGAGTGAATGTAGACTAAGCTACCTTAGCCCTTTGAAAACATGAGGAAGAGTCGAGCCTAGATGAGGTTGCCTTGGCCCTTTAGAAAGAAAGTCACAGAGGCAGAAAAAGTGAGCCATGTTGGCCTGCATGGACTCAGGAAACAAGTTACAGAGGCAAAAGGAGGGCCCTTGGAGACAGGTTCAGGGAGTTAGCCTTGGATAAGCTGCTGCTGCCTGCTGCTCCCCTGGTTGCAAGTCTCATGAGAATCTGTAGAGCTTAGGAGAAAGAAAGCAAAGATAAATGCCTGAGGAAAGGGAGTGAGCAAGAGCATGCTTAAGGGAAAGTTTGCACTGGCCCTTTGACTTAAGGGTTTTTATTTAATCTACAGGCCAGAATTTTAGAGGATTTCTCAGGAAAGGATCTCGATATGCTGATGTATCAAAATAGGCCTATAGAGGGATCAGGGTCATTCTCTGATCAATTTCACCTTCAAAAAATGTCACTGGAGAGGGACTGGTACGGAGACAGGAATGTCCCAGCATGGTCTGCATTGTATAAACCGTTTCTCCTAAGTGTCCTTGGTTAGGGAAGATAAGATCATGTGATCTTCTAGCTGGCTGTAAGTTGCTCAGCCTTTTGCTTAGCTATCTGTCTCATTTCCCCATTCCACATGCCAAGGAATTTTCCTAGCTTCTTACAACCTGCCTCAAAATCATATACTTAGTAAAACAAAACATGATAAATTCCTTTAAAACTGGAAGTGACTTGGTCTCAAAGTTCAGAAGCCATTAAGAGAAAAAAATTAATTTGACTGGCTAAAATAAAAATTTCTACAGTGCCAAAAAATGAAGGTATTAATATATCAAAATATTAATAATTTAGAAACAATAATTACCATCTATATCACAGACAAAAAACTAATCACCCCAAATTAAAAGGAACTGGAAATGTAGAAAACATTAATAGCTCCATACAAAAAATATATAATTGACATTTATAGAAATTTGCTTAAAGAAATAAAAATGATATTAAACCTATGAAATGTTGCTCAAATTCAGTGGTAATATGAGAAATACAAATTAAAAGCACTATGATAATATTTCTCAACTCTTCAAATGGCAAAAACCTGAACATAAAGAAATCCCTTGAATAGAAAAGAATTCCCAAAATAGATGAGGCTAACTATGCATCAAATTAGAAACTAAACAAGAGAGTGTATTCTTTGCAAATGAACCAGGACTATAATTACAAATATTTAGCAAGATATATTCTAATGACAACATATTTTTCAAAAATATGTAACTGTTGCTTGGCCAGTGTTCTTAGTGGTTGAGCACCAACCTATGAACCAGGAGGTCACAGTTTGATTCCAGGTCAAGGCACATGCTCAGATTTTGAGCTTGATCCCCAGTAGGAGGTGTGCAGTAGGAGGCAATCAATGATTCTCTCTCATCATTGATGTTTCTATCTCCCTCTCCCTCTTCCTTTCTCTCTGAAATCAATAAAAATATTTTTTAATACTTAATTGTCATTCTGCATTTTTTATTTCTAGCTTACTGGTATGTAGGAACTTATATGTTGTGTACATGGAAAGAGAGAATAAATAAGTTAATACTGTCAATGAATAGTTTCAATAAAAGAAAATATAAAATTAGAAAATTAAAATAGGTATACTGTATGCTAATACTAAAGCTGAAATGCTATTAAAATGTGATGTCTAAATACATATATTTCTTTGTCTGAACATAGAAATGGCTTAGAAGCTGCATTCCCTTAAAATTTGCACCTTGAAATTCACATTTTGTCTTCAAAATCATTTACAGTTAAAAATGAGTGTGCTTTAGTAAGGAGAAGAATAAGAGCTTAAGATATTTTAAAATGACAGAAAACAAGAAATTTTTTAAAGATTAATGGAGCCATAACATAAGGACCCATGAGCCAACTTCAAGGGACCCAGAAAGAAAAAAGCTGCAGCAATTTGAGCATCCAAAAAATAGATAGTAATTGATTGAGACACTTTAAATATATGACTATCTAGAAGCTTAAAATGATGCTCCAAAAATAAAAAGTAGAAGAAAGTATCTTTCTTACCACCTAAGATGGTTTATGACAAAAGTTTTACTTTAAAAAATAGAAGAGGGACAAAATTTAATATTGTCTGACTTTCCAGTAGGAATTGTGTTCTATAGTAAATTCTTCCACACTCTTAAGGGAAAAATATACTTAAACTGAAAAATAGCTAGCTAATCAAATGTGCAAAAAACAATAAAATTAGAAAATTAGCAATATCCAACTCTAATAAAACAGCAAGTTTTATTTATGGGAATCAAAACCATCAGTATAATTGTTGATATGGAATTGAACATTCAGTTGCATGAGCTAACAACAAAGAAAGGATCATGTTGACCCTACAAGGAATCACTGATTAATCCTTAGTAATATTGATGGTAAAACAACTAGATATGCTGGCAACCAATTCCAGCATGTCATAATTTCAAGAGTTTCATCAAAAGGTTGATGAGACTTGGGGACTCAACAGGGTTGAGTCACCTGTTGGGAATGGCTAAAGGCATTTCCCCAAACCTGAATAGGATACATTAAACTGATTGCTGCTGCCAGACAGCTAAAAGGCATCTTAATCTACATGTTATTGCCTCCTACTGGCCAAACACCTGAACAGCCATAGGCTAATTCCCCCATTCTGACAATGGACTCTGTACCAAACCCTGACCCTTTGTAGTGTATATCTCTGCCTCGCCTCAGGACAAGTTGTGTTAATAAAAAGCATGGGGTCCTGGTGACAGAGAGAACCTAAGGCCTTAGACTTAAGACCTAGATCTTACTTAGCTCCTTTAGCTAAGCTCCTCTGACCCCCAATGCCTTTCAAAATTATATTTCATCTCCAAACACTTTATTAGTCTCTGGATTCCTATGTCATCTACACACACAGCCCCTTCTCCAGATTCCTGAACCCTTCTAGATGCTGGGACAAGAACCCCTGCAAGATAGGCTGAGTATCATGATGTAAACTATACAACGTAAACTATACATCATTAATGATTTAACGTTGCCAAATAATTTTAACTTAAATTTTACCAAGTCTTATATATAGCTTCCTGTTTTTAGGAAATAGAGGTTTCAGGGAAAATAGTCAATAAACTAAATGACCCCAGGAGAAAAGTATCATGGAAATTTTTTTAAATGAGACATTTTATAAGATAGGTTTTCACAATAAAGGACTTTTCTAAATTAAAAGAGACCTAAAGGATACAACAACCATACATAATGTGTACTGCTGGTTTGGTCAAACCCACTTTAACATTTTGAGGATAACTAGTGAAATGAGCTAGCTTCTAGAAGATATCAATACAATAATAGTAGGGTATTTTAATAGTTCACTTTTAATAACGGTTAGAACATTCCTATGGATAATCAATAAGGAAACAGAAGACTTGAACAACACTGTAGTCTGAATGGACTTAAGAGACGTGTATAAGTGATAGTATTGGTCCTCAACAGAACGCCCAGTTTTCTCAAACACACATGGAACATTATTCAGTATAGATCACATGATATATCATAAACAATTCTGAATGCATTTTAAAAGATTTAAATCATACCAAGTATATTTTCTAAGAACAATAGAATAAAAAATGAAATTATTGGCAGAAGGAAAACTGGAAAATACACAAACATAGAAATTAAACACCACATCTTTGAACAACCAATAGGACCAATGAAGAAAATTAAAGTTAGAAAATATTTTGAAGCAAACAAAATCATAAGATAACAAGACTTATATGATACAGCAAAGCAGTACTGAGAGGGAGACTTATAATAAACTCCTACATTAAAAAAGAAGGTATCAAATAAAAACATAACTTCAAGCAACTAAAAAGAGAAAACAAAATAAAAGTTAGGAGAATGTAGGAAACAAATATTAGAGAAGAAATAAACAAAAGAAACAAAACAGGGGAAAAAAATAGAAAAATCAACAAAATAAAAGTGACATTTTGAAAAAACAAAAAAAATGACAATAAGTTAGCTAGACTAACTATAACAATAACATGTAAGCAAAGGAAAACCTAAAAAAATGGATCAATTCCTAGAAACATATAACCTATAAGATTGAGTTATGAAAAAATAGAAAATATGAACAGACTAAGAATAACTAAAGAGATTAAAGCAGTAATTAAAAGCCTTCCAACAAAGAAAAGTCCCCCAGGCCAGATGGCTTCACAGGTAAATAATACCATGAATTTAAAGAATAATTAACACCAATTCTTCTCAAACTCTTTGAAAAGTATTGAAGAAGAGAGAACACTTCCAAACTCATTCTATGAGGCCAGAAATACCTTGATATCAAAGCCAGACTAAGACACTACAAGAAAGGAAAACTATGGTCAATATCCATGATGCATATAAACACAAAAATCTCCAACAAAATACTAGCAAATCAAATTTAACAGCATAATGAAGCCTCATACATCATGACAAAGAGAGATGTATCCCTGAATTAAAAGTGTTTCAATATATTAAAATTAATTACTGTGATAGACCAAATTAACAAAGAAAGGGTAAAAATCACATGAATACAGGATAAAAATGTACACAGTTGAACACTTTCATGATAAAAACACTCAACAAACTAGAAGTAGAAAGAAATGAACTTAACATAGTAGAGGCTATATATAACATGCCCAAAGCTAACATACTCAACAATGAAAAGTTGTAAACTTTTCCTCTAAGTTCAGAACAAGACACAGATGCCCACTCTTACCACTTCTATTCAACATAGTACTGACAGTCCTAGACATTAAAGTTAGGCAAGAATAAAAATAAAAGGCATCAAGTTGAAAAGGAAGAAATAAAATGATCAACATGTGCAGATGACATGATGTTTTATGTAGAAAATCCAACAGATTACATACATACCACACACCACACACAAACTGCTAAACTAATAAACAAGTTCAGTATACAAAATCAACATACAAAAGTCTCAGAACACAAAATCAACATTCAAAAATCAGTTGCATTTTTATACACTAAAAAAAAAAAATCCCCAACATGGTCAACATCACCAATCATAAGTGAAATGCAAATCAAAGTCACAATGAAGTATCACCTCATCCCGTTAAAATTGATATTATTTTTTAAAGAAAATAAATGTTGATGAGGATGAAGAGAAATTGAAATTCTTATACACCATTTTTACATCCCCACCAAAGTTATACATTGTAGATAGGAATGTAAAATGTTGTAGTCACTATAGAAAGCCATATGCAAGTTATGTGAAAAATTAAAAATGGAACTAGCATATGGTTCAACAATCCCATTTTGTGTATTTAGCCAAAAGAATTGAGATTGGGATGCACTTCTGTGTTCATTGAAGCATTATTCACATTAGCCAAGAGGTGGAAACAAGCTAAATGCCCATCAAGGAATTAATTAATTAAGAAATGTGATATAGACATACAATGAAATATTATTCAGCCATAAAAATGAAGGAAATCCTGTTGCATGCTACAAGGTGATTGAATCTTGAGGACATTATGGTAAGTGAAGTAAGCCAATGACAGAAGGACCAGTAGTGCATGATACACATATACACACATATATGTGAAGTACTCAAACTCTTAGAAGCAGAAAGTAGATTGATAGAGATAAGACTGTGGGGGGTGAGGGGGCTGCTCTCTAGAGAGCTGCTGTACAACATTGTGCTTATAGTTAAAAATATTGTACTGTACACTCAAAATTTTGTTAGGAGGGTAGATCTAATGTTATGTGTTTTTACCACAGTGAAAGCGCTAAATTGAAAAATATTTGGCCATCTTGTTTTCTTGTTTATTTTTGGTGATTTGCAATCCAGAACTGCAGGCCTACTGCCTTTGTGAAAATGTAATTTGCTAAATTATTGAGATGTGGAGGTGCTGGTACTAACATGAACTATTTTCTAAGAAATAATAAAGAGTAAATCCATACTATTACATTTAAAAAATTGGCTCCTTCAACATGTCCCTGCCTATTCCCATACACATGTGGATAATCTTATATACCTGCAGAGATGATAGAAGACTTCCTCAAAAACTAACTGTAAATTTTTTCTAATGCTTTAAGATGTCAAAGAAAGTAAAACATAAAATGAAATGAAAATATTCAAATTATTGGATATATTTGGGGCACTGTGCTGCAATCTTTCTGTGTATCATACATTTTAATTCTTAAACATCTAAGTCTTTTGGGTGCTTATTATTGAAAACACAATGTGAACTCTTCTGTATGTTTAATGTAGGTTTTAAATAAAAGACTATTGGAAAGGCCTGCCCACCTTCTACCTGTTAACTCTACTGAAAATAAGCAGTATAATGTTCCCAAGGAAAGGTAACTGGTCTGTCTTCTCACATTGTTTCTCAGCATTTAAAAATGTGCTAGCAATGCACAGGCATTCAACATTTGCTTTTAAATATTAAGTACTGTGCTAGAATGGAATGGAGTTGGGGGGCAAATCTGAAAAGAATTGGAAATATAAATATACATTCAAGTAAATGCCGATCAACATATGAATTCCATGTTTGCTCTGAAGCTTGAGGAGTCTCTGTTTACCATGGCTCATCCAGAATTCACTGGAGAATTTCATCTCAGACATCTACTTTCTAAGATTTCTTAAGCAGAGATAGATTTGCTATATTTAGAAGACTCTGAACAGAATAATTCCAGAATAACTATAGACCCAAGCACATGTTGTAATAAGATGTCATTAACCTTGTATTATTAAAAGAACCAACATTTTAACAGTTCTTTTCTAAATGTCTCAAAAAAGTAAAATAAATGCATCTTCAATTCAAATGTCAGGCACAACCAATAATTTAATACTCAAGTCAATAATGACAAAATAGTAAATATACATATGTGTACTTGCTTATACATACACATACACACACACACATATACACACAAAGAGGGTCATACTTATTGTGCAGTACTAATAGATATGTCAGTCCATAATAATAGATTATAGGTAGTGATTTAATTTCCAAATAATGTATCTCTGTCTATATTTTCCATTTACTTTTCCCAATCCATTACCCAATGTATGATGTTAATCCATATTCAAAACATATAATAGTAATATTATCTGGAAGAAATGTGATCTTTAATTTGCCATTATAATAGACAAATTAGAATGATTATATGACTTACACTGACATGTCAGTAAGAATTGTAATAGGATCAGGAATGACCTGCTCCTGCTATGTCATAGAATACTATATAATTAAGCATACTAAATTATATGTTATATCTGTGCTTTGGAATATTCATTTGAAACTCATCAAATACATTTCTAATTATTCCTTACAACTTAATTCAAATAGGCCCCCTGTGTGATGCTTTCTCTGACTCCGTTAGCCGGCATTTGCCATTGTCTTCTCTCTTAGTTTACATAATTTTGCATCTTACTCTTTTATTAGACAGAATCCTCTATAGCCATCACTGTATATTCTTCTCTGAATTTCTGGTATTTAGCATAGTGTACAGAATTATTGAGAAAAGTCATCAAGAAGATGTGACCACCCATTTGATCCATAAGCTGAACAAGGGCAATTTGAAGCTCCCTATGTCTTTCCATGTGCTTGAAATGTACCCCCTGCTTGCCTTCCCTATGCTAGAAGCTGCCAGGGACACAGCCTTGAGATAGAAATATAATGTTGAGACTATTGGGACTGAGTACATGACCAAAACTTGTCAAGGCCTCCTGTGCATGTGACTGACCCCAGTTAAGGCCACTACATAAACTTTTTGTTATTGTTGTTAATGCTCACCCAAGGATATTTTTTCCATTGATTTTTAGAGAGAGTGGAAGGGATGGAGGGGTGGAGACAGAGAGAGAGAGGAGAGATAGGGGAGAGAAAGAGAGAGAGAGAGAGAGAGATTAACATGAGAGAGACACATCGATTGGTTGCATGTGCTCTGACTGGGGCTGTGGATCAAACCTGCAACCTGGACCTGAAAATCTTTCAGTGTATGGCCACTGCTCTAATCACTGAGAACTACTGGCCAGGGAAACTACATAAAATTTTAAGATTTGGTGGGGTGGGTGCAGAAATTACTCTTCTTGCAACCTCTCAAGAAAAGCCTCATAAATTCCGATTATTAACCCAGCCTCACCAATCTGATGTGGTCTACCTTTTCCTAGTTAGGTCTTTCCCCAGCTCCTCCACCTGCAGAACCAGTTTTAGCTTACAAGCGAAAGCTCCCAATGATATTGTGACCCAGCAGACATATACGATCTTTTCTTAATAATGCTTTCTGAGTAAATTTAATAAATATATCTCCAGTGTGCTAATATTGAATTATTTTACCTGAATATCTTGCAAAAGACTGAGAATCAACCTCATACTTAAGTCTCCAGTTCACTCACAGTTGGGGAGGAAGATTGTGTAAGGAAAGTAGTTACAGTTCAAGTCTATAGCAATACAAGGGATTTTAGGCATTAACTGAAAGGGGATGGATTTACTTAGTCATCTGACAGCCACAGGGTGGCAAGGCAAAAATTCGACCTTTTGGTCCTGAGCAAGGCATGTAATCACACTTAACTCTTTTTGATACTAAAAGACAGAAGAGCAGTCACCTTATAAAAACTCTATCCACCTCATGGAATGACTAGATGACATTGTGTAGGATTCCACCATTCATTGCTTAAAAACTTCTGTGAAAAATATCAAGAGTGTTCAACCATAGTCACAATTCTCATAGCCCAGCTAAACTCTTGCTTCAACTTTTAGAGCAACAGCAATGTCAAAGGAGCTGTTGCTGAGAAAAGCAGTTGCTTTTCTTTATTTTTGAAAGTTGATCAAAATCTTTACAAAAGGTAGTAAGAGCCAAGAAATAGTTAATGCATATACCACTCCTCCCCTAGCACTGCAAGATTTTATTGCCCTCTCAACACTTCAATCATTTCAGTGTGTCATCATCAACCACTAGAAGTTCATGAAAATGCAAAGACTTAAATCATCTGGCTCTAAATCATAATGTGATATGGCCTTCTGTCAATCTTTTCAAAGAAATTTATATTCTTTGGGATTTTTTTAGCAGATTCTGCAGAGTTTCCAATAGGATTAATGGTGACACAACTGCACAAGCTCTGCAAGAAGGCAGAAAATACAGTAGTAGGCTGATAATTGGGCTTAATATCAGAGTGTTCTACTCCAGGCAGTAAGCATCTTACCTTAGCCTTTACGGCTTTCTCCAGTATTTGATTGAGCCACAGGGAACAGCATATCATGAACTCATTGCTGAACTGCTGTTCTCAGTGTCTCTTTCACTTTCAAATACCTTTGAAATCCTACAGGACTCCCTGTTGTACAAATGAGTCCGGCATTTACTTTCAAAAATGAGGATGAAGCCTAAATATTTAGTGCACCTCACGTCTGATTCCTTGATGCTAAACATAAAATCAGTATTAAAGATTTAAGAACATCCAGACACAGTGTGCACTATGGTTTAATGGCTACTGGTTTCATCAGTGAGTTTTTTATGTGTTGAATGTGGAATTTTTTAAGACTTTTTTTTTGAATTCTATCATGTTTATTAGATGAACATTCAAACTGTACTTGACCTAAATTAAGATATTTGTATTAAATTGTTGAAACCATGACTGTAATAGTAAAATCTTTCACCTTTTATTATATTTGGGAACTTTATATTTACATGGAGAAAAAGCATCACTGTTCAATCTAAGAGTCTGGAGACTTTATACCATAAATAGAACTAGGGAGTGTTACTATTTTTATTTATTTTGTAAGTATTTAGTTTCCAAAAATATATTCTTTATATTTCCTCAACATTTATAATTTTCTTATACTTTTAGTACACCCAAGAATTTTCGCATGCATTATGTGCTAAATAAATGTTTGCTGTATTGTTACATAAACAATAATTCTTGAGGGGAAAAAAGGATTGCCAATTCAGATTATGGACAAGATTGTTAATAAAATATTATCTATATACCATAAAAATATATATGGAATCTTTATTCATATCTAAATAATGCAGATTGCTATAAGTTGTCATAATATAATTAATATAAAAAGTTTTTTGACATAATATGCTTTATGAAAAGTATTTCTCAGAAAGGTCTGAGTGATTATGCTATTACAAGTATATATAACTGGGAAATAAATCCCCATGCAATTTTGCATTTTTAATGATAAAAATATAAACATATCCAATTTTATATCAAAAGATAAAAATGCTTACTACTTCTTTGCAAATTATCCATATATGGTGTGTTCATGGATCAGCTGGGGGTGTTGAACCATAATTTGGTATGTGTGTTTGTGTGTGTATTTAAATTCTATATGTAAATGAATATATATATGAACTTTATATTTTGAATTTGCATCCTTTTTTCTATGTCACAGTTTTTTTATTAAATCATCTTTCAATTCAATCACCAATAGTTCAACTGGCTCACAAACTTTTAACATTAGAGGTTGACAGGTTCATTAGTCATGTTGCTGGATCAACAGAAACTACAATCCAAATCCTGCCATTATAATAATATATAGTAGACATTTGCTGTTTGCTGCTAAATAAAAAAAAAAAAACCTGAGATTTATTATCATTCTTCAAAGTAAAACAGGAGGAAATAAATAAATAGTATTTGAACAATTGTGCTTCCTTGGAATGTAAAAGTATCTAGGAGACCATCCTTAGTGTCAATAAAAAAAAAGTTTAAATTGACATGGAAATAAATTAATTAATACATCTATACTAATAAAAGGGTGATGTGCTAATTAGACCAATTAGACCGGATGTCTTCCAGATGTACTTCTGGACAAAGCCACAGTGGTGGGGGCTGAGGCAAGGGTGGTTAAGGGTGATCAGGCAGGCAGGCAGAGCAGTTAGGGGTGATCAGGCCAGCAGGGGAGAGCAGTTACAGGAGATCAGGCTGGCAGGGGAGCAGTTAGGGGAATCAGGCATACAAGCAGAGGCAGTTAGGGGTGATCAGGCAGACAGGCAAAGGGGATAGGGTGATCAGGAATCGGACCTAAACCGGCAGTTGGACATCCCCTATATCCAGTAGTTTGCTTTCCTCCATTTCTGTCATTTGTGACCTGTTTCTTTGTCTCCGCATTTTGGCTGCTTCCCTGTGTTGATAGAGTGGCTTTCTGTGCTAGGTGTCCTATAGGGCCCAGTGGCTCAGCCTCCACAATTACCTGAAGTGGCACTCTTGGTGGACCCGTTTGTGGGCTGTGTGCACAGTCTTGTTGTAGTTAAGCCTTGATTGTTGGTGGTATCACTGGGAGGAATTGACCTCTAGGCCAATTGGCTGTGAGAATCAGCTGTGTCTACGGTGGGAGAACTTCTGTGCTGAAGACACCCTTATGGGGCAAGACTTGCTTCAGTGGGGCTTTGGTGCTCGCTGAGCCTGCCCCCTGAGTGTGTCCCTTATGGATCTGAGGAGTTGTAATCTGGAAGGTCCCACTCTGACCACTGGGTACACTGGCTCTTGGATCTCTAAGGAGGTGCTAATTTAGCCTCTGCCCAGCAGGAGCTACAGAGAGATCTGCAGATTCCACTTCCTTGTTTGGGGTTTGGAGGTTCCCAGATGAGGCCCAGCTCTGAAGCAATGCAACCTGCTGTGGGGCCTTAGGACTTCTTTTTGATGTTCTTGGTCTCTCTGACCCAGCTGCATTTTGTTAGGTAATTTTCAGATTGCAAAGGGCCAGGGAATTCATATGCAAAAGCCTCTGCTGCAGCTTGGTTGGGGTGGGGACTCAGGGAATCAACAGGGTGGAGCAAACAGCTATGGCTGGTCCTCAGCCCTGCCCTAAGGGGCCGCGCATCTCAGTGTCCCACAGTAATTGCTGCAAGCACCTCTGAGAGAAAGCCTCCCTCGAGTTCCGCCCACTGCCAGACAGTCCAGTTTCTCCCCGTATGAATCTGGGTTCCCAGAGACTTGCCTGGAACTGGAGTTCAGGGCAGTAAGGAGCTTAAGAATCCCTCCTGATTGAAAAAGACAACAGTGTCCTCAGTTGCCAGCCCTCGTGCACGCCTCTGTACCTCTGAATTTTACTCCCGCACCTCCTCTGAGTCTCGGTATGCTTTTCTCTTTCCTTCTAGTTGTAGAATTTCCACTCAGCCAGCCTTCCTGTGGTTCTGGGTGATGTCCGTTTTGTCTTTTATTTGTATTTTTGAAGTGGTTGTGTGAGGCAGCAATTTCAGGTGTTTACCTTTGCCGCCATCTTGGTTTCTCCTGTGGGTGACTCTTAAATTGACAATCTGGTTGAGTCACCAACTTTTTAACACAAAATTATTAAAGGATTATTAATTGGCCATAATTATCAATAAAAGTGAGAGTTCAAAATATAAATTGAACAATAGGGGTTGAATTTTTAAGGCAGTATTCATGGACCATGTGGAATCTACACCCTCTGCCCTTAGAATAGATGGTCTCTGGATCTGCTAAGAAACTATGAAGATGGGAGGAACATCCTGAATAAAAACACTAAGGAAAATGGTGTATGCAAGACTTAATGAAATGACTGATAAGTTAATAAAAAAATAGAAAAATTTATATTTAATTCATGGACTCAATGATGTTCTGAGATCATACAAGATGGTAGTTGAAAAATATCAAATATAAGCTTACAAAAATATTTTCCATTTTATTATAAATCAGACCTGCACGAAAATAAAAGAAACATTATTTTTAACAGTTAAATCTTAGTTTAAGAACCACCCCAATCTGTTTTAGCTTCTGACTTTATTTTCAGGTTACTAGTTTGAGTGCAAAAGCTTTATCATTTTTTCTTTAGTGAATCACTGCACAAGTAGCTTCACAATAAATATTTATTAAAGAGATAAATGAACTGGGTGTTATTTTCCCAAGGACAAAATGTTCAAACACACTGACATTCTTTAGCTTTTGAAAGTGTATTTCATGGATTAATTATAATCACATATATTTTTTAAAAGGCAGTTTTGGCTTTTGCTTTTCTGAACCAGATGTTAATTTCTCCAAGAATTAAGAATCTCTGTTGGATATAGAACCAGCTAGGCAATCCTTTTTGGTGATTACTCCTCTGAAGAGTTGATAACTAAATGTAAATAACAATTCATACTATTAGCTTAATCAAAACTTATTAAAATGTACAATTATTTGTTTCTCAACTTAGTTTCCACACTGATTATGATCCTTGAAGAAATTAGTGTCACTTGTGGTTTGTTATTTTTTTGAAAGAATAAATAAGTAAACAAATGAAAAAAAAATAAGGTGATAATAAAAATGTTTCTGAAGTTCAAATCATCTATTGTGATTTTACTATAAGAAAATGAACTTGGAAATTAACTCCATATACATAGAATTAAGTCAATTTATATTTTTGTTGTTGTTTCTTCTGACCTAACACCGGGATCAAACTGGCATATCAGACTCACATAAATCAGAGTTTTCACCCAGTATCAAGCTTTACTAATAATTTCAAGAATACAGGTAATCCGCAGGCCACTTATGCTGAATAAACCATACATAATATGCCCTCAAAGTGCTTCTGATCCAAATAATGCACATTTCAAGTTATTTTTTAAGTTATTTGTAAAGGTTATTTCCATTGCCTCGCTGTTATTGGGCTTTGTGCTATCATCCTATTGCTGGACCATCTGCATTCACTCGTCTGTGTTTCCTGCCATATCATGGACAGAGCTTAGATTGTTTCCCCCTCCCCCCATTGAACCTTATTAACATATTCAGTAGTTAAAAACAAGTGCTGAGTTAAAACTTTTATAAATCTGCCTTTGTTCAGTTTCCTGTTTCCATTAAAAGTTCAGAGGTCATGAGTGGGGGGTGGGGGGACAATGGGGTGATAAGGACATATATGTAATACCTTAATCAATAAAGAAAAAAAAAAGTTCAGAGTTCCTGTGGCTCTTGAATCCAATACAAGTTTAGAAGCATCTGTGCTTTGGAACATTCTAGTAATATTTGGTTAGTCATTTCTGCAAATCCCAATTCGTATTTTCTCAACATCTCTAGCATTTTAGAACAATGAGATATTTTACACAAGCTATCTAGAAATGCATTTAAATTTTAAAAATAAGGCAGGCAGACTTTACTCACCTTAACCATTATTATGATCTGTTTCATAATGTATTTGTTTTCTTCCTCCTCCAGTGGAGGGTATACATAAGGTTTTCCTTGATGATTCAGAATATTCATCATGAACTTTAACTATTGCTTTTTTTGAAAGTGTTAAAAGTAATACATACAGTATTACGTAAGTCTCCTTTTTGCCCCATTGACCTCCTCCATCCACCCTCACCCCCCAGCACATGCCCTCACCCCTCTAGTGTCTGTGTCTATTGGTTATGTTTATATGCATGCATACAAGTCCTTTGGTTGATCTCTTACCCTCCCCCACCGCCTTCCCACTGAAGTTTGATAGTCTGATGCTTTTAATTGTATAATGAAACATACTTTGTTTTAATATTCTCAGCTATCATTTAAAAAAATCCTTCTATATTTATCCCATCTTTGTCTTTCAAGTTTGCTAACTTTATATACATTTTGAACTATAAAAACTATATTCAAATTGTCGATGTTATGTATATTAAGTAAAACTAAATTTGGCTTTGAATTAAAATTCTTCCTTTCAGTCATAAACAATAATGCGAGTGAAAAACAATTTTATAATGTTAGCTGTTCTTGGGAGATTACTCAAAAATCTTACCTCTAAGTCAGAAGTTACTGTGTTTAGAAAAGATTTAGTGTTTTACAAACTATACTCTGGAAATGAAATGTCTACACAAAAAGTCTAAGATACATTATTAACCCATTTGTTTATTCTTTCTTTAAAAAGCCAAATATTGATATTATACTCTGTATCTGGATTTTTGTAGAGTACTGGTAAATGTATTTAAAGTTATGATATGTTAACTGTATTTGATTGCACAACGCATTGTTGAGGAGGTAGATGAGAGATAGGAGTGTCAATAGGTTTGTGGTTGTTTATAACCAGGATTTAATTATATATATATCTGAGATCAAGATTGAGGAAAGTGAAAAGAAACCACAATGAAAATACTTACTTAGGAACTAGACAATAATTTGTAATACAATATACATGACAAAAAAATAAAATATAGAAAACAAGACTTGAAAAATGGTTTTGGGCCAAGCCTTAAGAATTAGATGCCAAGACTAAGAGAATAGAATTTTCTCTGTAGGGAATTAAGTTTAATCAGAGATGTTACAAGACCTTATTTGTCTCCTAAAAATATAGCTCTGAGTAGTACCATCAAGTTATATCATATTTTTCTTAATAGAAAAAAATGATAAATAAGTAATAAAAGCTGCCCTTATAATTATATATGTTACTTCTGTGGGGAATATACGTATATTGCCTATACTCTGTATGGTTCTTGTTTGTTAGGCACTAAAATGAGAATTCTTATTTGTTAGGCACTAACATGAGAATTCTTAAATAGTTCCTGGCAGAGTTTCCAAAAATCACTAACCCAAGTCAGGCATCCAGAAAATGCATGTCTTTTTTGATCTCCCTAAGTCTCAGGTAGGTGGTAATCTCATATTATTTTTTCAGAGAAGCCTGCTCACTCGGAGTATTTATGAATTTGCCATATGGTATTTAAAACCTCAAGTCAAAGAAGTGTTAGAAATTGCATAGACAAAATCAGAACATGCTGGTTAATGTTGTTCTCCATTCGGGGACCATGGAGATTTCTTTGTGTGCCAAAAACTGAAGCCAAAGCATCTTAGTATTTGACTTTTACTCTGTTTTTTGTAATCAACAGCACAAACCAAGAGCTGTATTAAGAAAACGGAGAGGTTGGGTTTTTTTCTCCTCCCATAAAATTTACACAAAGAAACATAATTTTTCAAAATCTACTCCATACAAGAATGCTTCCAAACTAATTTATGTAGCACTGTGTCTATTCACGTGCCTAATTATCTTCACTGATTATGTGCAGGTGTCAATGAATGAGAAGCCAGGGAATGGGTCCATTGGTTTATAATAAATATTGAAATGACTTGTAAAATGTATTGTGAAAGAGCCATGTGCTGAAAAAAGAAAAATATAAATATTTATACAATTCTCCTCAAAATGCCTTTATACAGTGGAGATTATACATGCAAAACTTATACATTCTGTCCTGATCATTGGATAAAAGAAATCTGTGATGGAAGATGGCCTGAGATTATGGGGACTCACTTTCCTCCCTCATGAATAGAAAATGCATTTACATTATGTCATGTGAAATTATGGAACAGCTGCTTGGTTGGAAAGAAAGAAAAACAAGAACACCAGCCTGCCAAGGGGATGCGGTGCCGACATGCGATCAGATGCACAGAGTAAATAGAAATGGCATTCAGAAAAGGTGATGAGCAATCAAGTAAAGACCAAAGTGGGCTGCTCTGACCTTATATTTAGCACCCGCGCCAAATTAGCATTGCTGTGCAGTGTACTAGAAAATTAAGTGGAAAAAAGGACAAAGTAAGTGTAAAATCAAAGCAGAAGTTGCACATGTTTGGAATATCTGAAATAATTATGCTCTATTTCATATCCAGAGGGCTCCACTGTGGTCAGCTCATCTTTTCATGAGGAGCCACGGGTTCAAAAGAAAATGCTATGAGCTTGACCTATACTAATTAAACAGAAGCACTGTGCTCTCTCCGGGTCTTGGCCTAGATGAGTCTGAGCAGTCTCGGGGTAAAGAGGTGACTTAGAGAGAGGAACAAAGATCCTTAGCTTCATTCATTATGCTGCCCTCATTTTCTGTGCTGCTCAGCCACAGTTCATTAACTCAGCAAGCTCTCTTTCCACATATTGCAAGAGACCAGTGTATCCAGTTCAACACATATGAACTCTTATGATTGGTCATATAGCCTCAGGGAGAGAAACAGTGAGGTAAATCAACCCTTTGTGCTCTGTTACTCCACCAGGATGCTAGTCATTTCTTGAGAGTATGTAAATGAATTTACTGGATGCCCTAAAGCTTCCTGGAGTAAGTTATTTGAGCAGACGTAATTGATTCCAAGTAGGGGAAGGAGCAAGATTCATTCAATTGGTCTTTTATTCTCCACATTAAATCAAAGCTATTCAGTCAAGAGAAAGAAAATCAAAGTCCTGTTCTACTCCAGCAGATGACATCAAGTTCAAGTCTGATCACAGATTTTCCTAAAAGCACAGCACATAGACAGTTTTAAAAGAATCTACGGCTATCTTTCTAACAAACACAAAAAGATATGCTGGAAGTCCCTTAGCAGATTGCCACCTGTCCTCTTGCAGCTGGATCCTATAGAAAATACCCATAATGAACATAATTGGTTCTCTTCCTAGCATCCTGACCACAATAGAATCTACAATAGGCCACCTACCAAGATAGCATAAACTTCTCTTCTGTGCCTAAATCTTGTGGTAGTAATGTGCTTTTGTGTGTGTGTGGTTTTGTTTTTTTCTTCTTAAAAAGGAGAGCAACTAATCACAGTCAGTTTTTCTCAGCAGGTTTCATAGGAATGATTTAAACTTGGAAAGAAAGAGAGACATATTCTAGAGCCAAAATTTGCGAGGGGTTCCCATTTGGGGGGTCCCGCTGGGCAAACTCACCCTCCAGCAGCAGTTGGCTCCGCGTAAGTTTCTTTTTTCTCCACGTTGCTAGTGCTCCTCGGGAGCTTTCCGTGAGTTCAAAAGAAATGGAAATAAAGGCAGACCCATATGCTATCTCTGCACACCATCATTTACGCTGCAAAGAGTCAGAGAAACTTGTGATTGTCAAGACTAGGAAGTACTGTAAATTTGGATTCCTCTTGTTTTCTTATCCCTTTCCAAGAAAGGGACTTCTCATTTCAGTTCCACATCTCTCATTAACTAGAGAAGAAACTTCCTGCTTGATTGGTTTTTTTTTAATCCCTAAAGTCTGGATTTTAGGGCGACTGCTGGACATATCCATCACAGGGTCCAAAATGCCCAACATCGTCTTCTAGCAGGTGCAGCCCTACTGTGGAGCCCAGAGAAAGGCTGCTAGGTCGACCTTTGTGTCTGGGTAACCACTGAGTGAATCAGCAGGGCTCCACACACCCACCCTGATATTGCCTATTGAAAGGTTTACTCCAGTCAATGATGACAATAAACTGAGCGAATCAGACAATATTGCTCTTGTATTTGGATGGGATAATGCAATTGGTAAAGGGTGAATGAATTAAGAATAAAGTAAAAAACAAAATGGTTTGTGAAAAAGTGACCAGTAAGTTGAGGGAGAGCAAGAGAGAACAGGAAAGAACAGTTCCTTGGAGCTGCCTTGAATCTCCATCTCTTTTCTGTTCTCATATACACAAATAATAAACCATTATTATAAATTTTTCCATAACATAACCTGCATGATTTTCTTTTAACTCATTATCAAAATAATTTAACACAGTAACCTATTAATGATTCCTATAAATCAGGATATTGAAATAATGATACTCTTTGGTATAATTCACTTGAACTTTGATTCTTTTTCCACAATCAGTCCTATGAAAGCCTTTAGACAGTGATTCTCAAAGTATGGCTTCTGGAACAACCAGATCAACATCACTTGGAAACATATTAGAAGTGCATATTCTTTTCGTTGATTTATATGAATTTTTTTTAATGTTGACATTATTGCTAGGAGCCTCACACCTCCCCCTTTGCCCACCTCCACCCACTCTTGCCACCCCTTTCCTTGGCCCTTACCAAATTACAGTCCGTGTTCATGGGGTATGCATATAAGTTCTTTAGCTAATCCTTTTGCCTTCTTTATCCAGGCACCCTACTCTGCCCTTGGGCACCAGCCAGTCTGTTCCATGTATTCATGCTTCTGGTTCCATTTTGTTTGTCAGTATATTTTGTCTATTAGATTCCACATATTAATGAGATCATATGGTATTTGTTTTTTTCTTATGGGCTTATTTCACTTGGCATAATACTCTCCAGATCCATCTGTGCTGTCATAAGTGGTACGAATTCCTTCTTTTTTACAACTGTGTAGTATTCCCTTGTGTAAATGTACCACCCGTATTTTTATCCACTCACTTGCTGATGGGCACTTGGGCTGTTTCCAGATCTCAGCTATTGTAAATAATGCTTCTATGAACATAGGGGTGCATATATTTTTTCTGATTGATGTTTCTAGTTTCTTAGGATATATTCCTAGAAGTGTGATCACAGGGTCAAAAGGTGGTTCCATTTTTAATTTTTTGAGGGAATTCCATACCGTTTTTCCACAGTGGCTACACCAGTCTGCATTCCCACCAGCAGTGCACAAGTGTTCCCTTTCTTCACATCCTTGCCATCACTTGTTTGTTGAATTATTGATAGTAGCCATTCTGGCAGGTGTGAGGAGATACATCATAATAGTTTTTTATTTGCATCTCTCTAATAATTAGTGACATTGAGCATTTTTTCATATGTCTATTGTCTATCTGTATGTCCTCTTAGAAGTGACTATTCAGGTCATTTGCTCACTTTTTAATTGGATTATTTGTCTTCTTGGTGTTGAGTTATATATGTTCTTTTTATATTTAGGAAATTAACCCCTTATCAGATATATCATTGTCAAATATGCTCTACCATACAATGGATTCTCTTTTCATTTTGTTGATGCTTACTATTACTGTGTAGAAGCTACCATCTAAATTAGTTGTCATAAATTATGTGTACGGGGTCCAGAAATATATCTTCAGACAATCTTTCCATTGAATCCTGATACAAACTACAATTTGAAAGCAATAGCACTGGGGGACTGAAAATCATTGCACTAGATCTTCTCTGGGTTCTATTCTAAGTAAATAAAAAGGATATGGAATTAGTTACATGATTTTAAATGTATAAATAACCGGTCCAGTCAGTCAGAAATTTACTGAACACCTAGTGCAAGATCATGGATCAGAATCAAGAACTATTGAAAATGAATGAGATAATATTACATCAGGTGAAGGAGAAACACATGTCAAGAAATAGCTACAATGCAATGACATAATTGAAAATACTAAAACTGTGTGTACAAAGCTTTAGTACACACAGAAGTCATTACAGATGTCAAAGAGATGGAGTTTGAGCAGGAAGAAGTAATTTATTTGCTCATAGGAAAGTTTTATATAATACATCACTTGGCAGCTAATAATATTTTCCAATAAATGATAGAATAATCTGGAGAGCAATTTCTCTTTATCAGGACACATGATTGTAGAACCAATCTGGCATGTCCTCCCATTTTCAGCCAACTACATTTTGCTACATATCAGAAGGGCTTAACAAAATATTGCACTCTAACAAGAGATTGTACCAATAGTTTTCTTATAGAACTAGTATACATTTATTTTTTAACCTTTATTGTTGAAATTATTACATATGTTCCCTCTTTCCCATTGACCTCTTTCAGCCTGCCTTCACTCCCCTATTGTCTGTGTCCATGGGTTATGCATATATGCATACATGTTCATTGGTTGATATTTTCTCACCTGCCCACCCTCCCCTGCCTTTCCTCTGAGTTTTGACAGTTTTTTCAATGCTTCTATGTCTCTGGATCTAGTTTTGTTCATCAGTTGATGTTGTTCATTATATTCCACATATGAATGAGATCATGCGATACTGATATTTCTCTGACTGCCTTATTTCATTTAGCATAATGCTCTCCAGGTCCATCCATGCTGTTGTAAACGGTAAGAGTTCTTTCTTTTTTTACAGCTGCATAGTATTCCATTGTGTAGATGTACTACAGTTTTTTAATCCATTTATCTGCTGATGGGCACTTAGGCTGTATATATTTACAGTTCCATCTTATCAGACAAAACATTCTATAGGCACTACCTTCAAAATATATCCAAGAATCTAATCTTCCTACTTCCAATGCTATTGCCCTTGCCCTAGTCACCATCATCTTTCACCTAAAACTCTTCTCCCTGCTTCCAGACTTAACCTCCTATAGTTTATTCTCTACAACAACAGCAAATGTGACCTTTTATAATTGTATATTTTAATTAGAGTTTACATTCAATGTTGTTTTTTTCATTTCAAGTGTACAGCATCGTGATTAGACAATCATACACTTTACAAGGTTTTCCCCCTGATATTTGCAGTCCCCACCTGGAACCATACATTGTTATTACAACCTTATTGACTATATTTCCTATGCTGCACTTTATATCTTTATGATTATTTTGCAACTACCAATTGTTATTTCTTAATCCATTCACTTTTTTTCACCCAGTCCCTCAAGCCCGGCCCCTTCTGGCAACCATCAGTTCTCTCTGTCTGAGTCTGTTTCAATTTCGTTGGGGACTCTTTCCCCAGCCCCACGTGAAAGTCTGTTCCGTGGGACTCTTTCCCCCTCCCCAGGTGGAAGTCTGTGCTGTGAGATTCTTTCCCCTTCCCCATGTGGGAGTCTGTACTTGTTCTTCAGTAAATATTCCACCTTTGCTATACCATCAAAAAAATTGTGTGCTCATTTATTTTGTTCTTTAGATTCCACATATAAGTGAAATCATATGGTGTTTGTCTTTCTCTGTCCGACTTGTTAGACTATACATCAGATCATGCCTTTCCTCTCTCAAAACCTCCAGTGGCTCCCCATCTCAGAGACAAAGACATCATCTTCACTATGACCTACATGAACACACTCCTGTTTCCTCTTCTGCGAATTTTACCTTAGTTCACTCCCTTCATACTGGACTCTTTATTTCCTGAACGTGTCAATCATTCCTTCATCTCAGGGAGTGTCCTTTTCTCCCTACTGGGAATGTTCTTCCACCGACATCTGTAGAGCTCACTCCTTTACTTCCTTTAGAAGTTGGCTCTAAAGACACTTTTTTAATTAGGCCTTTTCATGCAATCCATCTAAAACTTCATCATGCGCCAACATTTATGTTCTCTTTTCTCTATGTTGTTTTTGGGATTATCACTTACCAATATTATTTCTCTTGAGTATGTCTGAGTTCCCACATGAGAATGTAAACTTGACGAAGGTAAGAATATTTGACTCTTCATTACCTTTTGTATCTTAGAACAGTGCCTGGCTACTGAAAACTAAAATAGCTGTTAACAAATGATTGGTATTAAAAGACTATTCTATGACTTTGTCTCCCTAGATATGTCCTTAAAACACCTCCCATGAACCCTGCCCCAGCCTTATACAAAAAGATAAAAACTTATTTAGCCCTTCTTAGAGATTCATGTCATATTAATATACTGAGGAAATCTTTTTATAAAAAATATATATACTTTTATTGATTTCAGAGAGGAAGGGAGAGATAGAAGCATCAATGATGAGAAAGAATCATTGATCAGCTGCCTCCTGTGCAACCCCCCTTTCATCTTCTAACTGAAAATTTGTACCCTTTGACCATCTCCTCAATCCCCTTACCCTCAAGTCCCTGGTAACTACCATTCTACTCTATTTCAATGAGTTTGGCTTTTTAAACTTTTTTATTGATTAATTTATTTTTCAAGTGATGGTGGAAGAAAGTGAGAGAGATTTGTTGTTTCACTTATGTATGCATTCATTGGTTATTGCTTATTTTGTCCTTACCTGGGATTGAACCTGTAACCTTGGTGAATTGGGACAATGCTCTAACCAATATCTAATCAGACTGGCATTGTTAGATTACACACATGAAATGGTATCTTACAATATCTGTCTTTCTCTCTGACTTATCTTACTTCTCACAATACCTTCAAAGTCCATCTATATTGTAGCAAATTGCAGTATTTTTTCTTTTCTTTTTTCTCATGGCTGAATAATATTTCATTGTGTGTATAATATATACATTGGTCAGAGTTGTTCATATATATGTATATTATACCATCTTTACCCATTGGGTATTGTACATAATGCTGCAATAAACATGGGAATGTAAATATCTTTTTATATCCTCTTTTTTTTAATCTTCACCTTAGGACATGCTCATTGATTTTAGAAAAAAGAGGAAGAGAGAGAGAGAGAGAGAGAGAGAGAGAGAGAGAGAGAGAGAGAAGCATTGATGTGAGAAACAACCATCGGTTGCCTTCCTTAGGTACATATCCTAACCAGGAATCAAACCCACAACATTTTGGTACATGCAATGCTCCAACCAAATGAACCACATCAGGCAGAGCTTGATATCCTCTTTCTTTTTTTAATTTAAATTCTTTATTGTTTAAAGTATTACATATGTTTCCTTTTTCTCCCATTGACCTCTCCCTGGACATTCCCACTCCCCAGTACATGCCTTTATTACCCTACTGTCTGTGTACATTGGTTTTGCTTGTATGCATGCATATAAGTCCTTTGGTTGATCTCTTATCCCCACCTCCCACCCTTCCCTGCCTTCCCTCTGATGTTGACAGTCTGTTCCATGCTACTGTGTCTCTGGATCTATTTTTGTTCATTGTATTGCACAAATGAGTGAGATCATGTGATATTTATCTTTCTCCAACTGGCTTATTTTGCTTAGCATAATGCTCTCCAGGTCCATCTATGCTGTTGCAAATGGTAAGAGTTCCTTCTTTTTTACAGCAGCATAGTATTCCATTATGTAGATGTACCACTGGTTTTTAATTCACTCATCTGCTGATGTGCACTTAAGCTGTTTCCATATCCTAGCTCTTATATATTATGCTGCTATGAGCATATGGGTGCATATATCCTTTCAGATTGGTGTTTCTGATTTCTTGGAATATATTCCTAGAAGTGGGATTACTGGGTCAAATGGCAGTTCCATTTTTAATTTTTTGAGGAAACTTTATACTGTTTTCCACAGTGGCTGCACTAGTCTGCATTCCCACCAGCAGTGCATGAGGGTTCCTTTTTCTTTACATCCTTTCCAGCACTTGTCATTAAACTCAAAATGGATAAAGGACTTAAACGTAAGATGAGAAACCATAAAAATCTTAGAAGAATACATAGGCAGCAAAATATCAGACATATGTTGTGGCAATATCTTTACTGATACAGTTCCTAGGACAATGGAAACTAAAGAGAAAATAAACAAATGGGACTACATCAAAATGAAAAGCTCTGCATAGCAAAAGAAACCATCAACAAAACAACAAGAGAGCCCACTGCATGGGAGAACATATTTGCCAGTGTTATATCCGATAAAGGGTTAATCTCCAAAATGTATAGGGAACTCATACAACTTAACAAAAGGAAGACAAACAATCCAATCAAAAAATGGGCAAAGGACCCAAATAGAAACGTTTTGAAAGAGGACATACAGAAGGCCGAGAGACATATGAAAACACTAGAGGCCCAGTGCACAAAATTCGTGCACGGGGTCAGGGGAGTCCCTCAGCCCAGCCTGCATACTCTCGCAATCTAGGACTGCTGGCTCCTAACCACTTGCCTGCCTGCCTGCCTTGTCGCCCCTAATCCTTCTGCCTTCTTGCCTGATCGCCTCTAACCACTTGCCTGCCTGCCTGATTACCCCTAACCTCCTCTGCCTCGGCCCCTCCACCCGGGACCTAGGCTTCCCTCCCTCTAGCCGGCCGCATGCACCCAGGACCTAGGCCGGCTTTGCCCGGGAAGGCACCTGGGACCTCGGGCAGCGCCACCCATGCTGACTATAGGCACCCAGGACCCCAGGCAGCCCTGCCCAGGCTAGCCACAGGCAGCCGGGACCTTGGGCAGTGCCGCCTGGGCCCTGGCTTTGTCAGGAAGGACATCTGGAATGATGTCTGGAAGACATCTGGTCTATCCGGTCTAATTAGCATATTACCTTTTTATTAGTATATCAGTAGTTCTCAACCTGTGGGTCACGACCCCTTTGGGGGGTCGAACAACTCTTTCACAGGGGTTGCCTAAGACCATCCTGCATATCAGATATTTACATTACGATTCATAACAGTAGCAACATTACAGTTATGAAGTAGCAACAAACTAATTTTATGGTTGGGTCACAACATGAGGAACTGTATTTAAAGGGCCAGAAGGTTGAGAACCACTGGTATAGCTGTTCAAAGTCACTAATCTTCTGAGAGATGCAAATAAAAATGCCAATGCAGTACCATCTCACACCTGTCAGAATGGCTATCATTAACAAATCAATAAATGACAAGTGCTGGCAAGGATGTTGATATCCTCTTTTTGTTTCCCTTGGCTCTACTTCCCAGCTTCTCAGTCACATAGTCAATCATTTAGCAGATTTCTCCAAGGGAAGAGCTATCCAAAAAGGCAGAATCACTACTCTGAATTTTCTTTTGGAATTTGTTGACTTATGAGCACCCAAAGGTGATCACATTATAATCTGTTTCTAGTTATCATTATCAAGAGGATTGGATCACATTTCTTAATCTTTCATTGATGCAAGTGAAAAGCACAAGTTACTTTTAAATCCAGATAAATTTTTGTGTTTTCATCCAATAAATGGCTTCTGTGGTAGAAGGCATTGAAGACATAGTGTTTCTGAAGAATATTCCACTCTTGTTTCTGTGGTTTTTATTTCACTCATTCTATAAGTTTTATGCTGGCACTTTCTTATTTTAATAACATGAGATTATTTTTCTTCTATTGAAATATAAATCTCTGAAGGTTTAAGCAGAAGCAGCTTCCATTCAGAATTTGCACAGAGTTATATAAATTAATGTGTGATACATTAATGACTGACTTATGCTATGCATGAAGTAGGTACCAGTTTCTAATAGCTTTAAAATTTATTTTATTTACTCAAAGGTAGATGGTAATTTTATCTACCTTCAATTAGTACAACATATACAATTACACCAAATTAGTTGAAGTGATAAAAAAATGAACAACTGTGACCAAATTTGTACATGATAAGTAAAATTGTGAATAGAATCTGAAATGCAGTACTTTTATAGTATAGTTGGTGGAAATCAGTCATTAAACACATTTTTACAAAATGCCTATTCTGGACTAGAGATCATAGCCAGTGGGGACATTGAAACAGCAAATCTCTGTCAGCATACTTTTGAATATTAGAGCTTTTAATAAGTAATAAATTGCTGTTACTGTTGTTAGGTGTATAAAGCTTAATTTTGGTCAACATTTTACTAGAATAGTCACCATGTCAAGAAGTATGTTTAAATGAAACGTTTAGAAAAATAATGTTAATAGAAAATAGTTGGCTTTCAATTTAGCTGGAAGTTATGTTTTAGAATGATTTGAGTTTTAGGAAATCATATGAAATAAGATAGTGAGAAAAAAATAAGTTGGAAACTTTCTATGCTGTTAATCTCAAAAAGAGGTGACACTTTGGCCTAATTTTGGTTTCATCTGCACGGCTGTAATATAACAAAGCCTGAAGGGCTGTCCTGCTCCTGCTCTTCTCGGGCTAATCCGCTTATGTTACCCTTTGGGCTCTGAATAAATTACAGCTAATCTACAAACAACAGGAGGATCTATGCAATTTCAGCTTTCAGAAGCAAAGAGGGAACATTTTTCTAGGGGAATGATGAGTGAGGAATAATGAACACCAGCCTACGATGGATGTTTTTTAAAGAAAGATGAAACTATATGCTAAATCTATAGCAAACATATTTTTTTGGGGGGGGGCGGGGGAGACCCCACTGAGGCACACAGTTTACTTTGGTCACTGATAAATATATCATATCATATTTAAAATGTTGAAGGAAGAAAAAGTTCAATTCAGGGAGTGACTTAGATTGAGACAGATATCACTGATGGAGTTAGGTATCAGAAATCTTCCCAAGAGGGCAAAGATATGTCCACATCAAAACGTGAACTAGCCACATTTACCAGTAATTTGACAACTGGCATAGAAACTTTTTCAGACTTTGAAAACAAAAGAATTGTCCACCCCCATTGGAATAGCCTAAGACTCTGATGCCCACCCCGCCCCCCCACGCCCCCACCCCCGCTCCCTGCATCCAGCCCTGGCTCAGAGATTACTGCACTAGCCATCAGGATTCAGTCATAAGATCTAAGGCAAATACTCTACTAGAATCCTAGGATATTGGGCTTGTCAACATTTTGAAACACGTCCTTTTCACATGCTTGTTAGTCATCTCTACTTGTTTTTAATCTTCTCTAAATTGTGTATCTCTATTCTTTGCCCGCTTTCCAAAGAGAGATTTGGTTTTTAATTGCTTGTTGAAGTGTTAGATCTCTTTACATTCTGAGGCTGTAGATGCCTGACATGTACTTGCAAATGATTTCCTTCATTTACTTTCAGCCTTTTAATAAAGCTTATTATGTTTTTGCTCATAATACATTTTATGAATTCCCATTTTTTATGTATCCACAGATATTAATCACTTACTTCTGCCTTTGGTGTCATACAAATGTTTTCTTTCTAACTGAGCTTATATAAATATTCATCCATTTTTTCAAGAGAGTATTAATCTCAGTTTTTTTTCTAAATGTTTCTCAACTTAGTTATTTATATTTAACCTTAAATCTATTTGAAATTGCTTTTGAATAAAATGAGATAATGTTCTAATTTATTTTTTAAGGCTAGACAATTATCAATCAGACAATTCTATTATCTATGATTTACAATGTAACCATTAAAATATGGTCACTGTATTTCAGTTTTGTCTGAACTGTCATATTTTACTTTACTGTCTCATGTATGCATTAGAATATTTTTTAAAAACTGAAGCTTCAGAAAAAAAGTTTTAATATTTGAAAATAAATATTAGACTTCCCTGTTGTTTTTTAACTGCTTTATTGCAGTTTATTTGATACATATTAAACAGCACATATTTAAAATGGATAATTTGTTAAGTTTGAAATATGTAAACATCCATGAAACTACCACCACAGTGACAATAATCAGCATGTCCTCATCCCCGAAAGTTCCCTCACCTCTCCTGGCAGTCCTATTATCTTCCCAGCTCATCCAGTCTCCACCTTGTTGTTAAGCAACCATTGAACTGCAATCTTTTCTTTCACTATCGAGAGCTTTGAATGTTTTTGAATTTTCTATAAAAGCAATAATTCACAATGTAGTATTTGGGAGGGACTCTGGCTCTTTTTACTTACCATCATTATTTTTAGACTCATATATATTGTTACACCTATCAGTAGTTTACTTGTATTTTTCTGTGTATTATTTTGCTGTACTTCTATATCACAATTTGTATGTCCATTCACCTGTTGATGGTTATTTGGGTTATTTCGATATTAGAAATAAAGCTGCTTTGATATCTGTGTACAAGTATTTGTATAAATGTATGCTTTAATTTCCTTAGGGAAATGCCCAAGAGAGAAAATGGCTGAATTCTATGGTTGGTATATGTTTAACTTAAATAGCTAATTATTTTCAATGTAGTTTTGCCATTTTACATTCTTATCATCAGTGTATATCTTCTTTGTGGAAGGAGCTATTCAAATCTTTTGCTCAATTATTTTCTTGAGTTCTTTGCTTTGTTATTACTAAATTTTGAAATTTCTTTGTATGTTCTGGATATAAGTCCTTTAAGAGATGCATTATTTGTAAACATTTTCCCCCACTTTTTGGTTTGTTTGTATATTCTTTTAATATTGATTTTTACAGAGTGAACATTTTTGTTTTAATAACATTTAACAAATATTTGACCAATTTAAGATTATTAATTTTTTCTCAGATGCTGTCTCCTTGAATTCTACAGTTTTACATTTTACTTCTCTGATGTATCTTGAGTTAACTTTTTAATATAAATTGTGAATTATATGTCAAGGTTTATTGTTTCGCATTTGGGTGTCCAATTGTTTCAACATCTTTCATTCTATTGAATTGCCTTTAAACATTTTTGTTTAACAAAATCTAGTATTTATATAAGGGTGTGTCTATGTCTGGATAATCTATTTTGTTTTGTTTTGAAAATTTTGTCTGTCTATTCCAATAACACAATGACTTGATTACTGAATCTTTATAAAAAGCACTTAAAACAGTCCTTCAGCTTTATCCTTATGTTAGAAAACCGGTTTTGGCTATTCTAGATTATTTTCATTTTTACATAAATTTTATTACCATCTTGTCAATTTCTACCAAAAAAAGCTTCTATTATTTTTATTGAGTTGAATTCAAAGATCAATTTAATGAGAAATGGCATCTCAATAATATTGAACCATCTGATGCATTTGTTAAAATCAAGAAAATAGGCCCAAAATGGAGCTGCTAATGCTGTCTCCCTCCCACCCCCCATCACCAAACCAACACTTCTTTACAATTTCAGCGCTCCCAGAAATCAGTCAATCTGGAATCATCTGATCATTATTAGTGAGGTAATTTGCCTGTTAAGCCCCCACCATCCCTAAGGAAAGTGATCTTGCACCGACCAATCTGCTTCTTTTGCCTCCTATAACTTCCTCGTCCCCACACCCTTATGCCTGTATTTCATTTTATACTGCTCTTCAAGCCTCCTTTCTATCTGCTAGATTGGATGCTGCACAATTTACAAATTATTGATTAAAACCAATAAGCTGTTTAAATGTTAATTGAATTTTGTTTTTTAATATACTACATATATCTTTTCCCATTTATTTTGGTCTTCCCCAACTGCTCATAAGATTATTTTGCAGTGTTTACAGTACATATTGTGAACATCTTCCCTCCAACATATCCCAAAGAATTTTATATTTCTGATTCTGTTGTAAATGGTAATTTTCATTTCTATTTTTGAATATTTGTTTCCCAGTATATGGAGAAAAAAATGGATTTTTCTGCCTTGATCTGATATCTTGAAACCTTGCTAAAGTTATTTCTTCTAGTAGCTATTCTTTGTAGATTCTGTAGAATTGTCTATCTAGATTATCAGGTATTCTAAAAGTAGAGATTTAGTTCTTTCAAAATTGGATATTTTTAAAAACATTTTCTTTACCCTATTACACGGGCTAGAACCTCCAGTTCAATGTTGAATAAAACTTAATAGAACAATTATCCTACTCATATTCTTAATTATAAGTTTAAAACATTCAGTATTTTAGCATTAAGTATGATATTAGCTGTAATTTTTTTTAAAGATGTTCTTGCTTCAATTAAGAAAAATCCATTCTATTCTAAATTTGCTGAGAGATATAGGAATAGATATTGGTTTTACCAAGTGCTTTTTCTGAAGTGCTTTTTCCAAGTGCTTTTTATGTTTTGCTTCTGTTTGTTTTTCAGTCTATTTCTATGATGAATTACATGATAATAATTGCAATTTAGGATGTTTCTCTTTGCAGTTTTATCAACTTTTGCTTTATTTATTTGATGTTCTGTTATTAGGTGCATATCCTTTTGAATTCTTATGTCTTCTTGAAGAATTTGACCACTTTATTATTTATCCCTGGCAATATTTTTTGCTCATACATTTATTTTGATATTAATGAAACCACCTCGATTTTCTTCTGATCAATATTATAATGGGATAGCTCCATTATATTACTTTATTTTATTTTTATTTCTGCATTTATAATACATTAAGCTTTTTATCAGCAATATATTGTTAATTCTTAGGTTTTTTTGGAGAAAATTGGCAACCTCTTACATTTAGTTTGTGGTTTTTAGTGTTTATTTTAGATTTTATAGCATTCATTTTTAACTTATCACTACTTTCAAGTAATATTTGTCTCCTCGTGTGTATAAAAATAATATGACAATAAACTCTCATTTCCCTAACTTATATTATGTGCTATTGTCACATTTTATTTTTACTTCATTATACGTTATACACCACATTATTATTGTCTTTGTTTGAAGTGTTCATTAATTTTAATTAATTTAAAAATTAATTTTACTTAATTTTTAAATGATTCTCATTTAGGGAAAATTATTTTATACTTATCCACATATTCATAATTTCTGATATTCTTTATTTGTGTACAAATGGAACAGAATTATCATATGCCCATCAGTTTTACTACTACAAATATCTCCCCAAAATTGAAACCAAATGTTCATTTGGTATATTTAAAAATTATATTCACTACAACTAAGTTAATAAATGAGACAGTTGAAGAAAATAGAAGGGGAGTGACTTATAAAATTAGACAGGAAAATAAGATTAATAGTTGTACTATAAATTTATATAGGTTTTTCTGGAGCTGGACTGAAATGTAGGCTGGGAGCCTTCTGGGATGCGAATAAGAGATGAAAACTGAGGTAAAGATTCAAAGTATCTCTAAGATTAAAATGTGTGTGTGTGTGTGTGTGTGTGTGTGTGTATAAATCCTATATAATAAGAGGCTAATATGCAAATCGACCAAATAATGGAATGACTGGTTGCTATGATGTGCACTAACCACCAGGGAGCAGGTGCTCAATGCAGGAGCTTCCCCCTGGTGGTCAGTGCACTCCCACAGGGGAGCGCTGCTCAGCCAGAAGCCTGGCGCACAGCTGGTGAGTGCAGAAGCAGTGGTAGGGACCTCTCCTGCCTCCACAACAGCGCTAAGGATGTTCGAATGCCAGCTTAGGCCCACTGCCCATGGGCCTAAGCTATCAATTGGACATCCCCTAGGACTCCCAGACTGTGAGAGGGTGCAGACCAGGCTGAGGGGACCCCCCCTCCATGAGTGCACAAGTTCTGTGCACTGGGCCTCTAGTGTGTGTGTGTGTGTGTGTGTGTGTGTGTATATATATATATATATATATATATATATATATATATATATATATATATATATATATTAGAGGCCTGGTGCACAAATGTGTGCACTCGGGGGGGAGAGAGGGTCCCTCAGCCCAGCCTGTGTCCTCTCGCAGTCTGGGACTCCTCGGGAGATAATGACCTGCTGGCTTAGGCCTGCTCCCTGGTGGCAGAGGGCAGGCCCAATCCCTAGGTGCAGCCCCTGGTCGGGCTCAGAGCAGGGCCAATTGGGGAGTTGGGGCGCCACCCCCTGTCATGCACAGAGCAGGGCAGATCTGGAGGTTGCGATGCCACCCCTAGTCACACTCAGGGTAGGGCCGATTGGGGGGTTGGGGCACCGCCCCCTGTCACACTCAAGGCAAGGTCGATAGGGAGGTTGCAGTGCCACCCCCTGTCACGCACAAGGCAGGGCCAATCAGGGGGTTGGGGAGCTCCCCCCTGTCACTCACAGAGAATGGCCGATAGGGGAGTTGGGGCACAGCCACTGTCACACTCAGGGCAGGGCCGATGGGGAGGTTATGGCTCTACCCCGTCACACACAGAGCAGGGCCCAGGGGGGGCAGTTGGGGCGCCACACCCTGTCACACACAGAGCCGTAGGCCGATCAGGGTGTTAGGGAGCTCCCCCCTATCAGGCACAGAGCAGGACTGATCAGGGGGTTGGGGCGCCTTCCCCTGTCAAGAACAGAGCAGTGTGGATAGGGAGGTTGTGGCCCCGCCCCCTGTCACACACAGAGTCACAGGGCGATCAGGGGGTTTGGGCGCTGCCCCCTGTCACACTGATCCCAGTGCCGGGAAGCCTCACGGCTCCGCTGATCCCGGTGCTGGGAGACATATTACCCTTTTACTATATAGGATAGAGGCCTGGTGCACGGGTTGGGGCCGGCTGGTTTGTCCTGAAGGGTGTCCTGGATCAGGGTGGGGTCCCCACTGGCGTGCCTGGCTAGCCTTGATGAGGGGATGATGGCTGTTTGCAGCTGGTCACACACCTCTTCAGGGTGGGGGTCCCCACTGGGGTGCCTGGCCAGTCTGGATGAGGGGCTGAGGGCCGTTTTCAGGCTGGCAGGTGACTGAAGCTCCCAACCTGTCCTTTTTTTCCTTTTTTTTAAATTCTGGGCCAGCTTTAGCTCTGAGGCTTGGCTCCAGCTCTGAGGCCTCAGCTGCTGAAAGCAGGTATCTGGTTTGTTTGGGTTCTATAATTGTAACACTGTTGCAGTCCTGCTCACTCCAGCTCTGAGATCCCGGCTGGCTGAAAGCAGGGATCTGCGTTTGTTCTATAATTGAAACAATGTTGCGGTCCTGCTGGCTGAAGCCCGGCTGGCTGAAAGCAGGTTTCTGGGGTTTTGTTTAGCTTCTATATTTGTAACAATGTTTCTTAAACTGCAAGCTCAGAGGCCGGTAAGTCAGGCGGGGAACGTTAGCTTCCTCCATCACTGAAGCAAGCAAGCCTCCCGTTTGCTTCAAGCTGTCTGGATGCTGGCCGCCATCTTGGTTGGCAGTTAATTTGCATATCACCCTGATTAGTCAATGGGAAGGGTAGCCGAGGTACGGCTAATTACCATGTCTCTCTATTATTAGATAGGATAATTTATGATATATTAACATTTATTTAATGAATGTTAGAGGACTATAAATAATGCTTATTAACTTGCCATTCAAACAAAACTAAATCAAAGATTCAAACATAAGAAATTTTATTTCATCATGAATGTATCATTGCTGGCATATGTCTTAAGCAAAGAATGTTAATCTTTTGTAATCATTAGCTACTCATTAAATTAGTGAAAGAGATTTATCACATCCTACCCTCCACAACAAAAAAGTACTTGATGTTCCCTGAAAAACCTTCGATCTTTCTTCTGAGCTTTATTCTTTCTTTATAATTTTATTCAAAAATTGTCTTGGAAAACATTAGTTTTAAATATTTATTTAAATTTAAGAAAGTACATTCATTCATGTACCATGTTCTTTGTCCCTGAAGAAACCCTGCCAACAGTGAAATTTACATTATGACCCTCTCCTTCTCCATGGCCAACCATTTGTCTGAAGAAAAGTTATGTATACAAATTTCAAGCTTACTGCCTACATACACAGCAAAATTATATCTTGGAGTCAGAGCAAATAATAACATGACCTTTTATCAGCAGAAAAAACCTGCATCCATTTCTGAACTTGACAACTGAGACTTGAGAAAGAATTATAGTATAGAAAAACCAGTGAAAGGACAAAAATCACATTCATGAAAAATAATAGTGACTGGTACTGGAATTTTTAGCTGAGTGAAGAAAATGTTGAAGGGTCACACAGCAATGTGGAGTTTTAAATACTAAATTATTTTTAGAAAGAACAATGAATATAGATTTTTACATGTCTACCGAGGACCAGACAATGGCCAGAGTCATAATTCACAATTCGTAGAAGAGATGTACTCATAATAGAAATCAAAATTATTGACACAGTGGAGATTGGGAATTTATTGCTTAAAAAGGAAGTACAATATTCTAACGTAGATTTGCTTCAACAAATAGAAAGGAAAGTGGAATATAAAATAATTCAAGTTCAAATTTTTTCTCCTTATGCAATTTGTTCCGTGAACTTAGAGGATGTATTTGCCTTTAAGAAAGAGTGTTGCATTTTCTGTTGAAAAATTTCCATTAAATTTTAAAAAGATCTAATTGCGCATCCAGCACTAAAATATCCATTCCATGCACATTACAGAATGTACTTTTATTTCAGCATTAAATTCATTTCCTATACAGAAAAGTGTCTAAGTTACTTGCAGGCAAATTTTTTAAAATCTTTGTAATACTCAGTTTTACCAACCTTACAATTTCCCCAGCAAATGTCACAAGAAATTGTAAAATATCTTGTTAAACATAAAATACACTATCATTATTAAAATGCCTGATAATCTTGCCTGAATAGAAAGTTCTTTCAAAAATGCATCTTTACAACAATTCAATCTAAATTACATTAAAATTGGAGTTTTTATTAGACTGAATCTTATATAGCCTCTCAAAGTCTATCCAATTGATGATTTTTTAATTGGGGCATTACACTTATGTAAGATCATTCAAGGAGTATTGAATTACTGTGGTATTTTAAGAATTCTTTTAAAACTTAAGAAAATTATTTTGGTCTGTAAATTTGAGACTTTCAAAAACATTTTTTTGTGGGTTAATGTGTTTTCTTTCTTTTTTCTTTTTTTATTTATTTCATTTTTTCTACCACCATTTATCCCTCCTATACTCTCTTCCCCCTCCACCCACCACCCCCGTGACACCTCAGTTAATCATAATATAACTAAATAGAACTTCAAATTATATTTGTAAAATTTTCAAAGAAAGATAAAGATTTTAAAATACATTTAAAATCCAGCAATAATGTGAACCACATAAGGCTTAGTTCAGACTAATAGCATCACATATACCTTGTCCATCTATAGAATACTACTGAAGGCACTATGATATCCTCCAAGATTAGCAATGTTTTTATTGTCTTCACATTACTCTTATTAGGGTCAAAAATAGACTAATAAAATTTTGGAACATTCAAAACATGAGTGTGTTTTACTAGAAAGCTGTCAACTCACAAGAAAATGACATTGAAATGAAATAATATTTTATCCACCAAGAATTCTGAATAACTAAGGCTGTATTATACCATAGTTTACCTTTAAAATATCACAGCTACAATTTATACTGCCATTGCAAGAATAAGGCCTTGATTCTTGAGTCCCAAATGTTTTTTTCTTTCCCATTTATACTTTGTAATCATTTTCAAAATGTAGTACTCCCATACAAGAGAAGAAAGGCTATCATATATGTCTATTCGATCGGCAGAAGAATAATACGGCTGTTTAAACCACCAGTCAGCAGCAACACTGGAGAGGTCTAATGGGACTCTCACTCACTCTGCTGTTCCATCTGCCTCCAGTGGCTATTGACATCTTTGCCACAGTCTCTGCTAATCACAAAAGAACCAATAGCCTTTCTTCTGTCTTAGCCCCATCTGGGTTTCTATTTTGGAATGAAAACCAGAAATCAAGCCTCTTCAAACTGTGTCTTAAATAATTAGACTCATAATGAAAGTTTTATGGTATTTTCATAATGTATAAACTATGAGCCAAATTCATGAGCTTTGCAATAAAGTCTTTCTTGGCTACTCATATGTGTTGTTTCCTGTTAATTTAGCATATTAGAGGTTTTGGGTAATGTTAAATTAATGACATCTGGACCAAGAAGTTATTACTCTGTGTGCTGGCTGGTCAATTTCATAAACGTAATTTCTGTGAATATCTTCATTAGTGAAAGCAGTATCTCCAAATAGGTTACCTATTCTTGTTTTCTATCAATATATTTAAAGACACTAACTTCAAAAATTTGCTTGATTGTGTTTTTAAATGAAAAGAATAAAGAGCAACATAAGTATAGACTCTAAGAGTAGAGACAAAAAAATCATATGACACCACTGGATGAAAAAAGGTCTATTTAGATGATGGTAACTTTTATTCAAATTCAGGCTATCGTATAAATGCTCTCAAAGTTCAAACCTATGCCACATGGCCAAGATTTGACCAACTCCTGAGCAGGCAACCAGCCAGCCCAGCAGATGGACATGCAAGATTTCAGCCCAGGATGCACTTGCTCATGCCCAGCAGCCATGAGGTGTATATTAAGACCATTATCCCCTGATGGAAAATTCAAAACATCTGTCTATTTGGGGCTGCTGTTTTACCAGATGCCAGCTTGTAACAACTACTAAAATAACCAATACTTGAAATGACTTCTTAGATTATTAAAAAGAATATTTTATGGTTAAATGTTAAGATGAAGGTGATTAGTCTTATTCAGGATTTATTTAGGACCTTTTTTCTTAAAGATTTCTAAAGATAGCACAGAATACAACTTACAGTGGCGTTCATTAATATAATAGTCTACTTTCATTAACATAATTGCTAAATCCTATCTGTTTTCAAAAGCTGTTACTGTTGGAAATAAGCATATTAAAAACCTGGCATAACTACTAGTAGATAACTGAATGTACATACCTGCAATGTGCCCAGATTATTCAATGGTGTTAGGGTCTAGTTCACCAACCTCACCAAATTAATCAAGAGTTGCTAGGTATAGCCACCCATCTGTGCCCAATTCCAAATTCTATTGTTCTGGCTACTGGAAAGGTAAACGAGGTTGAAAATCTATTAGGTCTCCCTGTGTGTAGGACCCAACCAAATCTCTAGCCCTTTGCCCCAGTCATGTCAGGGTCAATCTATTGTCCTTGCCTCATTATTATTTTTAATATTTAAGGCAATGAAAAATAGCTTATCCTTTAAGAAATAGTTTCCTAGATTTAATTAATAACTACAAATATATTCAGTCTTAATGTTTTGGGGTTACCATCTATAATAATAAAAGCGTAATACTCTAATTAGACCAGACAGCTGAACAACCTTCCAGACGTCATTCTGGACTCTGCACGTCCTTCCTGATGAAGCTGTGGTGGTGGGGGCCAAAGCAGAGGCGGTTAGGGACAATCAGGCAGGCAGGTGAGCAGTTAGGGGTGATCAGGCAGGCAGGCAGAGGGGTTAGGGGCAATCAGGCAGGCAGGCAGAAGTAGTTAGGGGCGATCAGGCAGGCAGGCAGGCAAGCGGTTAGGAGCTAGTGGTCCCGGGTTGTGAGAGGCATGTCCCAGATTGCAAGAGGGTGCAGGCTGGGCTGAGGGACCCTTCCCTGTGCATGAATTTCATGCACCGGGCCTCTAGAATAATATTTTAAAATGTGCTCATAACTTTACTTAATGATCTTGATTCTCTATGTTTTATCTTGATATTGAGGCCCTTTGAGCCCACAGAAATTCTTTTCTTCCCATCAGCTGGCAAATAATTTGGTGAGTGATAGCATAAAGCTAAAAGGATATTCAAGCACTGTAAATTTAAGAGCTGCATGGAGTTGCTGTCTGTGCCTTCCTCTCATTATTTCAATAATTATGCTCCTGTACTTCTTAGGTACAAAAAAAGATCTTCATGGAAAATTCCCCTCTGGTCCACTTCAATGAAACAACTATTCCAGTGTTAGACATGATCTTTTTCCGGGTTCCTCATCCCAATGGCTGGGGGCAATACTAAGACAGCCCATAATGAGGAAAGCGAGGAAGGAGGAAATATAGCACCCTCTTCTTCCTTACAACTACACCTCTACTGCACACACTCACTCCCACGTGCAAAGCATCAGGAAATAAATATTCAGGATTGATTTAGAGATCTGTGCATACATTGATAGCTTTACAGCTATGAATTGTGAAATTAGCAAAAGCCTTCCAGCTCTGTTGTTAGCCGGACATTTCTAGACAATGATAGATTGTTTGTGGGACATTGTACAACCTGATCAGTATGACAGTGGAGGTGATGAGTGGCTGCATTTATGGAGGGCTTAACCAATGCCTGCTTTACAAAGTGGAGAATCTAGAACCTCAGGGTAGATAACAGATCCTGGAGAGAACTCCTGAGATGACTTGAGAGGAATAAAGTGAGACTCACCTAAGATCCAGGAAAGTGAGGACTGTGAAAATCTCCACATAATAGCACAGTTGCCGCAAACTGACATCTGTTTCAGGGGCAGATGTTTCAGAGTCTGATTTGCAATGCTGGTTAGCAAACAATTGGCTTTGCCAAATTTTATAATCAGAAATTAAATGGACAGCTTTAAATTCTAGGTAGGAGATTTGAGAATCATGGCAGAAATCTGGCTAGGCAACTGGTAATCTTAATCCAGGCCCAAGTTATTTTGGGATTGAAGGAGTTATTTTAGGATAGAAAACCAGTTGTAACTCCTGCTGATAGTTGAAAAGGACAGATTATCTGGTACAAACATCTGCAATTAATCTCACTCCCCTCCCCAGGGACTTCAAGCTCTAAGCTAACAAACTTACTCATAATTCAAGATCATCTGCCCAATCAGGCAGAACATAGTGTTCTGGGTGTATTATTATAAGAGGTAAGTATCTGGCCTGAGAGAATCTCCAAAAGAACCTGAAGGGAGAGTTTGATATGGAGACATGGCTAGCCCTAAAATATTTTACTTTTATTAGAAAGTCATTTCAGAACCATTCATTTATGCATCTATTCATTTATTCTTTTATTGAATATTTAATGAGCACCTATTATGTGTCAAGCACTTATATAGGCATAGAGGATATAGCAATGAATAAATGAGAAAAAATAAATTATCAATAAAAGCAAGAGATAAAAAGTACTTGAGTAATAAATAGAATTAGATTTGATAACTTTCAAGCCTCCTTTTCCATAGATAACTATTTCCACACTCACCAAAACTTATCAGAGTTTCCAATGAATTACATTAGATAAGCAGCAGTTTCAAGTCTTATCTTGCTCACCTTCTGCAGGCAGTAAGTTACAGAGAACTAAATGAAAAAAGGAAGAATACATGTTATGCTATCATAACTCACTGAAGCTTGATTGTATGGATAGAAGTGTATAACAGAATATTAACTCAATTTATGTATCTAAAACAACATTGTGAAATAAAAAGGAAATATTTTACTCGAAGGCTCTCCTCAGAATAACAATTACAAATACAATGTAATATCCACGTAAGCTCTGAAATAATAAAGTAGCAGCCATCCCCATTAGAATTATCAACATCGTAAAATGCACCTCTCGACATCTCTTGGGAAAAGTGAAAATCCCCTGATGGCGCCTGAGCAATGAAAAGTGTAGTCGGCCCCAAAGGAATTAAGATAAGATGAGAAGAGGTTGTGAGAATAGATCTCTGGAGCCTGCCTGAGAAACCAAATTCATTTACTGAGCTGCAGTAAGCTTACAGGAATGAGCAAAGCAATCTGAAAAGCAGAATAAAAAAATCTGGAGATATAAAAGCCAAGATGACACAGAAATTCTCTGAGCTATGAGATAGATTTCCCACAGATTCTGTCATTAATGGGCACAATGGATTCTGTTTAATGAAAGTACTAGCTTGTTTGCAATGATGGTGTCAAAGCCACTTCTCTGTAGGTTTATCACCAACAATGGGGCAAACAGTGAATCTGCTTATTAACAAAATACCTACACTGAGTTTTCACAAAGATGCTCTCCTACACTGTGGATATGTAACCATTATGAAGTGAAAGTTAAGCATATTACAAAACCATGCAGCACCATATATGTAAAGTTTATAGCTTATGCATACATATATCACACATGTATATATTCACAGTATTATTTCTCTAATATCAGGAAAAGGACTTTTCTGTTTTCTTCAGGAATCCATCAAAGGCAAAGGCTGTTCAGTATTGGAAAGAGGACTGAGATTATAGAGTCAAATAACCCAGGAGTGTGATGGAGAGCTGGTGTAAGAATTTTCAAACTGAATATCCAACGGGTTATTCTCTGTCACCTAGGGGGGAAAAAGTAATCAAAGAGATTTGCATAGGAAATTTATAATATTATTCCTACTGGGGGAAAATCACCCTATTCTCAGCAATGATTTAGGAATATTCAAAATAGTAATATTCTGAGTTTGTCCATCAGGTAATGCTTAGAGAAGAGGTTACTGTCCAATAGCAACAGAATAGGTTGGAATCCCTTTAATTATATAAATCATACAAGCCCAGAAATTTTCTTTGAAATTTATTTTGCATAAGTTTCAAAAGACTGGGTTTCTATGTGGCCTAAGCATAAAGTAAAAAAGATCTCACATTGTACAATTCACATACCCTTTAAAAAATTGATATAAATCAATGTTTTGTGAACTAGACCATTGAGTTGTATTTTTAATACGTAGGAATATTTTTACAAAGTGAATTGTCATACCGAGTTTTTCTTATGTGTAAATAAATGTTCATGGGATTTTAAAAATTTAATTTAGTATGCCAAATGTTTTGCTACATAATCTTCAGTCTTTTTCCAAACTCTATTGATTTTTCTAGTTATATCTGACAAACTCATGCAGTAATGTAGTGCCCACAGGACTTTAGTATCATGCATTAAATATAGAAAAAGACTCAATGGTTGCCTCTTAAACTCAAATGATAGGAAGAGCTTAATGAAAAGCACCTGTAACCATGATTTTGTTCATAATAATAATGATGATGATCTTTAATATTAGACTCATCTTGTTTCCAGCCTTTATAATATACTTCTAACAACTGAGTCAGTGGACCTTTTCCCCTTTTCATTATAGCTCTGCCAAGTTTTTAGAACCATTAGTCTCAAGGGATTTATGAAAAGTTTAGCAATGTGACATGTGGCTATAAGCCTTACATTATAATCATCAGCTTGGTCCTCAGGTATCTATTTGGCATCACAGTTCTCCAGTTCTGTGTTGCATTTGTTTTTACTTCAGTCTGAAAGCCAATCTGTGAGCCAAATCTGGGTGAGCCTGTCAGCCGCAGGGAAGGGACTGATAGGTGCTCCATGCACTTCCTGGTGACTGTTCGTTTGGTCATTTTGGTCATTACAGACACTGGCTTTTTATATATTAGACTAGAGGCTTGGTGTACAAAAATTTGTGCACTCGGGGGAGGTCCCTCAGCCCAGTCTGCACCCATTCACAATCCAGGACCCCTTGGGGAATGTCCACCTGTAGACTTAGGCCCACTCCCCGGGGATCAGGCCTAAGCTTGCAGTCAGACATCCTTCTGGCAGCCAGGGAGCCCTCGGGGGATGTCCGACTAAAGGCTTAGACCCCCAAGGGATCGGGTCTAAACCATTAGTTGGACATTCTTACTGCTGCCACAAAGGTGGGAGAGGCTCCTGCTACCACCACTGCGCTGGCCAGCCATGGGCCAGCTTCTGGCTGAGTGGCACTCCCCATATGGAAGTGCACTGACCACCAGGGAGCAGCTCCTGCATTGAGTGTCTGCCCCCTGGTGGCCAGTGCTCATGATAGCAACTGGTCATTCTGCTGTTCAGGCAATGTGCATATTAGCCTTTTATTATTATTATATAGGATGTCCCTATTTCCTCCCTTTTGCCTCCTCTACCAAGCTCTTGCCCCCCCCCCCCCCACTTCTCTCTGGCCATCACCATACTGTTGTCTGTGTCCAGGGGTTGTACATACATTCTCTTTGGCTAATCCCTTCTTTAAATTCACTTCTTTAAATTTTTATTTTCAGATAAGTGCTTATAACTGCACTATTATATATTTTCTATTATATCATTTAAAATTAAGATATTTTTTAATTGAACCCTTGTAAATTTTAGCACAATTTAATAAATTATGCTAGAAGCAATTAGGAGATTTTTCATGTAATGCAGAAACATTTCAATTAATATTTTATTAATTTTTAATTTTTTAATATTTTAATTTGAAATAATCTCATACATGTAAAAAAACTATAAAATACTACAGCATATTATATGTACCCTTCACCCAATTTCTTAGGTGTTAATAATTTAAACATAACCATTATACAACTAACAAAATTTGGAATATATTTTTCTTATAATCTCTTTAATGTTACTTAATCCATTTACTTTGTTTTTGTTAATCTTCACCCAAGGATATCTTTCCATTGAATTTTAGAGAGAGTGAAGGGAAAGGGAGAGACACATTGGTTGCCTCCTGCACATGCTTTGATAGGGACTGGGGTTCAAGCCAGCAACTGAGGTACATGCCCTTGACTGGAATCAAACCTGGGACCCTTCAGTCCACAGTCTAATGCTCTATCCACTGAGCAAAACAGGCTGAAGCTTAATTCATTTACTTTTAATCTATATGTGTTTTTATATTTAGAGTCCCGGTGCACGAAATTCATGCACTTGGGGGTGGGGTTCCCTCAGCCCAGCCTGCCCCTCTCACAGTCCGGGAGTCCTCAGTGGATGTCCTACTGATGGCCACAGTCTGGCAGCAGAGGCTCGGAGCAGGCATCCCGTGTGTGTGTGTGTGTGTGTGTGTGTGTGTGTGTGTCTGCTGGGGGTCTGTCCCCAGCCACACCATGGAGGCTTGGAGCAGGCGCCCCTCTGTGTTGATCTCTCAGGCTCCTGGCCTTCACTGTGTGTTGTACTCTCCCTTGAGCTGTGGCAATGGTCGGGTGCTGCCTGCAGGCCCCTGCTCACGGATCGCCGCGGAGACCTGAGGGCAGGCCCTACTGGGTGCTGCCTGCAACCGCACTTTCCAGCTCTGTGATCGCCATGGTGACCCAGGAGCAGGCCCACCCAGGGGCTTCCTGCCTCTGTACCTTCCTACTCTGGGATGCGATGGCGACCCAGGAGCAGGCCTTGCTGGGTGCTGCCTACAGGCTGCACTTTTCTGCTCACCGATCGCCATGGGTCCCGGCTGGCAGCGGGGCTTAGGCGGCACATGGGGGTCCCAGCTGCGGACGGGATAGAACATTTGTTCTCTTATTCTTTATTTCTACACTTTACGTCTTTTAAATGTGTGAAATAAGATCTAGGAATTAGATCATAAATAACGAAGGCTTGAACAAGATAAATGTTTAATTCTCTTTCTTCTAACAAAAAGTAGATGATTCTAGGTTAGTATAGTGGCTCCATGGGTAAACAGAGACAACACCTCCTGCTATCTTTGAGCCCTACATTCTTAGCCCAGAGGTTTCATGCTGGGGTCCAACCCCAGCGGGTCCAGGGGTCCCCAAAGGTGTGGACGGAGTTGGTGAAGAAGGAAGGACACGGAGACAGCGTTCAGTTGATCAGCAGCCTAGCCAGGATCTCTAGCCAGGATCTCCAGCCAAGTTCTGGTCTGGATCTCCAGCGAAGTTCTGCTGTTTATTGTCTTGTTACATCCGTATTTATCCCAGTTGATTTTAATCCTGTCAGTTTCTATTACAAAGGTTAGGGCGTTTCTTATCTCCATTCCAGGGAGTAAAGATTATGTAGCTTAAGCATGATTGTTTGTAGGGATTAACTACCCGCCTGGCACTTAGTTAAGGAGTTTCATCCCCTCCCTGACTTCAGGGAAAAATTCCTACCTGGGGAAACAACCTTTCTAGGAGAGGCATCCCCTCCCTGACTTCAGGGAAAAATTCCTACCTGGGGAAACAACCTTTCTTGGAGAGGTGACCTTGGTTAAAACACACAGCGCTAAGGGGAGCAAACATATTAAGAACAGTATGCTATATACGCCAGGTCCCTTGAAACATATGCTGTGCAGATGTTTCTTTCCTGCAGCGACTGTGTCAAGCAGCAAGGATGGACCGGCTTCCGACAAATTCCCCCTTTTTTATTTTTTAAATGATCACGCATGCAAATCAGTGGCCACCTCTCAGATTGGGCCGTTTAAAACTCTGAAGAAGACTGGCAAGCAATGACAGTGAGCATAACTATAAACATAGTGGATGGAGTGCACAAGGAGCCCCATTCCTGTAGAAGGTTGCCGGCCTCTTCAGTCAAGGGATTACAGCTGTCCTCAAGTTGTTGGTTTGATTGTCTTTGTTGGTCTGGCTAGCGGGCGGCGTCACTGGCGACAGGCTTCCCAAAGCGTCAGCAAGTTGAAGGGCTGCATCAAAGGGTCCATCAGGGCCATGGTTGATGGTGGTGTCGATGTCTGAGGAGGAGTAAGCTGTGCCCTCTGGATCCAGCTGATATGGAAAATGGAGGGTAGTAGAAAAAGAAGAGAAAGCAAAAGAACTACAAGGCATGGAAGTGTTTAGAAAAAAGAGGGAGAAGAAAGGGAAGAATGCAGCATCCTGACACAGCCCTTTCCTTCAGCTGCCCCTTTCCCTGTGGTCCAAGGTAGAAATGGGAAACAAGTCCTGTTGCAGTGAGAGGGCAGCTGCTGTCAGCCAGTCTCTGTCTTTACCTGGGTCCCGGATCTGAGCTGGGCATGGGAAGCAGGAAGCAGCCATGGGGACAGGAGACCTTCCTCAGAAGGGCCGAGTGTTCAAGCCCCTGCACCATTGGGGAGGGGGGTCTGTGCCCCACCTTTGTTGCACCCCAAGTTTTCTCCTACTGGCCCCCGACTGTGCCTGTCTTAGGTTGCCCCACCCTGTGGAGTCTTACCCGTCGTTGACTACCAGCCATCTCTGGGCCAAGTAGGGTGATGTGAGGTTCAGTTTTGTCTCCTTGATAGCCTATGTCCCTCTGGCCTCCATGCCCAGCAACTGCCTTGGGATCCCCTTGCCTGCTGGTGGGGCTCTGGCATTGATCATAGGGAACTCAGGTTTCTTCTCTAGAGAGGGCCCAGCTTACGCCATTGGGCCAGAGACAGATCCATGGTACCAGCCACCATGCGGCTTCAACCTCAGCATGAACAGAGAGCTCAGGCAACAGCTATGGGCAATTGGATTGTAAGAAGAGGGTCCCTCTTGACACAAGGGTAAGAGGGGCCAATACAGGACAAAGGAGAGTCCTGGAACAGGGCTTTCTCAGCCCAGGATGTCAGGCTCTTGGCCCAAGACAACTCCATGTATGGGGCATATACCAAACACCCCTAGTCACGGCATAAAAGGGAGATGCCCTTCCTGGAACAGTAGGGTAGGGAGATTCTAGAAAAGGCTGTGTTCAGGAAAGAAGGAGAAAGGCCAAAGAACCAGCAAACAAGTAGTTAGATTTTAAAAAAAGGAAAAAGGAAAGGAGATGTGGGGCAAAGCTGGGACATGTGGAAAGACAAAACGGAGGCACATGTGATCCTCCCAATGGACAGATTGTTCCAGCTCAGGTCTGCACATCTGCTGCAGACGGGCACTGGTCAGGTGTGCTATGATGAGGCAGAGATGGCGGGCAGTGAGACATAAGGTCGGACTAGACGGTCTGGAATCCACACAGGTGAGTCTGCGTCCTGTGGAAATATACAAGCATATCCTCTCCCCTGGGTTAAAAGTACATCAGGTCCCTTCCAGGCTCCTGTAAGCAAGTCTCTCCATTTGACGAGGGCTTTAGGTTTAGTTAGATCAGGGTTCCAATGCCTGTACATCGGGGAATTTCCCTCAGAATCTACATTTAGTATATTAATTACAAATTGAGCATGTTGTAGAACATGATGAGGAGAGGAATATTTAAACTCATTTTCTTGTAATATTTTGTAACAGGAGTAAATCAAACACCGCTGGGGCTATATAATAGAACTCCCATTTGAGATAAGATATCTCTTCCCCATAATGTAAAGGGGATAGTCGTAATCACATAGGGGCAGAATGTTCCTGAATGTTGATCTTCATCAGCCCAAGTTAAAATCTGAGAACTCTTTTTTACATTAGATGCCTTGCCTAGTCCTACTAGGGAAGTGGAGGTGGTGTGCTTGGGCCATGAAGAGGGCCAATCCTTCCCTGCTATGCAGGAAACATCTGCTCCTGTATCCAATAGACCTTCAATTGGTTTTCCCTGAATTTGTAAAATTTTTGTAGGTCTAGTAGCATGGATTTCTTGTATCCAAAATGCTGCATCACTAGATCCAAAGCCTCCGGCCCCTCTAGCTTCCTGGGTAACAGCTGTCCCTATTTTATGTATTGGTAACAGGATTAATTGGGCAATTCTCTGGTTGGGCTGAATCTGTATAGTTGTGGTGGGTGGGGAAAGTAAAATCTGTATTTCTCCTGTGTAGTCTGCATCAACAACTCCTGGGATGACTAAGATCCCCTGTAACGAGGTGGAGCTCCGTCCTAATATTAAACCTACAGTTCCCTCAGGCAGTGGCCCAGACACTCCTGTAGGAATGGCTGCTACTGGCGAGTCTGGGGTTAGTACTGCATGGGTGGTTGAGTGGAGGTCCAATCCTGCACTGCCTGGGGTTGCCCTGAAGAGGTCACTGACTGATCGAAATTTGCAAAGGGGTTGAAGGTTGATGCCCCTATTATTGCAGGGGCCTGGGGCTGGCCCCTTCTCAAGTTTCCCGATTGAGGTGATGGGATATAACCTCCTTGGGAGCTATTTGTAGAGTTTAAAGGCCGACCATTTTTATGGTATTTTGATCTACATTCCTTTGCCCAATGGAATCCTTTCTGACATCGGGGACAAACGGTTTTTGGAGGATTAATATTATTCCCTAATGTATTTCCAGGCTGTCGAGGAGCTTGCCATCTGGCCTGAGTATTATTATTTTTATTTGGGCATTCTCTGCTAAAGTGCCCAGATAAGCCACAAGAGTAGCAGTTCATATTCCTTTTATTACCTGTAGTATTGCTGGCTTGTCCTATAGCCTGTACATATTGAGGGTATGTCTCCCCTTTGAGAGCTGCAGCTATAGCTACACCCTGTATAAATGCTGGACTTACATCAGCACACTGTTTTATAAAATCATTTATAGTTCCTGTTCTGCGAATCGGCCTTAATAAAGCCTGACAGGTATTATTAGCATTTTCAAAAGCCAGTTGTTTGATTAGGATATCGGCTGCCTCTTTGTTATTGATTACTCTCTTGACTGCCTGCATGAGGCGAGAAAGGAAATCCTGATATGGTTCCTCGACCTTCTGTTTAACCTCTGTAAGGGTGGTGGTTTTTCCTGCTGTATAAGGTAGGGATTTCCAGGCACTTACTGCACAACTGGTTACTTTGGTAAGTGCCTCTGTGGGCATATTCATTTGCTCCTCAGCCGTGTTAAAATCACCTTCTCCTAATATCATGTCTAGGGTTATTCTTTTTCTGGTTTTTTCGCTAGTGGCTACAGCTTTCTTAGCAAGATCTTCATATTCAGTTTTCCATAATAAGTAATCGCCTCCTGAGAGACAGGATTTACAAACCTGTGACCAATCATAAGGAGTCATCCATTTACTGGCTAGGGTTTCTACCAAGGTTTGTGTGTAAGGAGCTAGAGGTCCATATTCAGAGCAGGCCAATTTTAATTCTTTAAGTACTTTGTAAGGTATAGGCTCCAAGGTGGGGTTTCTATTCCCACCAGACTCATTCTCATATGTAACTGGGAAGCAGAGTGAGAATTCAAGATCTCCATTAGCTTCAGCTTCTCTTATTGCCCTTTGAAATTTAGACATGGAGCTCATAGGAGCCACAGGACCTGGTTTAGGCTTCCTTTCTAATTTGGGGAGCCTGTTTTGAATGGGAGGGCCATTCTCCTCTCTACTGACTGGAAAGGAACAATGGTCATGTTTATGATATTTATTCTCCTCCCGATCAGTAGGCATAGCTAAATTGCTTTTAGATTGAGCTGAAGACAATGATGATGTGTCCTCTCTGGGTGGAGCCGAGGGACTATTTAAATTTTGAGAAAGTTCAACCGTTTTTGCCTCTGGTGCTAAGGTGTCACAGATTGAATCCCAGAGGGAAAAGAAACATGGCAGGACCTTGTCAGATTCATGGTGTTTCTTTAATTGCTTTCCTACTTCAACCCAAGTTTTTAAATTAACAGTTCCATCCTCTGGAAGCCATTGACATACTTCTTCTATAAAACTTTCTGTCTCACTGGGAAAAACCTCAACTCCAATTCTGCTAGTAAGCATATGCGTTAAAAGATTAATACAGAGTCTTTTTTCTTTAGACTCAGTATGACCCATCTTGTCAGTCTAAGTTCTGTACTAACTACCCGCTTACCCTACTTATTCTCTATGGGGGGGGGGGGGGGTCTGCAGCACACTACGGTGCAGTCCTATCCGTCCCAAGTACGGGGGGACTTACCTAAGGGAACCCTGTTCGGGCGCCAGATGCTGGGGTCCAACCCCAGCGGGTCCAGGGGTCCCCAAAGGTGTGGACGGAGTTGGTGAAGAAGGAAGGACACGGAGACAGCGTTCAGTTGATCAGCAGCCTAGCCAGGATCTCTAGCCAGGATCTCCAGCCAAGTTCTGGTCTGGATCTCCAGCGAAGTTCTGCTGTTTATTGTCTTGTTACATCCGTATTTATCCCAGTTGATTTTAATCCTGTCAGTTTCTATTACAAAGGTTAGGGCGTTTCTTATCTCCATTCCAGGGAGTAAAGATTATGTAGCTTAAGCATGATTGTTTGTAGGGATTAACTACCCGCCTGGCACTTAGTTAAGGAGTTTCATCCCCTCCCTGACTTCAGGGAAAAATTCCTACCTGGGGAAACAACCTTTCTAGGAGAGGCATCCCCTCCCTGACTTCAGGGAAAAATTCCTACCTGGGGAAACAACCTTTCTTGGAGAGGTGACCTTGGTTAAAACACACAGCGCTAAGGGGAGCAAACATATTAAGAACAGTATGCTATATACGCCAGGTCCCTTGAAACATATGCTGTGCAGATGTTTCTTTCCTGCAGCGACTGTGTCAAGCAGCAAGGATGGACCGGCTTCCGACAGTTTCAGGGGTTGAGTGTTGACCTACGAATCAGGAGGTCGCGGTTCAATTCCTGGTCAGGGAACATGCCTGGACTGCAGGCTCAATCCCAGTTTGGGTATACAAGAGGCATCTGATTGATAATTCTCTCTCATTGTTGATGTTTCTATCTCTCCCTCTCCCTTCCTCTCTGAAATCAATAAAAATATATTTTTAGGAAAAAAAATAATAATCTTAGATGACTGTTGAATTCCAGAAATCCTGCCTGAATTCTGATCACGAGTGAATTAGGGAGGACATCAAACTATCACATATCCAAACTGTGCCATCACTCTTAGTAAAATTTCATCAGAGTATTACCCAATAGTTTCTGCTCATTCACTATCCGCCTTGAATTACAAGAGAAGCTGGAAAATTATCATTTAACTGAGCACATTATTCCTTTGAATAAAGTCAGGATCCTATTACTAAGAAAAATAGTAGAATTGTTATTGTAAAGACAAGGGAAGACTCTGCCTCAGGAAAGTAATGTTTATTTACTAGAAACCTGAGATAATGTGGGACTTGAAACAGTGACATGAGAAATGTCTATCAAGTAGCATTAAGGGAAAGAATGTGGTTGTCAGCTATCACCCTAATCAACCAAGTCAGGCACTACACTTCCTTAGTTCAGACTTCTCTGCTTTACTGTGATCTATTGTTCGCTACCATTTAGTAGCTGATAGAAAAACTTCATTAACTTTCATTTAGTTAATCTTATCTGATAATTAATAAAAAATGTTTCTCTTTCCATTTACTAGTACAATTTAATTACAGAGTTAGATAATAAAGTTTGCTGATTTGTATTATTCCATACCAACACACGTCACTTTATTTATGAACTTCTAATAATACATATTTTAGACTAAGCTATAACTTTCAATATTTCTTGAATGTAAGTCATTATTAAATTATTCACTAATTTAGTTAAAATCCTGGCTCTACCACCTTAGGCAAGTTAACTGACATATTTGAAATTGAGTTCAGCAATATATTTACCTAATAATAATACTATTAATAATGATAGTAATAGGTATCATTTATTTATTGCTTACTATGAGTGAGACATTTCAGCATTAATCTTTACAAAAAACATAAGAGAGCCGTGGCCTGTGTTGCAAGTGGTTAGAGTTTCAACCCATGCACTGAAGGGCTGAAGGTTCGATTCTGGTCAAAGGCAAGTGCCTGGGTTGAAGGTCCAATCCCTGGATGGTCAAGGTGCGTGCAGGAGGCAACCGATCAATATGTCTCTCTCACATTGGTCTCTCTCTCTCTCCTTTTCTTTCTCCCCTGACCCTTCCACTCTCTCTAAAAAATCAATGAAAAACATATCCTTGGGTGAGGATTAACAACAATGACAAAAAACATAAAAGAGTACTGTTATCCTAATTATATAGATGAGGAAACTTAAATTTAGAGAGGTTAAGTAATCTGCCCAAGGCCACACACCTAGATAAAATTTGAGCCAAGTTCTAAATAGAGGAAAGCTTTACACTCTTAGACCAGAGGATCCTAAGTCCTGATGGCATTGAACCTCTAACCCAACTCCAGAGCCACTATCTCCAGGCTTCTTGTAACATGAAAAAGAAATCATTATTATTTAGGCCATATTGCCATGATATCTTGTAATTTGTAGCAAGCTAAAATATATACAAATATTTGTGGGAAAAATCAACTTTTTATAGTATACAGAGTAAAAAGTATAATTATACAATGGTGTAAAACAAAACAGTTTTGTTGTAAATTTCATAAAAACTAAAAAAATATATTAGGTCAGATTACTAAATCATAATATTTCCAAGCAAAAAAAAATGTGAATATACTTGAACATATTTGAGCAGCATTTTTGTCATTTTAAATGCGTTCATGTTAAATATTTTCTTTTTTCCCCCCCATTGACCCCCTGCAGCCTGCCCCCCCCCACTCCAGGCCCTCACCATCCCATATACGCATGGCCTCATCTGTCCATGCATGTTAAATATTTTCTAAGGTTATAGGTATTACTTATGCTTATCAGCACCCATATATTTTCAATTAGAGCTTAATGGTATTAATCAACTAGTTATATTTTTAATTAATTTCAAAGTGTATGATCAGTTTTCTTACATCTTTACTACCTTTATTCTTGAGCTATTTTGAATTATCAACCAGTAACACACATAAATGTCTTTTGAGCCTTGTTTTTAATGTAACCTCTATATGATAACTGAGTTGGATGAGAAAAATTTTTAGATGACAATTATTTTCACTCAAAGCTATAAAAATGGTGTTTTATCTGTCATTTATTGTTTTAAAAATTTGCCTGCCTCTTTTTTCTTTAAGTAAACTTTTTAATTCAGAATTGTTTAGACATCTTTGCTTTTGATTATGTGTGTGTATTCTTTTTCTTTTAATTATCTTGTAAGTCAGTGAACCCTGTCCGAATACATCTGGTCTTTGTGAGATTTAGAATATGTCTAATTGTTGTTGTTTTGTCTATTAACATTATTTTAATTGTAATTCCTATTTCATGGTTGCTTTGCTTACTATGTAACAGCTAATATTAATGGTTGCATGATCTGTTCTCCATTGTCTACTATCTCCACTTTTGTGCTATTTTTTCTCCATTTTCAATGTATTCTTTTTTAAAAAAATACATTTTTATTGATGTCAGAGAGGAAGGGAGAAGGAGAGAAAGATAGAAACATCAATGATGAGAGAGAATCATTGATTGGCTGCCTCCTGCATGCCCCCTACTGGGGATCGAGCCTGCAACCTGGGCATATGCCCTGACCAGGAATCGCACCAGTGACCTCTTGGTTCCTGGGTTGACGCTCAACTGCTGAACCACACCTGGCTGAGCTCAATGTATTCTTAAAGTGTTTCCCAAGTTTATTTGTGGGTTGTTAGTCTTTTTACTGCCTTGTATTTTAGTTTCTGCATTGTTAATGTCATTATTCTTTCTCATTACCTAATCCTGTTTTCTTTTTATTTGGCCCTGTTGTGGTTTGAGGATAGGAAGGCAATGCACACAGTACTTAGATACACAGATTCTGAAGCCATCTGCACTCACCAGCTGTATTCTAGGACAAGTTACTGAACTTATCTGTATATCAGTTCCTCAGCAGTAAAACAAAAGAGTAACAGCAATTTCCTTAAGAGTAGTGGAGATAAATGAGTTAATATACATAGTTATTAAAGAATGGCTGGCACAGAATATTACTATATAATTGTGTTATTACAATGTACCCCTCTATCTAAAAATATTAAACTGTTCTTTTTTTTTTAGTATTCACTTACATTTTCTAAAATAACATTTTCAAAGAAAGACTTCTTAAATAGGGCATTCAGAAATCATTCTTTTTTTTTTTTTAGTTGGAGAATGTTTTCATTATGCCACATGTACAAAGAAAGTCACCTTGTATAAAGAGAGCTCTAGCCAACCTGGATTTAGAAGGCTTAGGGAAACCTGCTTAGTCCTTTTATGAAACTCAAACCCTGAATTAAGAATATAGGGAGAGTCTTCATAGATCTTATAATTCTAACTCAGGTCCTACAATATCCATTCTTCTTTTGTATGTGCTCACTGAAACATCCTGCTTTCCACTCACATAATACACAAGCATGTTAAATATTTTCTAAGTATTGTTCTGGAACTGATGTCCCTCTGTTTTGGAGTTTAAACACTGAAGTTTGGAGAGACTGATGATGATGATGATGATGATGATGATGATGACAATGATGATACAGATGTTCCTCAGTAACCACAGGGGATATTGGTTTTAGAACCTCCGCTGATACCAAAGTCGATGGGCCCTCAAGTCCCTTATATAAAAAGGCATACATAGTATTTTCATATAACCTATATTTGCATATAGACTACAGCAGGGTATGCCTCCACACCACTTCATTTGCCTGGATACAGAGTAGAGCTAGATGGGCGGCAAATTCAAGGTTTCCTTTTTGGAAATTTCTGCATCTTATTTTTTAGTATTTTCAATTTATGGTTGGTTGAATCCCTAGATATAAAACCCACAGATACAGAGGGTCAGTTGTAATAATAATAATAATAATACCATAATAATACTTTTAAATCATAAATAAGTGCTACAAAAATACAAAACCAGGGATGTAATATGGAATAAATTTAGGGGCAGGATTGACTATTTTAGAAAAGACAGTCATTAAAAATGTCTTGAAGAAGCCTCATTGGAGGCAAGAACTGAATAACAAGTAGTCAAATGGCAGAAACATCTTTGCAGGGGGCCTTTCAGTGTCTGATATAAAAATGAATCTGACGGCTCACTTAGGCAAAAAGAAAAAGAAAGCCAGTATGGCTATAAAAATGATCAAGGAAGAGAGACTAGACATGAGGTCAAGCAAGACATAGGGAAGAGGAAGTCATGTAGCAAATTGCAAATAAAGGCAAAAAGTGTATTGTATTTTAAAAGCCTATGGGACTTTGATATGGGCTATAATCATTATGTTTCTTATATGGAAATGTGGTTCTAATTGCAAGTATGAAAGCATGGAAAACCATTAAGAAGAGTATTGGTGCAGGTGAAATGAGAGATGGTAATACAGATGGGTGCCAACAATTAAAACGTTGGAGGATAAGTTATGAGCCTATAGGAACTCAAACAAAACTGATATGGGAAGTGAAAGAAAAAGAGGAGGCAAGGCTGACTCATATAAATCACACATGTGCACACACAGACACATAGATATAAAATAGACATATAGTATATGTAGATATATGTACATAAGCACATACATGTTTCTTCTTAATAGATATTCATGCTCCTGTTTCCAAATTCTGATCAAGCCCTTATTTTTTTGTAAGAAAACTCTAATAGAGGAGGTATAATAGTAATCTAAGTAAGAGATGACTAAGACCTAAATTCCAGCCAGGAAAGGAGGAATTGAGAGTAAATACAAATGCTAGAAGAGGTAAGCAAAATCGTCAGGAAGTAGTGATTGATTATATTGGGGATTGGTGAGGTTTGGTCAGACAGAAGGAAAAAACAAAGCTTGGTCCAAGATTTAGAGGCTGTACGCTTTGAAGAATAGTGCTATCAGTAAAAGAAATAGGCACGTCCAGAATGGGTGTCAGTTTGGGAGAGAAGGTCGTGAGTCTTGTTTCAGACATATTGAATTGAAGCAACAGAACGATAAGCAGCGGAAATGCTTTGTATTCTTTGGGGGTATGGTACCTTCGCTCAGGAGAGAATGAGATTGGAGAAGTAGGTTGGAGAGTTATCTGCATAGAGGTGACGATGGAAACTACACAAATAAGTAGGATCCCAATAGGAGAAGACAGAGAAAGGATCAGGGAACAAAGACAACATTTCTAAAAGTGATCTGGCTCATCTCTCTCTGTTCCTTTTTATGCGGTCCTACATATCTACCGGCAAACAAAGGAGCAAATGGATGAGCCATTTTTAAATTCTTGTTTCTCATTTCTGCTTAAAGTGTAACTTCCACCAAATTCGTGTTCTTTACAAGAAACATAAACAAGATGTGTGTTGTGAAGGGATGCTTTTGTTAATCTCAACATGGGAAAGTGGTGTTTTAATTTTTTTTAATTAAGACATTTATATTCAGCACATCTCTTTTAAAAGTCCACTTCTTTATGGATAGCAGCTTGTAAAGGGAGAAGTAATTTGGTGTACAAAATTTGATACGAACTATTATTATTTTTCTCAGAATAAAAGGAAGTGGACTTTTATGAACTTCTGACTGCCAGCAGGAATTAAAATATGTATTTTTCAATGGAGCAAATCCCATAATTTTATAGCAGCTTACCTTCTTCAACTGCTTTGGAAAAAATGTTGCTTTATGGTCTTCAGTTTTATGGTTTTCAGTAATCCTGTGTCTTGATCTCTCAAAAATTCAGGTACTGAAAAGAATCAATAGAGATTATCTATTCTTTATATTATCTTCTAAAGGGAAGTATCCCAGATAATAAGTATTTATTGTGCAGATCTCAAATTGCAGAGTAAATCAGACTCACTCAAGGTGCCCCTTTAAAACAGAGGTTCTGGGGCTCTGCATTCTGAGATCCTGACTCAGAAGCCTAGAGGAAGGCAGGTCTCTGCCTTTAGCCCAAGCACCCCACTCCATGCTGATACATCTCGTGAACCATCAACTATTAAAGACTGATTTATTGAATCTTCACAGGTTGCCCAATATTGCATACAATGACATAACTAGAATACCTGAAAAGATGATTTTGTTTAACCAACAATTCTGCAAAGGTTTTTCTGCTTAAATTGAGGCAGGAGAGACTTAAACTAGATTAACAGCCTCTAGTTGAGTAGTTTTTATAGATGGACTGAAAGTGGACATCATCCTGATATGCTTATGTTTAAGGTAGATACTAAATCACCTTCACCTTCATAGACAACTCAATCCAATTTCTTCTTCACATGACTTCTTGTTTTCAGCCATTCATTACATTTCTCAAAATTTTCTACTTTCATTTCTATATCAATGGTTACCTGAATTTGTCATGGTATTACTTTCAATCCCTAAAATATTGCTTTTAATGAGTAATTATTTGTCTAATTCTATATGTTAAAGTTACAAACATGTAGAATACCTGGATAATGATTAGACCCAAATAAATATTAATACCTACAGTGTCTGTATATTTTTTAAATTGATATTTTATATAGAGAGAATATATTCCTGTCAATATTCATAAGCTTGTCATTTATTATGCCCGACTTAATGACAGGGATACATTCTAGGAATGCATCATTAGGTGATTTTGTTTTTGTCAAAAATCATAGAGTGTGCTTACACAAAATTGATGGTCTAGCCCAGTGGTTCTCAACCTGTGGGTCACGACCCCTTTGAGGGTCGAATGATCCTTTCACAAGGGTCGCCTAAGACCATCAGAAAACATATATAATTACATATTGTTTACAGTAGCAAAAATTACAGTTATGAAGTAGCAACAAAAATAATTTTATGGTTGGGGGTCACCACAACATGAGGAACTGTATTAAAGGGCCGCGGCATTATTAAAGGAAGGCTGAGAACTGCTGGCCTAGCCTATTACACACCTAGGTTGTGTGGTACAGCCTATTGCTCCTGGGATACAAGCTTGTACAAAAAGTTACTGTACAAAACAACACGAGTTAAATCAGGAACAAGAGAAAGTGATATAATCAAGAGACTCAGTAAACACAAGATGTATGAAGCTACTGCCTACATAACATACATATTGTTTTATGGCAAAATTGCTTTTTCACATGTGTAAATAGTACACGCTAAAATAAATATAATAAGTATAGTATAGTAAATATATAGACAAGTAACATTGTTGTTTATTATCATTATCAAGTATTATGTGCTGTGAGTTGTATGTGCTATACTTTTATCCCACTGGCAGCGTTATCGGTTTGTTTACACAGGCATCACCACAAACTTGTGAGTAATGCAGTTCACTATGGATTATTTTGACTATGATGTCACTAAGCAATAAAAATAGTTCAGCTCCATTATAATATTATGAGACCACCATTGTATATGTGGTCTGTCTTTGAGTGAAATGCTATTATGTATATATGTAATGGTTCCAGACCACTGCAATAAAGCTAGTATTATAATAAAACAGGTTGTAATCTTTTAAAAAATATACATTTTTATTGATGTCAGAGGGGAAGAGAGAGGGATAGAAAGAGAGAAACATTAATGATGAGAGAGAATCATCGATTGGCTGCCTCCTGCATGCCCCCTACTGGGGTTTGAGCCTGCAACTGGGGCATGTGCCCTGACAGGGAATTGAACTGTGATCTCCTGGTTCATGGGTTGATGGTCAACCACTGGCCCGCACTGGCCAGGCATGTTGTAATCTTTTTGATAGATACACATCAGGTAGATTTTTGTATATAAGTAAAGTATCTATACTAATAAAAGGGTAATATGCTAATTAGGGCAGGTGTCCATCCAGACATCCATTCAGACAAAGCCAAGTGGCTGCAAGGCCTGGGGCTCAGGCAGCTATGGGCTCAGGCAGCTGCAAGGCCCAGGGCTCAGGCCTCGCATCCACCATGGCTGGCAGTAGCAGCAGCAGCAGTGTGATGGGGGCGGCGCCTTCCCATGATCATCCCAGTTGCCTCCTGCAGAGGGAGGCCAGACTTTGGAGCAGGAGTGGTCCTAAGCTGTCAGTAGGACATCCCCTGAGGGCTCCTGGACTGTGAGAGGGTGCAGGCCCAGCTGAGGGACCCCTCCAACCCCAGTGCATGAATTTTTGTGCACCGGGCCTCTAGTTTAGAATAATAGCAATATTTTCCTATCAATGTTCATAAACCTATAATTTATTATCAGATACTTAGACTGTGCTGCAATTTTAAGTCTTCTCTAATTTTAAAAGATTCAGTAATTATTATAGTTAATAGGTTGAAAATAGAAAAATATTAGTCTCATAGAAGAATTTTTCTTAAGGCTTTTAAAAATCTTTTTAGGAATCTGTTTTTTCAAAGTCATGCCACTCACAATGAAAATCAGATTGAAATAGTCTCTGGCAGCTCTCTGAAGTTGTTAAGCAACTACATGAGGGGCAGTGTGATTTGGGAGAGTCAGAGAGGCTAGTATTTGACATTACCTAAATTCATTTAGAGATGCTGTGAGTAGACAGTCGAATTTAACTGGCACTTAATATTTGGAAGTAAAAAGATATTGAATTTGAGCTAAGTTATTGAAGGATTTAATTCACACCTATTGTTTGTGGTCTGCATATTTCACCCCAAATTGAAGCGTGGCTGCAAAATGTCTAATATACATGAATAGAGCACTGACACGGAAGACAACTGATCAGTTGTGCTTGAGCTCCTTCAGAGCAATTGAAAAGCATCCTGAGAAGCCCAACAAACTGGAGGTGCACCTCTACTGTTAAGGACAATTCATTTGGATTCGAACTTGATTCAGAGATTTTGAGTATTTATGCAAAACTGTCAACCTTCAGCCCCTGCTTCCTTTGCTTCCAGAAGCTTGCACTGATGTTCATAAGGACTATATACTTCAAAGAAATGCCTAGAGTATATGGCAGGGGATAAAAATGGAGACACCGGTATATGCTACATTATTTTTTTTTTGCTTATTTTTTTTATTTTATTTTTTAATTTTGTTTTATTGCTTAAAGTATACCAGTGTTGTCATGAAACAAGAAAATTTTTAGCCAATGAAACAGGAAAATTTTTAAATAAATTTTTGAGTTATAGTTATAGATTCTTAGAGCACTTCACTTTTACTTACCAAACAGCTTCTCTATAAGACTACAGTGAAAACCTAAAATTTACCCATAAAGCCTAATTACTTTAATTCAAGATATAATTATAGGACACCTAACATAATCAGTAATGGCAAACTGTAGAAATATAGTCTAAAGGGATATATTATTTTGGAACTTCCCACTTCCTGAAGCTATAAAATGTAAAGAGGCAAATAATTAATATAAAATTGATATTCATCTTTAAGCATAATATAAAATAAGATTGCTAAAAAAAAGTAAGATTGCTTTAAATTTTTTGCCCAATCATTTAATCCTAATAAAAATACATATTTAATCATTATCTAAAATCCATTTGAAAATCTGTGAACTACATTTTAGATATAAAATTGCTGAATTAATATTATAGCATTCTCACAATGGGAAAAAAAAAAAATTGTCTCCTGATGATGTATTCTAAGCCTACTTCCTTGAAAGAAGTCTTAGTGTTGTGTGCAGGTCTCTTCCTATTCTCTGTCATAAAGCTACCATAAATCTCTAGACCCACATGGCTCTTGTTCATACAGTACTGCCTTGCAGCTATGCACTCTAATTAGTCAAGGTCATTTAAATACATTTTACATGAAGCACCTAAAGCTCAATGTGCCATTTTGTTTATTTATCAAATTACTAATCAATATGCTACACCACAGTGCCACCAGCCTTCAGCTACCAGAGAACGCTGCATGAATTAAGATTGTCCAGGCTGTCATCTGCATAAACAAAATTAGGGGACGCCAATATTTTTTATGATAGAGAGCAATGGAATGTGCTCTAAATAGAAATGATTCAGCATCAGTATTTTACATAAGCTTAAAATGCTTTAGTTTAAACTTTAGCAAACCTAGTATTAAACTGGCTTCGATTTCACTTTCTCTCTCCAACATATTACCTCCACTCTATTGGTAAAGTAATTTATTCCATCCTCTGTGGAGAACCGGGATCTTATTTGCCAGCATATTTATCTTTCCTGCCACGGCACTGTCATTCATCTGCGGTCTCCACCGAGAACCAGACCTGTATGGAATTGCAATTAGGATTGATTCAACTAAATCCAGGCCACAGAACTGATGCTGACAGGGTGACCTCAAGAGGATTTAAGATGCTGGGTTAGGAAATACACACATACACACGCACACACTTTAGATCCACAATTCATTAGGTTCTCCGTGCACTTATTAGACTTTGAACCAGAGTAGACATGTAAAAAAATTTTGGAACTATAATGAAAAAGTAAACTGCTTCTCAGCAATTTTGAAAGCCCCCCCCCCAAAAAAAAAGAAATTCCATGGAACTCTGTTGAGGCTTAAGCAGCAGTTTGTAAAGAACGGAAATCTAATTTCCACTGGGTTTGTGTACCTTAAGCTTTCTCGATTTATGCAGAAGTGAAATAGAATGCAAAACGGTACAGATAAAAGTTGCTTTGTTCTCACACTCTTGCGGTGACATATCTCCATCATAATCACTGAAAGAGCATCACCGAGGTGTCAGTTAAGTGGTCTAATAGAATTTCCTATATAATTCTCGGTTCACTGGGACAGTTTTGCGGTTTCCAAAGGCAATAGCTGTAAGCACAAGCAATAACCAGAGCTTCTCTGACCCACCATCTGTAACCTGCCATATCAGTCCTGAGGTTCTGCATGTGACATTTGGAGTCATCTATTACAGATGCCCTGTCCTCATCCTTGTGACACAGGACAAGGGAGGAAAGTTGCCATCAGGGAATGAGTCAAACTTATTCTGTAAAGTACAAAGGAAATTGCAAACAGATAACAGTAGCTGAGTAATCTCCTCTAAGTAGATTTTCTTTACATTTTTCTCTTGGGAGACAGAATGATGCTCTCCCAAAGGGGTAATGTTGGATGGGTAAGAACAATCTGATTTAATCTAATAAGAGAAATTCGAACATCTCAGAAAGCAAAATTCAATAAAGGGAAGTCAAACTGAGCAAAGGAGAGGATTATGTGGTTTGGTTAATAGAATAGGAGATGGGGGTGTCAAAACTCCCTCATTCTTTTCTCCTGCCTAATCAAATCACTTCAAGAAAAAAAATGTTGAAAAAGAAAAATGTGTCTCCTTCCCCACAAAATAATGAAAGCTCATCAAAAAATGCCATAATGGGCATTAAGATTTTAAGGTTTTTTAAAGTGCACTGTAATTAATTTTGTAAGTGAAAGAATAATGAATGTCATTCTCCCTACATGGAAAACATATTTTTCCTTCTTACAAAAAATTATAATAAACAATATAGACTATCTTCCTATTTGAGGTCAAGGAAAGCACCGAAAAGGCAGCTGAAACTTTACATCCAATTTTTGAATCGTGCTTAAGATGTGAGGAGAAAGTAAGTCTGTATCCAGTGTCACTGAGACTCTTCTGATGTGCATTTACTGGAATTTTAGTTTTCAGAAGAGCAACCTTTGCAGTATATTTCTCATATTCACAGCAACATCACACATATAAATACTTTTGGGAGGAGTAATGAGCTAGATTATTTATAAGCTATATTGCTATCCATGTTATCTTAAAAGCATGATACTAATTATCATCATACTGTTTTTCAGATTTTATTACGACCAATCAGAAAGTGTCTACCAAATACATGAACAATGTTGTTCATATCATTGATCCCTTGATATCTGAAGTAGCAAGAAGGAAAGTATAAAGTATCAATAGTATTCTAAGAATTCATAGAAGTAGTTACACAGGTCTTATGCCCTATTTACAAAAGAAAATTATTTCATGTTTCTGTCTTTAAATACTATGGAACTGCTCTTATACAGTATTCAGAACCTCCACTAGATAAGAAATTACAGAGTAGTTATGATACTCAGCCAGTGAAGAGAATTAGCAAGGGAGAAGGGGAAAATGCTCCCTGAAGGATTCCAGGGCAGTCTAGGCACCACAGGGACAGTGGGTCCGCAGTTTTGCTTCACAGAAGCTGAGTTTGATCTCCATGAGGTGATGTGAATGTAAGTAAGTGAGTCAGGTGAACCAAAATACCAAAACATCGATCCCTGCCCCAGAATGCGATGGTTTGTTGTGGTTTTTAAAATTCCGAATAGAGGGCATATATTTATAGTTATTAAAATGCATCCATTTGTCTTCTATAGCACTATTACCTCAAAATTAAAGTATCTGAAAAAAATAAAACACAGAATGATAAAGTGGTGATGCACATGGAAAGTCAGAGAAAAGGGAGGAACAGCTTTGCCTGCTGCTTGACCCTATCTGTAATAAAACCTGGAGGATTTTTTAATGGCGCTGTTGATCACATACAGCTCCTGGTGAAGTGGCGAAAAGGTCTCACCATCTATTCTCAATATTGCTTATTACTTAACAAAATCTTCTATCATTAAAACGCTCCCATGTAATGAACATATTTTCATTATAGATTATATTTTTATTAATTACACTTGAATTGTTGTTGTTTTTCAAAGACATACTTTAAGTCCCTTGAGAGATTAAAGAAGGAAAACTAGTCTAATCCAGTCACAAATATGAATTACTTTATGGCCTTTTTATGATTCAGAAGCTTCTCGTAGGTGGCTCATCTCATTCACTTTGTGTTAAGTGTTTTTATTTTTAGCTTCTGATATACCATTTAAATTGCAGGGTGTTTATCTTATTAAAACCTACAGACTGCTGTGCACTGGCTGACTACAAATATTATCTGTGTGGACAGGGTAGATATGAAGCTCCATAAAAATGTTCTTATGCATCAGTGATTCTACAATAGCATCTACTATTTTATTATTGGCTATAAAAAAACTTATATTCTATAAATTTAGCTGTTTTCAACTGTAGATAACAGAAAAGCAACCTTAAATTGGCTTATATAATAAGAATATTTATTATTCCCTACAACAAGAAATGCAGAGCAAGTAGTATTCCAGAGCTGGTTTATTCACTAGCTCAATGACATCATCAAAAACCTATCTAGTTATGATTTTTCAGCTCAACAAACCCCAAAATAAGTGCTCTTCTACCTGATAATGGCCAGATAGATAAACAGACAGACTTAAAATCATTTTCAATGTGTCCATCGCCAGCCAAGGACAGGGTTTATTCCTTCTAGTTTGTCATTTTATAAGAGCAGGAATATCTTTCCCAGAGGCCCCCCTAGCATATTTCTCTCACACCTCACTGACTTGCACTGCATATACTAGTATCATGTCCATATCTAAATCAATCACTAACAAGAGCAATGGAACCAAAGTAATTGTTTTAGAAAAACTAGTGATGCCTAAACTTCACTATGCAGCAGAATCACCTAGAGCAGCGGTTCTCAACCTGTGGGTCGCGACCCCTTTGGCGGTCGAATGACCCTTTCACAGGGGTCGCCTAAGACCATCCTGCATATCAGATATTTACATTAAGATTCATAACAGTAACAACATTACAGTTATAAAGTAACAACGAAAATAATTTTGTGGTTGGGTCACAACATGAGGAACTATATGTAAAGAGTCAGAAGGTTGAGAATCTCTGACCTAGAGGTACTGCGAAAACACAGATCACGAGTTCCCATCAAAAAAGTTTTCTATCAATATGTTTTTGGTGGGTAAGATAATTTACATTTTCGTAGGTGCACAGGTGATTCTGATGTTGTAGGTTCTGGAGCCACACTTTGAGAATCACTGCTTTAGTGTTTACTGATCATCTGAAAGATTATACATGAGCTCAAAAGTCCTCTTATAGAATCTTTTTTAAAAATATTTTTTTATTGATTTCAGAGAAGGGAGGGAGAGGGAGAGAGAGAGAGAAACATCAATGATGGGAGAGAATCTTTGATTGGCTGCCTCCTGCATGCCCCCTACGGGGGATCGAGCCTACAACCCCAGCATGAATCCTGACCAGGAATCAAATCATGACCTCCTGGTTCATAGGTTTATATTCAACCACTGAGCCACTTCAGCCAGGCCTCTTATAGAATCTTAAGTACCTTTTGCATCAAAAGAATCAAATTCAGTGACCATTATGGTGACACATGAACAAAAGTTTCAAGCTAAATGATATTAAGAAATTTAAAAACAAATTTGACCCAAGATTGGCACTTATAAGAAAATTATTATAAGACATAATGGTAATTAGCTGAAGTAAATATTAGTAAAATGCATTGTATTTTGAGCTTATACTCAGACTCAAACTAGGCCCTTTTGAAACCTAGGAAATTTAAAAATCAAATATAATTTAAAAGCTGCAAGCATTTTTTTCTAGTTTACAGAAAGAGAAGAATCTATCGCAGACCAATGGTTGGTTTGGGAAAAACAATCTCCAGGCGCCATGGGAAGAATTTGCATTGCAAGTGAGAGATGGAGAGGAAGTATAGGGACAAAATGAATTGCATTTTCCCTGGGTTCTCCAGAATAGGTAAGAATACCCAGGTACCTCCATTATTCACAATACACCAGGCTGACACAGTTTGGAACAGAACTGCCACCCCCACCCGGTGCTTCTCCAACCTTAATGTGCCTGTGCATCATTTGGGGAGCTTATTAAAATGAAGATTGTGATTTAGGAAGTCTGGAGTAATGCATGAGCTTCTGCGTTTTTAATAATTTCCCATATCCCATCAATACTTTTGGAACCAGAGCTCATTTTGTGTAGCAAGGCTATGCAATCAGTTTCAAACACATGTCTAAGGAGATCTTGCTACAATTGTCTGTATAAGAAGTGCCTAGGGAACTCAAAACTAGCAATGAGGAGCTAGTGGACAGCTGTAGGGAGGGAAATGAAGAATAGATTAGGGAAGTATAATAGGTATCAGGGAAATCAGTGAAAAAAATATTCCAACAGTCCCTGAAAGAGCTGACAAAAGTCTTAAGTAATTAAGCATGAAGCTGAAGAGAAAGAAAAAACACATTTGATTATATTTGCTTTTGCATTCTTTTTTTAAACTTAAAAAATATCTTTATTATTGAAAGTATTACATAGGGCCCATTTTTCCCCCATTAACCTCTTCCAGCCAGCTCCCATTCCCCCCCTCACCCCAGGGCCTCACACCCTATTGTCTGTGTCCATAGGTTATGCATATATATGCATACAAATTCATTGGTTGACCTCTTCAAAGAGATATTTTTGCTGCAGAATAAAAACTACTGATAAATATCATTTGTGACATACAATTTAAAGGGAAAGCAAAAAAAAAAGGGGGGGGGGCTAAATTGGCATTCACCAATGTAAGGTACAAAGAGGAGGAAAATAGAGAGATATGAGTTAAGTTTCAAATGTGTTGAAAACTCAGAGCTTGAAAAGTATATGTACACACACACACAGGAGAGAATTGCATGGCTGGGTCCAGAGCAGGTTGAGATTAAAATCTTGTAAGTGTCAGTCTATAGGTGACAGTTAAAACCTTTGGGGCAAGGTAGTCCAAGGATTGTACAATGAGAAGAAAAGAATAAGTAAATCATAATAGATAACATTTGAGGGACCCATTTAAAAAAGTAATCTAACAAAAGAGAACAGGGAATAATGCTCAGAGCAGTGAGGAGTATAGAAGTGAAAGAGTGGCAATTGTTTCAAAGAGCAGCCAAGAGGACCCAGAGGTCAGATAAGATAGGGACTATCATTCCTTGTACTGGGTTATTAGGTAATCACCACTGAAATCAGCAGAGGGGAAAAATGAAAGTGCAGAAAAATATAAATTAAGCCTTTTTAAAGAGGAAAATAATCATGTGGGCACAAAAAAAGTTTTATGAGGATCATATGTACAAGGGATTATAACATCTACAGAGAAAAACAGTATGTGGTGGGAACCTATTACATCAACTCAAGGATATATTTAACCTACATCCAATTCCCAGAAGCAAGGAATTTTGCTAACAATTCCACATTATCAGAGTCTTTGGATTTACGTTTGAAAGTGTATCAAGTAGAACAACAACCACAAAACTAGAGCTGCTCCAAATATTTTACAAGTCCACTAAGCTAAGATGTTTCCTGAATAAAATCTGAAACAAGCAGCAAAAGCAGGGAACACAGTCAGGCAGGGTGGGGTGCAGGAGGGTTGTAGAGGGAGGTGGAACAGGATATAGGGGAGATAAATGATGATGGAAGGAGACTTGACTTGGGGTGGTGAGCACACAATACAGTGTACAGATGACAGGTTGTAGAAGTATGAACCTGAAACCCACATAATATTGTTAACCGGTATCACCCCAATAAATTCAACAAAAAGTTAAAATAAAAGATATTGTGAAATAGGAATATCCTTAAGAAAATAGTCAGATTTTTTTGGATTTCAGATGAGAGAGAGAAAGAGAGAGGAAATAAGACAATAGGGCAAAGTACCTGCCAAATGATTTAATTTAGAGGTAGAAAAGAGCTTTAAGTGACATAAGCAGTAGCTAAAAACTTGCCCCAAATGTGATTTAAGAACTCCACAGAATGTTGTGTGTGGTTACTAGTAGAAAGTGTTCAGAAAACTGGCATTGCAATGCCATTTTGTCTTCAGGGGCAGGATGAGCCAGAACACATTCACACCAGTTGTCCAAGAGAAAGAAGACACCAACAGGGGACACCTAGAGTCAAGCCAACCTCAGAGACCCAGAAGAAAAGCTGACGATGGAAAATCTGGACTTTTAGCTGCAACTGAGGAAAATCTAGTTAAGAGCAGTGTCAGAGGAGCAGACTCAGAGGAAGGGAAGACAGTAGGAAAGACGGAGCTTCCACAGATAATAGTATTGGTATTCAGAGACGAGCGCAATGGAAAATGGTCTGAAAATAACCCAGGTTAGAGTGTGGACTTGTTTCAGAAAGTATAGTTACATGGCATGCCTATACCGAACGGCTTTATTTAAGAGGAACGAAGAAACACCTAGGAAAATTAATGAAGGAGAAGAAAAGCAGAGAACTATAAATTCCCATAATTTATTTAAAAGAAAAAGGAAGTAAAAATTAGAGCAATAGAAATAAAGAAATGTCTTAAAAAGACTACATAACCCACATATACATGCACAAAAATTCTGTAGATTACAAACCAAAACAGGAGCATATAAAATCGGTTAAATATAAGGAAGGCTGGGGAAACTGTCTACGTAATTAAAGGAAGAACTGGAGGAGAAATAAGCAATGGATGAAATTAAGTCTATTGTTTTTAGGAACTACTGCAATATGGCTGAATGGATAGGTAAATTTGTTTTGCTTGTACAGTGTCAGGTTTAAAAAATTCTAAGTGAGTGACATTAAAATGGCATTTTTATTTTTAAACATATATTGTTCAGAATCAAGGGAGATAATGCAAGTAAAAGTGTTTTTGATGAAGTTAAGTGCTCTGCATGGAAGGTGTTATTATCTTTACCTTGTGATTCCAGTGCTGGTTTTCAGTCCTCATACCCTTCCTTGTTTATAACTAAGCAATTCGAATTCATTCTATGGCTAAGATGTTGTTATCTTGTAGTGAAGGCTCTATTAAATTCTAAATATATTTCATCTAAGTATGTACATTCTGTCAGCTCATTTGCAATGCTACCAAGAATTCTATCAATCAATTTTTCAGCTTAACTTGTTTTTGATTAAAAGAAAACTAATTTTCCATGTACTCTTTCTTAACATGCTTATTTGTTGAATATTTGTATTTCTCTTTCAACAAGAAGAACAAAAAGAGAGGCTCTATACCAAAAGCACCATGTTAGTAGATTTTAAAACATAAGTAAAATATCCTACATTCTAGAATTCTGCTGTAAATATTCCCACTAAAACATGACCCTGTCTCTCAATTTATATTAAAAATGAAACAAGTCCTTTAGTTGATCTCTTGCATAACCAGTGGACATAGGACATGGGGGGATAGGGGAGGCTGGGGGACTGTCTAGGGCGGGGGGATAAGGTGGACACATATGTAATACCCTTTGTAATACTTTAAGCAAAAAAAAAAAAAAAAAAAAAAAAAAAAAAAAAAATAAAAAAAAAATGAAACAAAAACCATGATACAATGATAGAATTACTTCACAGAAATATAAGAAAAATCAGGAAGTATATACATATATATGCTAGATTTACTCTTTCCTTACAAATTAATGTAGAAATTTGTCAGGCCATCCACATTGGAAAAAAACCATTATGGTTGCACCATATGAAATTGCCATTCCTTGACCATATTTTGGCCTACAAAGTAGCAATTTCTTATGGTTAAACCTATACTAAATATCTCTGATTACTTAGTATTTTGAAAATAATCTCAGCATATTAGTTACAATTCAAGATACTTCTAAAACTGTAATGAAATATGATGAAAATTCTATTAAATTTTAAAGTAACCTCTTGATATATTTATAGATCATTTATTTTCCAATGGATTTGGATTTATTTATATTAAACATTTTCTTATTACTGTCTCTCCTTATGATAAGTTAAACATATTTAAACTTTGTATTAAATACTTAGCTTAAAATCAAGTGAGCCTCAACACAAGCCTTTGATTTCCTTATCAACAAAATAAATTTGTTTTAATAAATTAAGTGTTATGTACAACTTAAAAAAACTGTATATATATGACAACAAAATTATCATCCTAAAATTAGGAAACCTCAAAAGGACTATGCTGCTATAAAAAGTCAGAATTTCCTAGATCATTTATAGATAAATAAAAATGAGCACAATCAATGGTCATATATTGCTTCTCAAGTAAATGGTGCATGTGGGCAAATGTTGCAAAGGCAGATGATTTGTTTTATGGAATAAATGAAAATAAATGTACTAACAATTTGATTACCCTTTCCATGAAACTGTTGTGAAATCATAGATCCAATGGCCATTTGAAATTACTTTAGAGCCACCTATGAGTCTTTTGAAATGTTCTTATTAAAGTCATCACATTTCATCATGACCACATGGAATTTATCCCAGATATGCAAGGCTGGTTCAACACTGGAAATGCAATCAAATAAATCCCCCATATAAACAAACTAACAAAGAAAAAATCATATGTTTTTTTCAATTGACTCAAGGAAGGCATTTGACAAAAGCCAACACCCATTTTCAGCAAATTAGGAATGGAAATGAATTACCTCATTTTGATAGAATATCTACATAAACCTACACCTAACATCATATTTATAATGAAAGACTGAATACGTTTTTCCTAAAATAGGGAACAAGGCAAGAATATCTGTTTTCACTCTTCTGAACAATACAAGTTTAGAGAGTTTATTAAGACAAAAAGAGGAACAAAAGTGATACAGATTGGAAAGGAAGAAATATAACTGTTCTAGTTGAAGATGACACCATTTTCTGTATAGAATATCCCAAGAAATTTACCAAAAAAGAAAAAGAAACTCTGAAATCAAATAAGTGAGTTCAGCAATGCCACTGGATCAATACACAAAAATCAATTGCATTTCTGTATACTAACAATGCATATATAGAAGCTGAAATTAAAAACACAATACTATTTATAATCACTCCAAAGAAAATTAAATGCTGGGGTATATATTTTAAAATACATATAATTTTTTTTATTTGAAATTCATAAAATACAGATAGAAAGTTTAAAAGACCTAAATAAATATTTTATGTGCATGAATTAGAAGAATCAAGAGTGAAAGTGTAATTTTACCCCAAATTGTTCTACAGATCTAGTGAAATTTCCACCAAAATTCCAGCTAATTTGTAGGCAAAGATAAATTTATTCTAAAATGTATATGGATGGGATGGTACAGGCCCTATACTAGCTAAAATAGTCTTTACAAAGAAGAAGGTGGGGTCATTCTACTTGATATTAAGGCTTACTATACAGCTAAAGTAATAAAAATAGTGTGCTATTGGTGAAAGGCTAGACACATAAATCCACAGGACAAAATAAAGAACATACATATAGGCCCACATAGATGTACCCAACTGATTTCTGACAAAGATATAAAAGCAATTTGATGGAGGAAAGATAGTCTTTTCAACAAATTGGGATGGAAAAAATTAGAAATCATAAGCAAAAATGGGAACTTTGATATAAACTTCATACTTTATACAAAAAAAAATAATTCAAAATGATCTTAGACCTAAATGTAAAGCTATAAAACTTTTAGGAAAAAAATAGGAGAAAATTTGGAAGATCTAGGTCTGATGATGGAATTTTTAGGCTTGACTCAAGTAGTTTGGTCATTAAAGAAAAAATTAATAAATTAGATCTCACCAAAATTTAAAACTTTTGCTCGTAAAATCTCTCTTGAAAATAATGAAAAACAACAGAATGGGGGAAAATATGTGCAGACCACATATCCAATAAAGGATAGGCATCTAAAATATAATTTTAAAAACTTAGTGAAAATACTAAGGAGTGAGAGAAATTGATCATTCTCCTATTAATGGTGGGAATACAAAATTGTACAACTATGCCAGAAAAATTATATGGTTTCTTATAAAAATAACACAATCACCATACAATTCAGCAATTGTATTCTTAGGCACTTATCCCTGAGAAATAAAACTGTCAATTAATATAGCATTTTAATTCATAATAGCAGTTTTATTTATGATATTCTAGGCATGCCTTGTTTTCTTGCACTTCACTTTGTGCTTTGCAGGTATTGCATTTTTTTATTTTTTTACAAATTGAAGGTTTGTGGCAAGCAAGTCTATCAGCACCACTTTTCCAACAGCATTTGCTTACTTCATGTCTCTATACCACATTTCAGTAATTCCCACAATATTTCAAACTTTCTTGTTGTTATATTTACTATCGTGATCTGTGATCAGTCAGCAGCCACCAGAATTAAGGCAAGGCCCTCTACCAGCAAAAAGGTTACGACTCACTGATGGCTCATACAATGGTTATCATATTTAGCAATAACGTAGTTTTGAATGAAGGAGTGTACATTTTTTTATACAGAATGTTATTGCACACTCAATAGACTTCAGCATAGTGTAAACATTTTATATTCCCTGGGAAACAAAAAATTCGTGTGATTTGCTTTATTGTGACTTTCACTTTATTATGATGGTCTGGAACCAAACCTGCAATATCTCTGAGATATGCCTGCATTTATAAAGTTAAGACCTTGATAACTAAATACTGGAAATAGCCAAAAGCTAGAAATAGCAGACACCCTTCCACGTGGGAATTTGAAAATAAGGTGGCTACATGAACTGTGTTACATACATGTCCTGGAATAATACTCAGCAATAAAAAGAAATTAATTATTGATGCATAAACAACTTTGAAGACTCTCCAGGGAATTATGTTGAGTGAAAGGAGCTGCTCCTAAAAGGTTACATGCTGTATGTTTCCATTTATAGAACATTTGGAAATGACAAAAATTCCGAAATGGAGAACAAAGTGGTGGTTACCAGGAATTTAGTCATCAGTTGGCTACAGGGAAAGGAGGGGGGTGGTGATTATAAAAGAGTAAAAGCTACATGAGGGATCCCTATAGTTATAAAAACTATTCAGTAATTTGCCTAGGCCAAGACTACACATGTGACAAAATTATGTAGAACTAAATGTACACATACATTTAGAAATGATCACATGTAAAACTGGGCAGCCCAGATGAGATCCGTAGATTTCATCAATGTTAGTATGCTGGAGTGAGAGTGTACTACAATTTTGCAAATGTATGCCATTGTGGGACACTGAGTGAAGCGTATAATGGGATATCTCTATGTTATTTCTTACAAATCACTTCAATCTATAAATGTTCAATAAAACTCTCAATTAGAAGAACTATTAGAGAAAAGAAAATTTACATTTGAGAGACAAAAGCTAAATATATTTTCAATGATATTGTCACTTTTTCCCCAATTTTTTTCATAAAACATTTTATTTGAATGTCTTAATTTGCAAAATAATTTAGATTAATTTTAATTTGGAGACAATCATTTATACATAGGTATATATGCATTCGCTGTGTTAGGTAAAGACCCGAAACATTGACAGCCAGTTATAATAGCCCTAATTCCAATCAGCTCTCACATAACCTCTACATTTTCATTTATAAGGCCTTAACTTATTTACTACTTTACAGGCATTTACAAACATTTCACCTGGACCTAATCTTACCTGAAAGAGCATGTAGTGAAGACAGACTGTTAGCCGGTACATCAAGCACCACGTCAATGACAAGTGAAAATGCTGAGCATTGTAGGAAGTATATAAATGAGCCAGAGCTCTTGTTGAAGGCTGTGCAATCAATCTCACTTTAAAATGAATGGGTTATCTCGATGATGGTTGTGTTTGTGCATTTGGTACTCAACTGAATCCGTTAGGATAAATAAAACTCTGAAGAAGGCACTCTCATTTTTCTTTAAACAATCACATATCTTATTGATAAGATAGTTTTCAGAACTGAATTTAATTCATTTAATCTATTGACCTCATGCTTATAACTCAGAGAAAGAAAGAAAAGTGAGGACTCTGCTCATTTACCTTCAGTTAATGTTGAATTATGTACAGGCAGAACATCTACATCAGAGGCTACGCAGCTGTTAGTCAGACTACATCTCCAAAATCATCTCCTTTTTTCTCCTTTGGTAAATTCTAAGACCTTCACAACTACTATTAGTGGAAAAGGGTACTCGGTAACCTACAGCTTTTAATTATCTGTGCCACTGCTGAACTCCTACCATTTCCCTAGTGATAAGCAAACAAGTGGGGAAATCTATATTCATGTTGAATGATCTAGTCTTTATGTCTGGGGAGGCAGTAAGACAATTAACTTACTGAAAGGGAGGTCTTAGACAGAGTTAAAGCAACCTTAGCTAATGTTCCTATGAATCCAAAATAACCATAGGCAAAGATTTGATGTGCCAAACCCTTCAAGGAGGAGAAAATGAGTATTAACAGCTTAAAACTTAGCAGATAATTTGAAACAAAATATTTTTAATTAGCTAACACTGAAGAGCTAAAATAATAATAATAAATAAAGCCATACTGTGAGTGGCTGAACATTTCATTGGGAGATTTTATTTTTCCTCACTTTGGCTAATTGGATCATTTCCACATGAATAAAATACATGCTAAATTATTTACAGATAATTAGATGGCTGTGCTGTTGTTAAAATATTAAGACACAGATGCCCCACAGGAAACATTGCAGCAGACACAGGCACATCAAGAAATGAATAGTCAAGAGGATAATGAAGGGAGTTAAAAGAAAAGCCTATAGAACTAGTAGTATTATTAAAATTATTTTTTTCAAAATATTATAGTCACTTAAATTTTTCTTTTCATCCCTCAACCTTTCTCTTCAAAAATAATGCTCAAGTATCAGCACCTTAAATTTGCTTAATCTGGAAACTTGTATCAGAAATTCAGGAACAAATACATCTTAATTATATTTGTAAGCAATATTCTACCTTTAGTGAACATACTGTTAACCACAGCTATAAAAAGAAGGGGTGCTATTTTTTATAATATATTTTTTATTGATTTCAGAGAGGAAGAGAGATATAGAAAGATCAACGATGAGAGGGAATCATTGATCAGCTGCCTCCTGCACGTTGGACCGAGCCAGCAACCCAGCCATGTGCCTTGACCAGAATCGAACCCTGGGACCATTTGGTCCGCAGACCGATGCTCTATCCACGGAGCCAAACTGGCCAGGGCAAGGGATGCTATTTTTATAGTGTAACTCAACTGGGCCAGCTTGTGATTTAATTATGTCATTATTGATATCTAAACCAAGTGCAGCAGATCACATCAGTGGAAATGGAAACTGAGTGTTTACATCTCCACTAATCACGAGTGGTTTTAGGTACGGCACTCCCCAGGCACTGTGGGCAGGCACTAGGTATCCGTTTGCATCATTAATTTCCAGCTAACAGTTTACTTGATGCCACTTTTGAACTAAGAAATTGTGTCACCGATATAACCTAAGAAACAGCAACCTCTCAAACTTTGGGTTATTATGGGGCAAAATAAAATTTATTAAATTGCATGTCCGTGATCTATATATCCTACTCTCCACTTCCATTTCCTAAAAATAAATTTTTGTCTCTTGACCCTACTGCATTCCTCCATCATTCAAGGACAGTATTGGTCGGCCAGCATAGTTAAGGGGCTTGCTGTGTGTGTGTGTGTGTGTGTGTGTGTGTGTGTGTGTGTGTGTGTGTGTGTGTATGTGTGTGCGTGTTTAATAAATAGAATGGATAGAAGTACACAACCTTCTAAGCTGGGATGTAGGATTTTTCATAAATATAAGTAGAAATATATCCAAATACTAAAGAAAAATTTAAAAACTATAAACAGAACAGAAGTGGAAAGAGAGTGGGGAAAAGGAGCATTAAATCTAAGTTTTTAAGAGAGATATTTTTTTGGGGGGTAGTGTTTTTGTTTTGTTTTGTTTTATATGTCATTACTTATTAACTTGGGAGTAAAGCTTAGAAAGAGAGACCAGAGAATTTGCAAGATAAAAGAGATACTGAGCATTGGGCTAAGAGAACGCATTTTAAGAAATGATACTACGGATTGTGAATAGGCTTACTTTTTGACAATTTTTCAGAGATGCCAAAAATTATTGGAATGTTTTTTAAGTGTTTTAAGGCCCAATACCCAAAACACCCAAAATTCCTCAATATCCAATATCTAAAATCCCAGGGCATCACCATTTCTACTTTGCCTAAAAATAAGAACTTTAACGCCCTCTTAGTCTGAGAATATTCTTTTCCTTCTTGATTTGCTTTGAAATTGTACAATAATTCATCTTCTTCCGCCCTGACTTTCAGACCCATCACTGGGGGAATCACAAAGCTTGGTTTCTCATACCATTCTCCAACAAAAGGAATAATGGCCCTTGGAGAAAACTCTGATTTAGGACTTGGGCAGGAAACATACAAAATTTCCCTGCAGTATGTTGTAATGGCAGAAAGTAAGAAAGTGCTCCAAAATAATAATAATAAAATGCACAATCTTGGTGGTACACCAAAGAGAAATGCTCCTAATGACCAAAACTGGAATAATTTGAGCAACAAAACATAGCAGTATTGGATTATTATCCAAAGTATAAAATAAATGTAGAGTTCATACTGATAAAAAATAAATGACAGAGGGAATTTAAAAATATGGGGAAAGAGACAAATCTCCCATGCAGAGAAATTACAATAAAATTGTGTAGCTATTCCACCCCTAAGGAGGTGAGGCATAACTTTCCACTCCTTAAGTGAGAGCGGCACATAATGATGTCCTTCCGAAGAGCACAGTAGAGAGAAAGAAAAATTACTTCACAGTGGAGAAGCCTGACAAACTCTACTTCAGCCAGGTGAGTAAGGTCGACATCAATAGTCACAAATCATACTGATAGGATGTATCCTTGCTAGGGTGTGAGAAAAATGGCCCTTTATGTTTGTGATCTTCCTCCCAAAACACCTAACCTGAGCCTAATCATAGAAGCCCATCAGACAAATCCCAAATGAGGGACATTCTACAAAACACATGACTAGTACACCTCTGTACTTTCAAGGTCATCAAAAGCAAGGAAAGTCTGAGAAACTGTCACAGCCAAGAGAAGCCTAAGGAGACATGACAACTAAATGTAACGCATTATCCAAGGTGGGATCCCGCAACCAAAAAAAAGAAGACATTAGGTAAAAACTTTAAAAATCAGAATGAAGTATGGACTGTAGTTAATAATCATGTATCCAGTAACAAGCTAAAGTAGGGGAACCTAAGTGTGAAGTATATGGGAACTCTCTGTGCTACCTAAAAAACTTTGTTGAAAAAAAATTAAAGAATACAAAAACAGCCTGGCCAGCGTGCTCAGTGGTTGAACATCAGCCTATAAAACTGGAGGTCACAGTTCAATTCCCAGTCAGGGCACATGCCCGAGTTGCAGGATCAGTTCACAGTGTGGGGTGTGCAGGAGGCAACCGATCAATGATTCTCTCTCATAATTGATATTTCTGTCTCTTTCCCTCTCCCTTTCTCTCTGAAATAAATAAAAATGTATTTTAAAAATAATTTAAATTTTAAAGAAGAATATGTAAACAAGTAGAACTACATTCCATGTTCATGGATCAGAAGAATTAATATTATTAAAATATCCATAATACCCAAATGATATATTGATTCAATGAAATCCTCATCAAAATACTAATGTATTTTCACAGAAATAGACAAAGTAATCCAAAAATATGTATGGAATCACATAAGATCCCAAATAGCCAAAGCAATTATAAAAAAAGAAAAACAAAGCTGGTGGTATAACACTTCTTGTTTTAAACTATACTACAAAACTATAGTAATTAAAACAGTAAGGTACTGGCATAAATATAGCCACATAAAAGAATGGAACAGAACAGAAACTGCAGAATTAATCCTACATATACAGACAATGAATAATCAACAAGGGAACCAAGAGCACCCAATGAGGAAAGGATGCTATCTTCAATAAATGGTACTGGGTAAACTTGATAAACACATGCAGAACAATGAAATTTGACCCCTATACTACAAAAACTAACTCAAAATGGTTAAAAGAGTTAAGCATTAGACCTGGTATCTTAAAACTCATAGAAGGAAATGTAGGAAATAATTTCCTCAACATTGGTCTTGGCAATGAAATTTTTTATACGATATCAAAAGCATAAACAACAATAGCAAAAATCTACAAATGACACTACATCAAACTTAAAAGCTTCTGCACATCAAAAAGAAAGAAGGAGAGAGAGAGAGAGAGAGAGAGAGAGAGAGAGAGAGAGAGAGAGAGAGAGGAAGGAAGGAAGGAAGGAAGGAAGGAAGGAAGGAAGGAAGGAAGGAAGGAAGGAAGGAAGGAAGAAAGAATCTATATCTCAGATAAGAAGTTATTTTTCAAAATATATAAAGAAATCATACAACTCATTAAAAATAATTCTATTAACTCAATAACAAAAAATGAATAATTTGATTTTAAATGGGCAGAGGAACTAAATCCACATTTCCAAAAAAAGCATCCAAATGATGAACAGTTCATGAAAAGGTGTTCGACATCACTAATCATTAGGAAAATGAAAATCAAAACCACAAATGAGATATTTCCTTACCCTTAAAATAACCATTACCAAGAAGACAACAGATAACTTTTGGCAAGGCTGTAGAGAAAGGGGCAATATTGGAGGGAATGTAAATTGGTTCAATAACTATGGAAAACAATATGAAGATTCCTAAAAATATTGAAAATAAAGCTACCAAATGATTCAGAAATTCTACTTTTGGGCATATCCCCAAAGGAAATGAAAACACTCCCAAGTTTCCTGTAGCATTATTTTACAATAGCCAAGAAATATAAACAAGCTAAGTGTCCATCAATTGGGTGAATGGACAAAGAAATGTTATACACACACACGCACACTGGAATATTATTCAGCCATGAGAAAGAAGGAAATTCTGTTATTTGTGACAACATGGATGGACCATGAGCATATTATGCTAGGTGAGATAGGTCAGGCATAGAAAACCAAGTACTGTAATACCTCACTTATACTGGAATTTAAAAAAGCAAATTCATAAAAACAGTGAGTAAAATGGTTACCAGAGGACGAGGATAGGAAGATGTTGCTTAAGGGTATAAACTTACAATAAGCCCTAGAGCTCCAATGTACAGCATAGTGAAAATAGACAATATCCTCTTTAATAAAAGCAAAATATGTAATTAGACCAGATATCCTTCTGGACATAGAACCTTGACCGGAATACTTGTTAAAATATTAACCCATTGAGTAAGTTTTGACCTTCTGGACAAAACTGGGGCTGCAAGGGAAGCCCAGGTCCCTGTTGCCTGCCGGCAGCCAGAGGGAAGCCCAGATCCCAGGTGCCACAGGGAAGCTGGTGCTGGCAGTCTGAAAAACGAAGGCCTACTCTAGCATGAATTTCATGTGCCGGGTCTAGTCCTATATAATAAAAGACCAGTGACTGAAACGGTGGAATGACCAGAACAGAGACCAGAATGACCGTAGGCTCTTGCCCAGCCGACCCCGCCCCCCAGCGGGGACCCCCACCCCATTGGGGGCATGGCTAGCCTGCAAACTGCCCATGGCCCCTTGCCCCATCTGGTTCCTGTCCCCCAGCTGGGACCCCCACCCCAAACTGGGGCCCCCATCAGGGCAGGCCAGCTGGCCCCCACCCATGCACCTGGCCTCTGTCCTATATAATAAAAGGGCAATATGCAAATTGACCCTGATGGCAGAACAACCAGAATGACCACTCGACCAATCACTATGAGGTGCACTGATCACCTCTCGGTCCCTTCTTCCCAGCCATCAGGCTCCAATCACTCGATGGTGAATGGGGAGCCAGGGGTGGGTGGTGGCAGGGGGTGGGGCTGGATGCAGGCAGCCGAGGAAGATGGCCCTGATCTCGGGCCAGGCCTAGGGACCATACATGTGCACGAATTTCATGTGCCGGGTCTCTAGTATATAATAAAAGGCTAATATGCAAATAGACCAAACTGCGGAACAACCAGTTGCTATGAAGTGCATTGACCACCACGGGGCGCATGTGGAACATACCGAGCATCAGCCACAGCAGGATGGTGGAACAGGTGAGTTGGGACACCAGAACCAAGGCAGGGTGCCAGTTTCTGTCATTGGGGCGAGCCTCAGGTGGTTACTGAAAATTCTTTGCTCCCACACACCACGGTCCCACTCAGCACTAGCACCTGCTGCTGGGGCCATCCCCACTCGCACCCACTCCCAGTGCCAGAGTCACTGCTCACACCCGCTGCCAGCACCTGACACTGGCCCCGATCGCTGTGCACAGTCAGTGGGTGCAAGCTGTAGCTGCCAGCCCCGATCGCCCCTGAGGCCTTCTCCCCCTGTTAGCGGGTGTGAGCAGGATTGGCACCATCAGTGCATGGGAGAGGTGGCAGCGGGAGCGGGTCTGCCAGCAGACAGGGGGCCCGGGTCTGCAGTGGGAGGGGCCAGATGGGGGCACAGAGGGTGGGCCGAGACCCACCCCTGTGCCCACAGCAACTTCCTGGCCCACAGTTCCTTTCAAGGTGCATGAATTTGTGCACTGGGCCCCTAGTTGCATTGTAATTGTCAAACTTACTGAGGCTAGAACTTCATTCAAACTAAAAAGAAAAGATAGTTATGTAACATGATAAAGGTGTAAATTATTGGTACAATGACAATAATATTACATTATATAAATGTATCAAATTGATATAATGTTGTCAGAGACAGCAGGAGCACTGCTCAACACTGCTGCTCTGAGTTGCTCTGAGTCCATTCTTCTTGACTACTCCTGGGCTGGTTCCTTCTGGAACCCTGCCCACTGTACTAACTGCTGGGAACTTAGTCCAAGTTCCTCCTTTATCCTCTGCTCACTAGTTACAGGTGTCAGGTCCAAGCCCCCCTGCCTGGGGCTGGACCTCTTAGGACACTGGGTCTTAGACGGAGAAGCCATGAAAAGTTGTGGGTGTATAAGAATGAGTCTTTATTGCACATTGACCACAGAATTACCAGACAAGACAGTCCTTCACAGGCAGGCAGTTGGACACCAGCTGGTAAATACATATCTTTTCTACAAAGCAGCATTAGTCTTTGTTTTCACAGCTATTATCTGTTATTTGAGCAGCCCCCACACTGTCCCCTAGACTCACCACCTCACATCGTAGCAGTACATAAGCCTCTGCTTCAGCAGCTTCTCCTGCCTTTCCTGTCCAGCACACTGGCTGGTTAACATGGTATCTATATCTAAGCTCTCTATAAGCTCTTCGCCTTACACAGTGGTTCTCAACCTTCCTAATGCAGCTACCCTTTAATACAGTTCTTCATGTTGTGGTGACCCCCAACCATAAAATTATTTTCGTTGCTACTTCATAACTGTAATTTTGCTACTGTTATGAATCATAATGTAAATATCTGATATGCAGGTTGTATTTAGGCGACCCCTGTGAAAGGGTTGTTCGACCCCCAAAGGGGTCGTGACCCACAGGTTGAGAACCGCTGGCCTTACATCATGGCAGTACTAGCTCTCAGCTCCATTTGAGCTCTCTAGCCTTTCCCACACACATAGGAGCTACATTCTCTGTGCCTACCATCTCTGCTTCCCTGAGCTCTATTGCCTCTGCTCTGCCCAGCTTCTCTCTCACAGACTAACTGGTCATTAACCTGTATATCACTCCTTAGACAAAGAAGGCTTCATGCCAATAGTTACATCAATCATATTTTGGCTACAGAAGTGCACAGTGTACCGGGTGTCCTTGCACCCACTTATGATATCTTGGCCTTGGACACCCTGATTAGGCTCATGCTCAGAGCTGCCTTGGCCATTCTCCTATATTGACAACAAGGTCTCTGTGCTTTGACTGGGCTTGACTACTAGGCTTCTCTGGTGTGGTTCCCACAGATGTATATCTTAAACTTATACAATGTTATATGTCAAATATATTTCAATAAACAAAAGAATTAATGAGGGAAAATAGTCAGTCTACTTGAAACTGCTTTATATATTATATTGACTAATGCCAAATGAGGAAATAAATAAAAAAGCCAAAAGTGCAGGGTATGGGTTAACAATTCTGAAGCTGTTTAATATATATACAAAGTATTAAAAAATTAAATAAGTGGATACTACATGGTGGGGTGCAAGTTCTCACTCATAGAAAGTTATAGAAGAGCCCAAACTCTTTGGTACTGGATTAAATTTTCAGACATTACTATGAACTTAAGTTTAGCTTAATATTTATGCAAATGGATAGACACAAAAACAGGCAAAGATATGTCTGTATACACAGGTTGGTTGACATGCATATGTTACCTATCTATGTCCTCTGAGAGAGCCTAGAAGTAATGATACCTAGTAACCATGAGCATAAACAGTGTGCCCAAAATAATCAGTTTCTTAGAAACATGGTTGTTTCTAGGGCAAAGGTGGGGGGGAAAAGATAAGCCTGAAAAAACCGGAGTACCAGAAAGTAAATAAAAGCTTTAAAAAAAAAGGATAGGGGCATGTGAAAGAAACACAGGAGTTGCTTTGAGAGTTCCCAAGACCAAATCTGTTATAATTTGAGTAGTAAAATAAATAATGGTATTTCTGAATATAACTCATGGTATAAAATAAAAATATGTCAACCATCCTATATAATAAAGAGGTAATATGCAAATTGACCATCACACCCCACAAGATGGCCACCCCCATGTGGTCACAAGATGGCCAGCAGGGGAGGGCAGTTGTGGGGGATCAGGCCAGCAGGGGAGGGCAGTTGGGGGGTGATTGGGCCAGCAAGGGAGGGCAGTTGGGCGTGACCAGACCTGCAGGAGAGGACAGTTAGGGGTGACCAGGCCAGCAGGGGAGGGCAGTTGGAGGGAACCAGATCTGAAGGGAGGGCAGTTAGGGGTGACCAGACTGGCAGGGGAGGGCAGTTAAGGGTGACCAGGATGTCAGGGGAGGGAAGTTGTGGGCAATCAGGCCAGCAGGGGAGCAGTTAGGCATCGATCAGGCTGGCAGGTGATTGGTTAGGGGGTGATCAGGCAGGCAGGCAGAAGTGGTTAGAGTCAATCAGGCAGGCAAGCAGGCAAGCAGTTGGGAGCCAGCAGTCCTGGATTGTGAGAGGGATGTCCGACTAAACCGGCAGTTGGACATCCCCCTAGGGGCCCCAGATTAGAGAGGGTGCAGGCTGGGCTGAGGGACAGACCCCCCCCCCCATGCACAAATTTCATGCACCGGGCCTCTAGTACTTATATAAAGAAGTAATTGAATGAAGAAAGAAAGAGAAAGAAAGAAAGAGAGAGAGGGGGGGGGGAGGGAGGGAGGGAGGGAGGGAGGGAGGAAGGAAGGAAGGAAGGAAGGAAGGAAGGAAGGAAGGAAGGAAGGAAGGAAGGAAGGAATTTTCCTTATGGAAAATTTTTTTAAAAATATGCAGATATTCCCTCTGTAGAGGTTGTAGCTTAGTTTCCTCCTCTCTGAGTGTGAGCTATACTTCATGACTTGTTTTCAAAATATGGAAAGAGGAAGTTAATAACTTTATACTATTGGAGGAACCTGAGAGAGACACTATCTTACCCAAGTGATCTAGATAAAATAATCACATGTGGCTGTCGTGTGCCCCAGATTGTGATATGAAAGTCACCTCACTCTGTGCTATTATTTCTAATAATTCATAACCCCAGTCTAAAGGTAAGAAAGATACCAGACAAGCCCAAACCACAAACTGAGCAACATTCTACAAAATGCTTTACCAGTACTCCTAAAACTGTCAAAATTGGGGGGAAACAGACAGACAAACAAAAACACAGGAAAACTGAAAAACCTTCACAGACCAGAGGAGACTAGGAAAACATGACAACTAAATGCAATGTGGTACCTAGGCTGTACCCTGAAACAGAAAAATTGGGTCAATTGGAAAACTGGTGAAATCTGAATTAAGTCTAGACGAGTTTTAATAGCAACATAGCAGTGTTTATTAATGAATTTCAAAAAAATATACCATAGTAAAGTAAGGTGATAACATTAGGAGGAACTGAATCTAAAATCTTTCCAAAATAAAATTTTATATATGTATTTAAGTCACAAATGTTGGACTAATTAGTAGTTTTAACCTGAAACCACTTTTTGGAGTACTTTATATATAGCATCTTTTTTAATTGAATATGTTGGGGTGACATTGGTTTGCAAAACCCATCGAGGTTTCAGGTGTACAACTAAATGAAACATTATCTAATAGGTTGGGGAGATTAGAGGCATGATGGAACTATATTTTACAAGTATATTTAGATTGGCACAGTCCAGTAGGACTTTGTGATGATGAAAATATAATAAATAACTACATGTGACTAATGAGCCCTTGAAACATGACCAATAAGACTGAGAAACTGAAGGTAATTTAACTTTCATTTAATAGCGACATGTGACAGTGACTACTATATTGGACACCACAGTTCAAGATAATCCATCAGTTGGCATGTTTCCTCAAAGCAAGAGACCACCATTATAATTAATATGTTTTAATAGAGCTAATTAAATATATCATATGACCATTCTTAGTGATTATTAATGAAAGATGTGTATTTGATCTACCAATAGGTTATAGTTTCTTTCTCTGATCCTAAACAGTTGATATTTACTTTCTTTTGTGCTTCTGAATAAAGCATGTTATTTTGAACAGAATTATATTCTCTGTTAGTTTTTTTGTTTTGTTTTTTGGTATTTTGTTTTTTTGAGACACATCCTGAGGTAACCTGATGAAATGTGACAAGCTTGTCACTTTTGGTTAAAATTGAGTATAAATGGGCAAATATCCATGTAACTAGAATGTTGTCCCATTACTGGTTCCTGGCAGGTAATGGTCTAACGGCAAAACCCAACTTGGGGGGAAAAAACAAAAAAGTACCATATTAAAAAGCAGCTGGTGCCTATAAAAAGAGTTGGACATTAAATTCAAGTTAAAAACTGCTCCTATGTTCTCAGGATTCTGTCTTGCTCCTCCATGTGTCTTATATGAAAGGTTAAATAATTATTATTTCTAAAAGCAAGTGATATATATATTCTATATTCTATATTCCTCATCTCATATATAATATAACATGAGATGAGGAATACAGAAAAACAGATTAACTAAACAATGGTATCCCTTTTTGTGGAAAGCATGTTTACTGAAAAGAGAGAAATTGTGCAGACAGTGCATAATATATGACTAGAATTGTTTCTTGTCCAGGAGGCATTATACTTTAAGCCACGTTCTTAGTGATGCAGAGAATTTCTACCTATAATGCCATATGAATTCCACCTTCCACTATTATGAAAATGAGGAGTAACAGAAAGATACTCCATTTTATTTCTGTCACTCTCAAAAATATTAAGTTAATAATATGAAAAAGTATTTATCTAAATGGTCATCTCTTTTTTTCCAGTTCATGCAAGGCAAGAAATAGCCCTGGGCAATTTGATTTAATTTATACATCGCTGACAAAAGATAACATATGTTTGAAAGACTGTATTTTAGTGAGTAAGAGTAAAACTAAAAATCATTTCAAGGAGACTGTATATTCTAGATTTACCTTTAACTGTCGCAGATAAAAAGGATTAATTAATGAAGTCTGTGCTCAATAGATAAAGGGCTCCATTGGTACTTGGTTAATTTTCTTGAAAGAGAAAGATAGTCCAGGTGAATTTCCTCTGTAGTTTGAAATGGAGCCCAGTGCTTGCTTCTTAATATCAGTAAAGAAAGAAAAAGCAGAATATAAAAGCTAAGAATTTATCATAAATATTGGATCAGTACATCCTTAAAAACTTTACCTAAATATGCAATGCATACTTAAAGTCATGTATCTCATCTAGTTCACAAGAAATCATGTAGAATCTTTAAAACAAATCTAATAATCTGAAATCTGCCCTATATTACATGATTTATGATACTATAGAAAATCACATAGTGCTACCTTAATTATATTCCACCTCATACACATGCTGATGGAACATGATCAGTCATTTTATTTATTCATTTTACTTAGTAGTAGAAACAATGAAATTTGCCATTTATCGTAAATGTGTTCTCAACACTGTGTGAAACAATTGTAGTGGTATCTATGATGTAAGTAGAACAAACATAAGGAGTAAAATAGTTATATTTATCAATGGAAATAATATACAACTTGGAAAAACTCACTAGGACATAGTCGTATGTTATGTAAATGTCAGAGCTCACAATGATCAATAACAACCTATAAAATTAGGTTTGAGGTTTGACAAAAAATGAAGTTTCACTCGAAATACTCAAGGCTGAAAGAATTTCAAATGGTCATTATCAAATGAGTTATGAATTAAGTTATTGTTAAGGATGTAAGAAAATTACTTTTTTAAGGAAATTTTTTCCTCACAACATGTAAAACATTTCTGCATGATGAAATGAAGACTCTGACAGCGCCTCCAAAACAATTTCTCAGAATTAAGATAACTTTCTTTTTTAAAATTAAATCTTTATTGTTGAAAGTATTATATATTTCTCCTTTTTTTCACCCATTGACCTCTTCTAGCCCACCCCACCCTCCTGCCCCTGGCCTCCTGTGTCCATGGATTATGCATATATGCATTCAAGTTCTTAGGTTGATCTCTTCCCATCCACCTCCGCCTTCTCTCTGAGATTCGACAGTCTGTTCCATGTTTCTATGTCTCTGGATTTATTTTGTTCATCCGTTTATTTTGCTCATTAGGTTCCACAAATGAGTGAGATCATGTGATACTTGTCTTTCTCTGACTGGCTTATTTTGCTTAGCATAATACTCTCCTGGTCCCTCCATGCTGTCTCAAAGGGTAAGAAATCCTTCTCTTTTACTGCTGCATAATATTCTATTGTGTAAATGTACCATAACATCTTTATCCACTCATCTACTGATGGGCACTTGGGCTGTTTATAAATCTTAGTTATTAAAAATTATGCTGCTGTGAACATAGAGGTGCATACATTCTTTCTGATTGGTGTTTCTGGTGTCTTAGGATATATTCCTAGAAGTGGGATCACTGGTTCAAATGGCAGTTCCATATTTAATTTTTAGAAGAAACTCCATGCTGTTTTCCATAATGGCTGCACCAGTCTGCATTCCCACTAAGAATGTACAAGGGTTCCCTTTTCTTCGCATCCTCACCACTAATTGTCAATTGTTGATTTGTTGTTGTTTTTTTTTAAAATATATATTTTATTGATTTTTTTTACAGAGAGGAAGGGAGAAGGATAGAGAGTTAGAAACATCGATGAGAGAGAAACATCGATCAGCTGCCTCCTGCACACTCCCTACTAGGGATGTGCCCACAACCAAGGGACATGCCCTTGACTGGAATCGAACCTGGGGCCTTTCAGTCCACAGGCCGACGCTCTATCCACTGAGCCAAACCGGTTACGGAAATTGTTGATTTGTTGATGATAGCCATTCTGACAGGTGTGAAGTGATACCTCATTGTCATTTTAATTTGCATCTCTCTAATGACCAGTGACTCTGAGAATTTTTCATATGTCCCTTGGCCATATGTATGTCTGCTTTGGAGAAGTATCTATTTAGGTTCTTTGCTGACTTTTTAATTGGGTTGTTTGTCTTGCTTTTGTTAAGTTGTATGAGTTCCTTATATATTTTGAAGAGTAAACTTTGTCAGATGTAACATTGACAAATATTTTCTCCCATACAGTGTGATCCCTTTTTATTTTGTTGATGGTTTCTTTTGCTGTGCAGAAGCTTTTTATTTTGATGTAGTCCCATTTGTTTATTTTCTCCTTAGGAAATGTATTCGCACACATATTGCTAGAAGAGATGTCTGAGATTTTGCTGCCTATGGTTTCTTCCATGATTTTTATGGTTTCACAACTTACATGTAAGTCTTTTATCCACTGGAGTTTATTCTTGTGTGTGGTGTGGGTTGGTGGTCTAGTTTCATTTTGTTGCATGTATATATCCAATTTTTCTAACACCATTTATTAAAGAGACTATCTTGACTCCATTGTATGTTTTTGCATTCTTTGTCAAATATTAAATGAGCATAATGGCTTAGGTTGATTTCTGAGGTCTCTGTTCTATTTCATTGATCTATATGCCTGTTCTTGTGCTGGTACCAGGCTGTTTTGATTACAGTGGCTTTGTAGTATAATTTAGTATCAGGTATTGTGATCCCTCCAACTTTGTTCTTCTTTCTCAAGATTGCTGCAGCTATTCTGTGTCCTTTTTTTGTTCCATATAAATTTTTGGAGTATTTGTTGTAGATCTGTGAAATGTGCTGTTGGTGTTTTAATAGGGATTGCATTGAATCTGTAGATTGCTTTGGGTGATACGGAATCTCAATGATGTTAATTCTACCATTTCATAAACATGGTATATTCTTCCACTTTTTTATATCTTCCTCTATCTCTTTTTACAATGTCCTGTAGTTTTCCAAGTATTATTAAAGTTAACTTTATTCCTAAGTATCTTAATTTTTTTTTACAATGGTAAATGGGATTGAGGTATAGTTTCTCCTTCTGACAATTCATTATTGGTGCATAAAAATGCCACCATTTTCTGTGTGTTAATTTTGCAACCTGATACATTGCTAAATTTATTTATTAAAACTAGTAGTTTTATTGGAGTCTTTATGCTTTTCTATGTACAATATCATGTCTGCTGTGAATAATAAAAGGTTTATTTTCTCCTTTCCAAATTGGATGCCTTTCATTTCTTCTTCTTGCATGGTTACTATGGCGAGTACTTCAATACTATGTTGAATAAGAGTTATGAAAGCAGCCCTAACCCGTTTGGCTCAGTGGATAGAGCATCTGCCTGTGGACTGAAAGGTCCCAGGTTCGATTCCGTTCAAGGGCATGTACCTTGGTTGCGGGCACATCTCCTGTAGGAGGTGCGTAGGAGGCAGCTGATCGATGTTTCTCTCTGATCAGTGTTTCTAATTCTCTATCCCTCTCCTTTTCTCTGTAAAAAATCAAAAAAATATTTTTAAAAAAGAGTTATGAAAGCATACATCACTGTCTTGTTCCTGTTCTTAGGGGAAATGATTGAAGTTTTACCCATTGAGTATAATGTTCCCTGTAGGATTGTCACATATGGCCTTTATTATGTTGAGGTATTTTCACTCTATTCCCACTTTACTAAGAGTTTTTATCAAAAAAAGTGTTGACTTTTGTCAAATGATCTTTCTGTGTCTATTGATATGATCTTGTGATTTTTGTCTTTCAATTTGTTTATCTGGTGTATCATGATTATTGATTTGTGAATATTGTACCAGCCTTGCATCCCTGGCATAAATTGCACTTGGTCATGGTGCATGATCTTTTTACTATATCACTGGATGCAATTTTCTAATATTTTTTTGAGAATTCTAGCATCTATGTTCATCAGGGATATTGGCCTGTAGTTCTCTTACTTTGTAGTGTCTTTATCTAATTTTGGAATTAGGATAATATGGACCTCATAAAAATAAAGCCTCAAGTGTTCCTTCCTCTTGGATTTTTTGGAATATTCTGAGGAGTATAGGTGTTAGTTCTTCTTTGAAGTTTTGGTAAAGCTCCCCTGTGAAGCCAACTGGACCATGGCTTTTGTTTGCTGGGAGTTTTATTATTATTATTATTATTATTATTATTATTACTGCTTGTATTTCATCAGTTATTATTGGCCTATTCAGGTTTTTTGATTATTCCTGACTCAGTTTTGGAAGATTGTATTTTTAGGAATTTGTCCATTTCATCCACATGGTCCAGTTTGTTCATAGTTGTTCATAGTATTTTCTTACAATCTTTGTATTTCTGCAGTGTCTGTTGTTACTTCACCACTTTCATTTCCAATTTTATTTATTTGGTTCCTCTCTCTTTGCTTCCTGATGACTCTGGCTAAGGGTTCATCAATCTTGTTTACCTTTTCAAAGAACCAACTCTTGGTTTCATTTATCTTTTGTATTGTATTTTTAGTTTCTATGTCATTTATGTCTGCTCTAGTCTTTATTATTTCCTTCTTTTCATTTACTCTGGGATTTTCTTGTTGTTCTCTCTAATTCTTCAAGTTGTAGGTTTAAATAGTTTATTATTAATTTTTCTTGGTTTGGGGGGTAGGCCTGTAGTGCTATGAACTTCCCTTGCAGGAATGCTTTTGCTGTGTCCCAGAGATTTGGGGTTGTGTGTATTCCTTTTCATTTCTTTACAGGAATTTTTTTATTTCTTTCTTGAGTTAATTAGTAACCCATTCATTGTTTAATAACATGCTATTTAGCCTCCATGTGGTTGAATGTTTCCATTGTGATATGAAAATATGCTAGATATAATTTCAGTCTTCATGAACTTGTAGAGACTTATTATGTGCCCTAACATGTGGTCTATCTTTGAGAATGACCCATATGCACTTGAGAAGAATGTATATTCTGTAGCTTTGGAGTGAAATGTTCTATAAATGTCAATTAAAGCCATCTAAAACAGTGTCATTTATAGTCTCTGTTTCCTTATTAATTTTTTGTCTGGAATATTTAGCCAGTGAAGTCAGCAGAGTGTTAAAGCTTCCTACTATGACTGTATTGCTGTTGATCTCTCCCCTAAAGTCCTCTAGAAGTTTTTTGTTTTTTATATTTATGTGCTCCAATATTGGGTGTATATATGTTTACCAGGTTATAGTCTCTTGTTGAATTGATCCCTTTAGTATTATGTAATGACCATTATTGTCTCTTGTTATGGACCTCATTTTGAAGTTTATTATGTCAGATATGATTATTATCACCCCAGCTTTTTATTGGTTTTCACTTTCATGGAAAAAAATTTCCATCCCTTCATTCTCATTTTATGTGATTTTTTTTGTTGTTGTTCTGAAGTGGGTCTCTTGGAGATAGCATATATTTGGGTCATGTTTTCATATCCATTCATGTACCCTATGTCTTTTAATTGGAGCACTTAGTCCATTTACATTTAAGGTTATTATTGACTAGAGGCTCGATGCATGAAATTCGTGTAAGGGGTTCGGCCCTCGCAGCCCTGGCTGCCTTGGCCCTTCACAGTCCCAGCTACCTCATGGCCCCGCCCACTGGTCATTCCAGAAGGTCATCAGGAAGGTGGTTTTGGAAGGTCATTCAGCCATTCAATCTAATCAGCATATTAGCTCTTTATTATATAGGATAGATATTAATTGCCATTTTAATTATGTATGCCTATGTTTCTCTCTCTATTTCTTCTCATTACAGCATTCCCTTTAGCATGTCTTGCAGTGCTGATTTGATGGTAATAAACTCCTTTAGCTTTTTTTTGGTCTGGGAAGCGCTTTATTTCATCATCTATTTTGAATAACCTTGCTGGATATAGTAATCTTGGTTTCAGATCCTTGCTTTTCATTACCTTAAATACTTCATGCCATTCCCTTCTGGTCTGTAGAGTTTAGGATGAAAAATCAGCTGACAGCCTATGGGAGCTCCTTTGTAGGTAACAAATTGTTTTTCTGTTGTTGCCTTTAAGATTCTCTCTTTGTCTTTAATTTTTGGCATTTTAATTATGATGTGTCTGGTCATGGGCCTGTTTAGGTTCTTCCTGCTTGGGACTCTCTGTGGCTCCTAAATTTGTGTGACTTTTTCCATCACCAGGTTAGGAAACTTTTCTGCCATTTTTTCTTCAATGCATTATTTGCTTAGTTTCTTCCCCTTCTCATACACCTATGATGGAGATATTGTTACATTTCATGTTGTTCCACAGTTCCCTTAAACCAGCGGTTCTCAACCTGTGGGTCGCAACCCGTTTGGCGGTCAAATGACCCTTTCACAGGGGTCGCCTAAGACCATCTTGCATATCAGATATTTACATTACGATTCATAACAGTAGCAACATTATAGTTATGAAGTAGTAACGAAAATAATTTTATGGTTGGGAGTCACCACAACATGAGGAACTGTATTTAAAGGGCCAGAAGGTTGAGAAGCACTGCCTTAAACTATCCTCCTATTTATTGTTTTTTTCTTTTTGGTTTTCTGATTGTGTGATTGTTTTTTCTAGCCTGTCTTCTAATTCACTGTTCCAATCTTCGGCTTCTCCTAATCTACTGTTTTCCACTGTGTTCTTTATTAGTGCTATGCCATTCTTCATAGTTACTATGTCTTTTACCATGCTGTTGAGCATCTTTGACATCATTATTGTGCACTCTATGTCTGATAAATTTCTTATCTCCATTTCATTTAGCTCTTTTTCTGGAGAATTCTTTTGTTCTTTCACTTGGGGCCTATTTTTTATCTCCCCATTTTGGCTGCCCCTTTGGGTTTGTGTCTATATATTCGATAAATCTTTTACGACTCCTAATCTCTAGTGCAGAACAATGCCTGAGTACCCTGTTTGGGGCTTTTAGCAATCTGCAGTTTGTGGCTCCCTCTGCTGCAGCTGGGTGCCTTTCGAAAGGATCAAGAAATGCACCAGGGCCATGACTGGTTTGGCTCAGTGGATAGAGCGTCAGCCTACTCTATCCCTCAAGGGTCCCGGGTTCGGTTCCAGTCAAGGGCATGTACCTTGGTTGCAGGCACATCCCCAGTGGGGGGGCGTGCAGGAGGCAGCTGAATCAATGTTTCTCTCTCATCGATGTTTCTGACTCTCTATCCCTCTCCCCTCCTCTCTGTAAAAAATCAATAAAATATATTTTAAAAAAAACAAAGAAATGCACCGGGGTCTGCTTTTCCTAGCCCCCGCCTAGGGTTGGTTCAGGCAAAGACTCAAAGGCTCCACAGGCTGGCCTCTGCCTGTAGTGCCACTGAGACTCAGACTTGATTAGCCTCTGGCTATTGACCTCAGAGTAGGATGAGAGGCCCTCCATCAGGCAACTGCCTTACAGCCAGGCAAAAACATCCTGCATAGCAAAGGTCCTCCACCAAGAAGGAAAGATCTCCTCCACAGCCTCACGGAATGACTCGGCACAGGAAACCAGGGTGGATGCCCACCGAGCTCCGACTCCAGAGTCTTCCTTCCTGGCTTCTGCTTACCCAGCTCCAGTTCACTCTGCCCTCCCTCTCCCAGAGCCCAAAGTGAGTGACTACACATGAAATTTTGTGTGTTGGCCCTTTAAGAGGGTGCCTTCATTTCCAGCAGTCTCTCTCTAGCAGACAGCAACCCTGCTGCTTTTCATAGCCCAATGTTCTATGGGCATCTTTCTCAGTTCTGGTGCTCTGAGCCAGGGAGCTCAGCTTGGGATCTAAGACCCCAGAGTTCTCAGTGGGAACCCCCCACAGCTGAGATATCTCTGTAACTTCAGCTGCTATCTGTGGTAGCCTAACCAGCCCTTTCATGCCTCCATACTTCCTACCAGTCCCTGTGCAGTCTCCACTTTCCATCTTTGGTTATAAGGGTTTTCTCCAGCTTGCATTCAGTTGATTTTTCAGGGTGGATCTTCTGTATTTTAGTTGTGTCTCCAGTTTGGCCCTGGGAGGGTGTCAGTGTAGCTTCCACTTACTGTGCCACCACTTTGGAATCCTCCAAGAGAACTTTCTGCTTGTTGGGTGCACATTGAACAGTGAGAACAAGGAAAATGGCTGTGAGAATAAGGGTGAGATTTAAAAAAGAAATCAAGTGAATTGGATCATAAAACTCCAAGAGGATAAAGGCAGGACTGCAGATACAGGTGAGCAGAAAGAACCCAAATATAATGACTGAACCTTTATACATTGATCATATAATAGTTCATCCAAATGATATGATCTTGATATTTAAAAGGGTCATTAGTAACTATGGTGAGACAGAAATAAATTGTGACAGTAGACCTAAACGCTTAAGAAAGATCCCATTCAATCTCCCCATTGCCCAGCTCCCCAGGCCCTGAAGTGAGTCAAAACAGAAGCTCTGCTGCCCAACCCACTTCAGCTGAAAAGGTTGGTGTTGGGATGTTTATCCACTTCAGCTCCGCTGAGCAAAGATGCTCAGGCTGGAAGCATGCCCACAAGACCCTCCCATGATCCAGATCCCCAGCTGCATGACCCAGAAGATGGTGTATGAAGTGAAGGGCCCTCGGGATATATTTGCTATTTAAGGGGCAAAATGAATATTTACAGAAGAATGAATAAATATCACTAATGAATGTATTCATTAAACTAATAATAATAACTTATGAGGACTTACTACCAGACAGAGCTCAGTGTTTTAAGGGCCTATTGGAAGTAGCTCTCCTCGAATGTCAGCTCCTACCAAAAGCTATAGTGACTAAAATAGTCCGAAGAAAGGAAGAAATATGGAGACCTGGGTTTAGTGCTACTGTGTAAGGAAAGAAATAAAGATACTGGAGAAATTTAAAAATAAAGAAAATTTTTAAACAGAAAGAAAGAATATAAAAGAGCAAAACTGGCATACAATGACCCTTAACATATGCAAGTTTCATTAATCTTAGAGGAGGGAAAGCTGAATCCCTAAGCAATAAACGCTAACTTATTTTTACTAGCAACTTGACATGTTAATTAAGTAAGGAGAGAGGGCTTTCTTCATCCCATTGATCCTCTAGCTTGCTACAGTGGATGTATAGAGCTCAACTTAACAATTTTTAAAACCTCGATTACTTGTTTGACCAATGGAGGAATGTCATAGGTAAGGTGGCACAAGCAACAAAGGGATAACTAAAAAATAAAAAATAAAAAAAAAATAAAAACACCAAGAAACTATAATAACTGGTATTTAAGTGCCTGCTATATTCTGGGTGCTATATATACTAAGCAATGTTCCACCTAACAGAGTTGAATGAAATAAATTCAGAAATGTGAATTAATTTGCAAAGTTACATAAGTGACATCCTTGTCCAAGTCAATTTAATATTTTATAAGTGCTGGAGATATAATGCACACATGATTACTAGTTAACTCTGTTATATGATATAGAGGAAAGTTAAGAGAGTAAATTCTAACACAAAGGAGAAAAATATATATGCATTGTGGAATATGCTTAAAACTGACCGGTCATTGAACTGAACTCAAGCTAAATTAAAAATAAATTGAAGATCAGGGCACTGGATTGAAAATATAATGGAAGTGAAACAACCTACCCATTACCTGTCACTTTCTTATTATTCTTGTTTCAATACTTAATGCTCAAGAGCTATTGAAGCAGCCCGTGCACCAAAAAGGTAATATGAACTTTTTAGATAAAGAACAAATGTTTGGTAAATTATAAAATTAGCATTTTCATTGTCCAATGTGTATCCAACAAATAAAAAATGCTCTTAATCCTGAGAAAGTGTTCTGGAGGTGTTGGAAGAGTCTTCATTTTATCATTTTACCTCCCCTAGACTTGAGGGTAATACATATTTCCCCCCATATTGTCCTTTGGTGATTTCATTGGCAACCTAGGAAAGAAAGAAAGACATTTTAAGAACTAAGTTGCCTGTCTCTCTTGTAAGGCTCCTCCTGTACTTCAAACATGAATGAGTGTTGTGTGGAAGAAGACTAACAAGCATGGAAGGTAGGGAGATAGCCCTCTTTTCCCACACAGATTCTGCTCATTCTTCTTTATTTAAAAAAAAATGCTATTTGTTAATTTGGAAATAAGTTATATATAAGATTTATGTCTAGGAATACGCAAAATATTATATATATATCCAAGTTCATTTGCAAAAAAAAAAAACAAACTAAAATAGACTCTTTTTCACATTTCAAACCATCTGTTCTTTTCATGTGAATATTAAGGCAATCCTATCTAATAAAAGACAAACAGGGTAATTGACCGTACCTTTGCTATGCTTCCCATTGGCTAATCAGAGCGATATGCATATTAACCGCCAACAAAGATGGCGGTAAATTTGCATACATAGGTGCAATGATGGGATGGGGAAAGGGGAAGGACAGAAGAACGGTGATCGGAAACTCCGGCCCTGGATCAGAAAACAGGGCCGCCTTTGCCCACCCTCCAGCCGGTGATCGCGATCGGAAAGCCGGGCCACAGGCAAGGCGGCACCCCCAGGACCCCGAAGCCACCTTGCCTGCGGCCCGAGATCCTGATTGCGATTGGAAAGCCCAGCCGCAGGCAAGGCAGCCCCCCGGGACCCAGGAGCTGCCTTGCCTGCGGCCGTGATCTTGATCAGAAAGCAGGGCCAGAGGCAAGGCAGCCCCCTGGAACCCAGTAGACTGTCAGCGAGGTCTGCAGGTGAAGCAGCGATCAAGCTATGAGGGGGAGGGTGGGGGACGGAAGGAGCTACAGGAGCAGCTCTGGCCTGAGACTGAAGACTCCCACCAGAGCAAGGAGCAAAGAATGAAGGCTCCAGCCACAGCAAAAACTGTGTCCAGAGTGAAGATGGAAGGTGGTGGCCAGAGTGAAGGTCTGGGTCCCGGGTGCCAGAGGAAAACTGATCCCAGCAGCCAGGGCAAGGGAAAGCCTATTGCACGAATCTTTTCGTGCAACAGGCCTCTAGTATTTTATAAAATATGTTAACAACTAAAGAAGCCACTATGTCTGAATACCTCCTAATTTTACCGAAGGCAACATTAGAAAACCTGTTTTTCAGAGATATGAGTAAAATATATGTATTGGGGGCTTATAGAAAGAGAGGACATAGTCACAATTTTTTTTTTTTCAAAAGGGAAAGCAAGCCCTAGCCGGTGTTTACTCAGTGGTGAGAGTGTTGTCCTGTGCATTACAGACAGGGCACACACTCAGGTTGCAGATGCAGTTCTATGGATGTTTCTCTTTCTCTCCCTCTCCTTGCCTCTCTCTCTAGAATCATATCCTCAGGTGAAGATTAAAAGGGAAGGGGAGGAGGGGAAGACAAGGAAGTAAATGTATTTAAGAGGAAATATATATCCTAATAGAAAAAACAAAAGATATTTTATAAATGGAGATCACTTGGATATTTTAATGGCCAAAATAAACTCCAAAACATTCACCATATTATAGATTCTAGGAAGTCCCAAACATATATAAAGTTAAAGAATCCAAAACTAAGTTAAAAATGGGCAATAACTAATATGACACTAAATAAACTCTCTATGGCCATTAAAACTCAAAAATAACATCCAAGTTTTTTGACTTATGTAAAGAAATTGTTATTGTTCCAAAGTTTACAAATTAAATTGTGAAAATAGAGCTCTCTCTCCTCAGGTTTTGCCACATGGTCACTGGATACTCTGATACGATGGTTTAAATTGCAACTATTGAGTCTTTTCTTAGAATCCTATTTGCAAAGCAATTTCATGGCAACAGCTTTGTTTCTTTTCAGTGAAAATATAAAATAAAATTTTCCCGAGGTTGAATATATTTTATCTTGCAAAGCCATACCTGGACCTTCTTTGAAAATATAATTATAGTCCAGTTATGCTCTAGGCAATTTGTCTTAATCTTTCCATTTTAAGAGACATATCTGCAAATGTAAAATCCTGTGTGGAAATCAAACTGTATGTAGGTATGACAACAACCTAATCAGACCCCATGTGCTCAGGATGATTGAATTTGCTGTACCTTATAGGTTGATGCAGTATTGAAAAGAAGTGAGCACACCGGGGAAAAGAAACAGCACCATGGACTGAATGCATGGTTTGCAGCAGAGGAAACATAAGCGGGCCTGAGTATGTTCTGAATTAACACTAACCCCTATTTAATAATGAAGATGAAAATATCACAGAGTCTTTCCCAGCACAGGATATGAAAGACTGTGTGGGATTTTTTAGCCAACCTGTGATGTTGTTGCTGAAGTAAGAAGTAAGTTCTTAAGGACTGTCGATCGATAGCTTCAAAGCAGTTGGAAACTTACGTATGGCAAACATGTATTATAAGATTGATTTTTACAGCAGAAATCTTTATATCAAGCAGGTTCCTTGGAAGCAAATGATAAAATGAATATAGCTCTGGAAAGGGAGTACTCAAGCTGGTGTGCTATCAGCCAAGGTGACATACATTATAAAAGACAACTGAGGTGCAAAGCCATGGAAAGATAATCAATTTTCCTGACGGTGTACAGTGGCTTGCCTGTTGTTTTTAATACATTGTCAAATAAGCAATAGATATTTGTTCATCAGTGACTTTTTTGGACCGGTAGAAATATTGCGTGAATCGTCAATAACTGCCTTTCAAAAAAATTTAAAGTGTGGAAACCTAGCAAGCAGAACAATTATTTCTTCTATCAGGATTAATCATGAATACAAGTGCATAAATACGTGTCTTTCATAAGGTCTTTAATTCCTACATAAGGAAGGATGAATTTCATTTTCTGACTTAATCTTATAATCAGAATGTTTTTCATTTTATAATTTAACAGAACAAATCAAAATTGCTGTACAGTATCATCTATTTAGCATCTTTAAAAATTATTATCTTACTCTTAGATAGGAAACCTTCAGTAGTAATACCTAAGTTTATAGCAATATATTCTAGAAATTCCTAAGATTATTTCCTATCTTTAAATAACTAGATGACAAATCATGTATAGTCAAAGAAACCATCATACTGACTGATTTCAGAGCAAAGGTTTTTCCTTGATAATTAATTTTTTAAAAGTGGAAACTAGAGTGAGTGAAAAGCAATTGAGAAATGTAAATGCAATTCACCATTAAATCCCCATTGTTTTTCAAGCTAGCAATCTACTTTCTATATGGAATGACTATTTTTATTGCAGTTGTTCCTAATCTTTCAACTTGTCAATAAGTCAATATTATAAAAATATTCTTAATCATCTTCTGTCTAAAAGTGTGAAATCATTAAGACTTTGTTCCAGCATGTTGATTTTATTTTTCGATTTAGAAGCAGGATTTTAGGTAAGCTTTTGTTGCTATATTCACTCACCAGTAATGAAATAGCACACATTGCATTTTGGGTAAGTTACTGAAGCCAGTAAAACATATATATATATATATATATATATATATATATATATATATAAATTACACAAAACTGGAGTATTTGTAGATATCTATATGTATTTACAAAAAAACAATTATTCTTAGATTGCAGTTCTCCTATATAAGAATTAGATAAAATTAATTCTCCTAAGTTAATATATAACTATGGTGGAAAATATAAAATACAATTATTTATCAGGTAATCCATAGATTGAGAAAAGAATCATGCTGCTGTATTTTTTTTTAAGTCCCATTTTCAGGTGACACTGTTTTATTTGCCAATGGTTAAAGAATAAGGCTGTTTCCTGAGAAAGCTGTTTGGAGTATTCAAGATTCTGGCAAAGCATTATGAGTTTCAGTTCATTGAGAAACTGAAATCTAATAATTAGTTTTCAAATTATAAGAATGACATTTTGTTTTAATGGAAATAAGGCCTTTTAAAATTCATAAATGTGGATGATGCTAAAAATTTAAAACTCTCTTTTTGTTCAAAGTATTTGAAATAATGTAACTATCACAAAATTAAATAAAAATATGAAATGGATTGTTTGTGTTAATAAAGATATTTACCATTTTGCTCATTTTTCTCATATTTATCTTCACTGCCATTAGCCCTAGCATTCAGGCATCACAGAAAATAGTAAATTAAAGATTTTATTATGACATTAAACATTTGTGTTTGTTCTGTCAGTTCATAATATCTTTGCCAAGTATGGCTATCAGATTCCATCTGGTGTCTTCAACACCCAATTAAAATCTGCAGAAAGATTCCAGCTAATTATTAGAAATAAAGTGAATTGGTATTTGTTTTACTTTATCTTAAGCACAATGGTTGTTACCAGAAATTCCTGATCATCAGTTTTCTTAGGCTGCAAAATAGATTGCAGATTGAGAAGTCCTAAATTTTTCTTGAGTTAAAAAAAATGGTATGAATTTTTAAGCTAAAATTCATGGTAATATAATGAGCACACGATTATATTTTCAAACAGTGGTTTTGTGGCCATCTGTTAGAACCTTGCACTGGGTTACATGTTTTTCATGATCTAAAAATCTAAAGTAGCTTCTAAAAGACTTAAGAACGGTAATAAAAAGTGACCCCCTGAGCCCTAGCTGGTTTGGCTCAGTGGATAGAGCATTGGCCTTCAGACTGAAGAGTCCCGAGCTCGATTCTGGTTGAGGGTACATGCTGAGGTTGTGGGCTAGATCCCCAGTAGGGGGCATGCAGGAGGCAGCCAATCAATGATTCTTTCTCATCAGTGATGTTTCTATCTCTCTCTACCTCTCCCTTCCTCTCTGAAATCAATAAAAATATGTTTTTAAAAAGTGACCTCTGACTCTTAACAACGTCAGGGCAAAACACATGAAAGAAACTGCCTACAATACAAAGATTATGAAAATAAAGAATTTTCAAAATGAATGAATTGTTAGTTGGCACTCATAACAAACAGTAATTGTTGAGCATCAGGTATTAATTGTCTCAATGAATAAATAGCATATTGTTACTGTTTAGGATTTTGTACCACCAAAGACACCCAATCATATGAATTTAAGTTCCTTGACATTGCACTCAGTGTACCCTATATCTTGAAGATGCAGCCCGGTGTACAATAAATTATTTACCAAAAAAAAAAAAATGTCAACCATAGATGGTTAAATACGAGACATACAATTCTCTATTTCCGTAGGTAGGATGAAGCACCATCCTCCACAAGGTGATATAGTGCAACAAGCATCTCATCTACAAGACATCTGTTTCCCAGCTGACAATGGTCCAAAACAACACTTCAGACTTGGGGGAAAAATGCCTTCCTCTCAGAACAGTGCGGACATAAATCCTAATGACCTGATACTTTTAACTACTTTCTTTTAACAACCTCTTATTCTCTTCTCCTGCAGGATCTTGAAATGAGCTGAGAGTAAAATGCTACCCACAGCACTTAAATCAGACTTGGGGCCTAATAACAGTTCTTTTCTAAGCCACCCATTTTCTACTCCGTCTTCCTAATTATTGTCATCAATGTGCACTTTTTTTTCCTTGAGAGGAAATATTGACGTTTTGGGAGTGAAATATTGAAATGGTGCACTTGTTTTATTGATGATTCTGCAGCAGCTAACAGTCACAAAACTAAAGTTTGCAGAACTTTGTGGATGAGGCCAAAACATTAGGAGACAATTAAACAAAGGAGTAAAACAGGACTTCCTAATTAATTAGCAGATATTTCTCTAATCTTCCCTGCATGAGAATCTGGTTGTATAAAATAAATCTTGATATCCAACACTGATTAAAGTTCCAAGTTACCAAATGAAAGTAATAACAACTCTGTTCATACACATTAAATGTGTTTTTAGAAACTTCTGAACCTGAAAGAGGGTTGTTAATTTTTATAAGCATGAGCAAGCTTTTAACACTGCAGTTTCCACCTCCTCGGCCTGATTAATGAGCAAGCTTGAGGAAGGGAATGAGATGAGGTACATATTAAAGGAGATTTAGAAATCCTATTACCCTCTGGTCATACAGCCTGGATATGTCCATTTCTTCATGCAGTGTTCTTTCACACTAATATTGCTATAATGGTCTTGCAGTTCCAGAATTTTTCTGACATAATGCATTTAATAAATACTAATCCTAAACTCTTTCATGTAAAAAAGCTCTCACAACCTTTGCCTCTCCCATTTCTGGGTGTTGTGAAGATTTCTCTGTTATTAACTGAAACAAAGTTGTGTTAGTAACAATTAGTCTCTTTCTTACTTCAGGGCTTAGGGGAATGGTTTTACTATGTCTTAGTAAACTGGTCACATCATCATACATACTTCCTAAAGGAATTAAGTATGATCTAGGGTGTTTGTAGCCAAGGAGGGTCAAATTAATAACAGATTTTTTTTTTTACCATACAAGACAAATTTATCTCTATTTATTCTTCAAAAAAGAACATTGGACTAATTGTTTTGACTATAGGTATTGGTAATGCCACAGCATGTATGGGAATATTATTTTAATGTTTTTTAAACTATTGTTTTTATAATTAGAATAATTTCTTATGATAACACCAAAACCATGTTTCTTTTATTTTTCTCCCTTTTTTATTAAATGCATTGGGGTGACTTGCTTAATAAGGTCATATAGGTGTCAAGTGCACATTTCTATGACACATATCTGTATATTGCACTGTGTGCCCACCACCCAAAGACAAATCATCTTCTGTCTCCATATATTTGTCCCCTTTATCTTTTACTAGCTCCCTGCGCCCCCCCCCCCACCTTCCCTCTGGTAATCACCAAACTATTGTCTTTATGTATGAATTTAATATTATATCCCATGTATGAGTGAAATCACTTGGTTCTTTCCTTTTTCTGACTGGCTGACTTCACTTAGCATGATATTCTCAAGGTCCATCCATGCTGTTGCAAATGGCAGGATTTTATCTTTTCTTATGACTGGGTAGTATTCCATTGTATATAGGTACCACATCTTTATTCAGTCAGCTAGCGAAGGACACTTCAGTTGTTTCCATGTCTTGGCCACCAGGAATAGAGCTACAATGAGCATAATGGTGCATATATCTTTGCAAATAATTGTTTTCCAATTTTTCATGTAGATAGCCAGAAGAAAGTTTGCTTCTTCATAAAAAAGCATCTCTTAATGTACACCTGTTGTATTGATTTAAGAGCATCCCCTCATGAAAGTCATCTTTAAAACAACAGTCTAAAAGAAAGAGCCTGCTATACGACTCCTCAGCGATAGTTTCAGTACAAATCTCTTCTCTCAATGTAGTTTCCCTTGAAAAGTGGTTATTTCATCTCAAGATGTCTCTGCAATAATGGATGTAAGGCAAGCATGTCAAACTCAAAGGCTGACATGGGCCAAATAAACAAGGTTTAAGTTTATGTGGGCCGCAAAAAACAAAAGCTTCAATTTTCATAGAAATGGTAGGTTTATTTTGATAGAGACATGCTGAATACAAGGGCTGAAGTAAACAAGTAATTTTTAACATAAAAATAATAGAACATTTTAATAAAAATAATATTTTTTCTTGAACATTAACTTACCAGACACTGAATAACTGCACAAATTAATAAGCATAACACAAATAAACCTATTTTTCTTGTTCTCCGAAAGCGAAATATTTCCTGTTGCTCACACCAAACAAGTCAGTACAAGACTAATGATGTGGCTATCAGCTGCTAAAATATTCGCTGCTAGTATTAGTGTAGAGAAATGGTGTGCCTGTGCATAAGGCACATAAGGGAAATAAATGCAACACGATTATAGTAATCAGTCATTAACAAACGTTACAGTTCGTTATTAATAATTATGTATAATAGGATATTATAAAAATTAAGTTATGAAATTATTATTAAAACATTTCTTGCATACCGTTATATTGGGTGGGCCACAAAAATATTCGTTGTAGGCTGCATGTGGCCCGCAGGCTGCGAGTTTGACATGCTTGACATAAGGAATGAAGTGAGAAAAGTAAAGAGCTATAAATATTCCTAAATCATCAACCTACCACATGCCTATAGTTTATACAAATTTACTTTCAGATAACTATTAGGTTCCATCTCCCTTTAAAGAACTCATCCTTGATTTATCCAATTTTCTTTGGATTCCATGATTAAATTCATTGTACACTTATATATTAGAAGTTAGAACCATAAGATGCAAAAATTATTTGTATTCCACTGTTCCTTGGACCAATCTACTGAGGAAGAAAGGTGTGAAACAGGAATATTAAATTTAGTGTCTGACATAAATTGATGTAGAAGGAAAGGAAGTAGATAATGATGTAGGTATGATTCAGTAATTCCACTTCTGGTTATTTAACCAAATAAAGTAAAAACACTAATTTTAAAAGATATATGCACTCCCATGTTCATTGTATTATTTACAATAGCCAAGATATGAAAACAATCTAAGTGTCCATCGATAGATTAATGGATTAAAAAATTATAGAATGTATATAATGGACTATAATTCAGGCATAAAAAAAGAATGAAATCCTGCCATTTGCAACAACATCGATGCTAAGTGAAATAAATCAGACAAAAAATACAAATACCATATGATCTCTCTTATATGTGGAGTGTGTGTGTGTGTGTGTGTGTGTGTGTGTATGTAGTATATATGCTATATATAAATGCGCGTTGTTTACCCATATCTTCAGAAAAAAAATCACTTCTACTGTCGTGGTAAACAACCTGTTTCCCTATTTATAATGGTCTGGCCCTCTAGCAACTTCAGCACGAAATTATAGCTAATTTGCCTACAAGCGTCAAGTGGTCATAATAATCTAGCCACTCAGTGCATATCCAAGTTCATAATACAAATAATACATTGATGTTTATCAGTGGTGGATGGTGGGGTAATGAAAGATATGGATAAACTGTTTTTGCTACTTTAATTTAAATGTTTAAAAACTAAAAGTAGGGAGAATGAAGTGATATTTTGTTAGCATAAGAGCACAATCATGCTAACCAGTGATATGAGGCAGTCTGAAAAGCTCATCTTTTGGGGAGATATTTGATCCTAAGACTAACCTGGTCTTTTATCATCCTCCTCCATTCATAAGGATTCTGGAGAAACATCCAAAAATAAGATGTAAAAAAAACCAGATACCTAATAGAACAAAATGACTGACTGTCTCAAAAGCCTGGAGGGAAGGAAGCAGGTTCTAGACCAGTGATGGCAAACCTATGACACGCGTGTGAGAGGTGACATGCGAACTCATTTTTTTGGTTGATTTTTCTTTGTTAAATGGCATTTAAATATATAAAATAAATATCAAAAATATAAGTCTTTGTTTTACTATGGTTGCAAATATCAAAAAATTTCTATATGTGACACAGCACCAGAGTTAAGTTAGGGTTTTTCAAAATGCTGACACCCCGAGCTCAAAAGGTTCACCATCACTGTTCTAGACCAAGATGCCTGGGGCAGTCTGGGAAGAAAGAGGTGATTGGGAAGAGGGTGACTAGGAAGATGGCACCAACAGCGGTGAATATAAATATGGCATGCCCACTGAGAAACACTAGTGTGAGAAATAGCATATATTCCTCATATTTTTCTACCCAAAGTGGACCCTCAAATAAATAAATAAAATTTAATAATAAAGTTTATATTAAAATGAAAAACTGCTGGAATAGACCACATGATACTAAAGGAGAACAAAGTTTGAAGACTGGCATTGCCTGACTTCAAGACTTAGTAAAAGGCAGCCCGGCTGATATGGCTCAGTGGTTGAGCGATCTATGAACCAGGAGGTTATGGTTCTATTCCCGGTCAGGACACATGCCCAAGTTGTAGGCTCAGTCCCCAGTAGGGAACGTGCATGAAGCAGCTCATCAATGATTCTGTCTCATCATTGATGTTTCTCTCATTCCCTTTCTCTCTCTGAAATCAATAAAAACATATTTAAAAAAACACTTAGAAGCAGATGAGTGGATAAAAAAGCTGCAGTACATTTATACAATGGAATACTACATAATAAAGAGAGAACTCTTACTATTTGCAACAGCATGGATGGATGTGGAGAATAATATGCTAATTGAAATAAGCCAGACATAGAAAGAAAAGTATCACATCATCTCACTCATATGTGGAATCTAATGAACAAAATAAAATGATGAACAAAATAGATCCAAAGACACAAAAGCATAGAACAGACTGTCAAATCTCAAGGAAGGCAGGGGAGGGTGGGTAGGTGGGAAGAGATCAATCAAAGAACTTGTATGCATATATGTATAAGTCATGGACAGAGACAATAGCATGGTGAAGGCCTGGGGTGGGGGGCATGGGGGAGGCTAGAAGAGATCAATGGGGGAAGGATTCGACATGCATAGTACTTTCAACAATAAATATTTTTTAAATAATTCTAAGCTAAAAATAAAGACAGCAAAAAGCTACAGGAAACAGGACAGCATGATATTGTTGAAAGAATAGACATATAATAGACATAAATGAGTACAATGGAATAAAGAGCCCAGATACAGACCCACACAAATCCATCCATCTGATCTTTGACAAAGAGCAATCGATTCAATGGAGAAAAAAATAGTCTTTTTAAAGAAAAATGGGGGAACAATTAAATATCCATATTCAAAAAAATACATACACACTCATAACTTATACTTTTCACAAAAATTAACTCAAAATGAATCACAAACCAAAATGCAAAAATATAAACTTCCAGAAGATAACATGTAAGAAAATCTAGTGACCTTGGGTTTGGCAATGACTTTTTAAATACATTGCCAAAAGCACACTACATGACAAAAAATCGGTAAATTCAATATTATAAAATTAAACACTTCTGTTCTATGAAATACATTGTTACACGCTTCCAAAATGGAACCATCCCCACAAGCCACAATATTTTGAATTAAAAAATTAAATTTGCAATGAATATTATAAAAATAAATATATTACTCACAATTCAGGTTTCTTGAATATTTTCAGCTGAAAATTCTCACCAAAAAATTATTTTAAAGTTGGTCAGGGATGCCACTAGGGAAAGCAGGGGTTTTTTTTGTGTGTGTGTTTTTATAGACACAAGTGGCATGTGGGGAAGGTCCACTGCTTCGTCTACAGATGCTGATGGTACACAATGGGTTAAGATAATGAAAATACAAGCCACAGACTGGGAGCAAAATCTTTGCAAGATACACCCGTTAAAGGACTGACATCCAGACATACAAAGACCTTCTAAAACAAATAATAAGAAAACAACTAATTTAAAAATGGGCAAAAGATCTGGACAACTCACGAAAGATTATATACAGTTGTTATAAAAGTATATGAAGGATGTTCAACATTTTTGTCATTAGGGAATGCAACTGGAAACAATGAGATACCACTATACACTTATTAAAATGGTGAATATCCAAAAATTTGACAATACGAAATGCTAGAGGGATGCAAAGCAGCAGAAATTGTCACTCATTGCTAGAGGAAATGCAGTTTGGTTGATCATTTGACAGTTGCTAGAAAGTTAAACATAGTCTTACTATTTAATTCATCAATTACACTTGTAGGTATTTACATAATTGAGTTAAAAGTTTATGGCCACACACACACACACACACAGACACACACACACACACACAAACAAAAAACAACCTTGCACTAGAATGTTTATAGCAGCTTTAGTACTGGAAGTGCTAGCCATAGTGATCAGACAAGAAGAAGAAATGAAAGGCATCCAAATTGGAAAAAAGAAAGCAAAATTGTCATTATTCGCAGATGACATGATATTGTACATAGAAAACCCCACAGACTCCATCAAAAAAACTACTAGACTTAATAAGTAAACTCGGCAATGTAGCAGGATACAAAATTAACACCCAGAAATCTATGGCTTTTTTATACATCAACAATGAACTCACAGAAAGAGAAACAAAAACTATGATCCCATTTACCATTGCAACAAAAAAATTAAGATACCTAGGAATAAATTTAACCAAGGAGGTAAAGGACCTATACTCAGAAAAATTACAGGACAATGAAAAAAGAGATAGAGGAAGAAACAAACAAATGGAAGAATATACCGTGATCATGGCTTGGCAGAATTAACATCATTAAAATGTCCATACTACCCACGGCAATCTATAGATTCACTGCTATCCCTATTAAAATACCAATGGCACACTTCAAAGACCTAGAAAAAAATCTACAAAAATTCATCTGGAACAACAACAAAAAACAAAAACAAAATAAAATGAATAGCTGCAGCAATCTTGAGAAAGAAGAACAAGTTGGGAGGATCACAATGCCAGATATTAAGCTATAGTACAAAGCCACTGTCCTCAAAACTGCCTGGGACTGGTATAAGAACAGACATTTAGACCCAGAAATTGACCCAAGCCATTATTCTCAGTTAATATTTGACAAAAGAGGCAAGAGCATACAATAGAGTCAGGACAGTCTCTTCAATAAATGGTGCTGGGAAAATTTGTCAGATACATTGAAAAAAAAATAAAAAGAAAAGAAAGAAACTAGACCACCAACATATACCATACACAAAAATAAACCCGAAACGAAGATGGGAAACCATAGAAATCTTAGAAGAAGCTATAGGCAGCAAAATAGCAGACATTTGTCAGTGCAATATCTTTACTGACACAACTCCTAGGGCAATGGAAACTAAGGAGAAAATAAACAAATGAAACTACATTACAATAAAAAGCTTCTTCACAGCAAAAAAAAAAAAAAAAAAAAAAAAAAAAAAAAAAAAAAAAATCAACAAAACAACAAGAAAGCCCACTGCATAAGGAGAACATATTTGTCAATGTTATCTCCAATAAGGGTTTAATCTCCAAAATCTATAGGGAATTAATACAACTTAATAACAGCAAGATAAACAATCCCATCAAAAAATAGGCAAAGGACTTAAATAGACACTTTTTGAAAGAGGACATACAGAAGGCCAAGAGACATATGAAAACATGCTCAAAGTCACTAATCATCTGAGAGATGCAAATTAAAACAATATTGAGGTACCATCTCACATCTGTCAGAATGGCTACCATCAACAAATCAACAAACGACAAGTGCTGGAGAGGACGTGGAGAGAAAGGAACCCTCTTCACTGCTGGTGGGAATGCAGACTGGTGCAGCCACTGTGGAGAACAGTATGGAGTTTCCTCAAAAAAATTAAAAATGGAATTTCCATTAGACCCAGTGATCCCACTTCTAGGAATATATCCCAAGAAACCAGAAACACCACTCAGAAAGGATATGCACCCCTATGTTCATAGCAGCACAATTTACAATAGCTAAGATTTGGAAATAGCCTAAATGCCCATCAACAGATGAGTGGATTAAAAAAGCTGTGGTACATCTACACAATGGAATTCTATGCCGCTATAAAAAAGAAGGAATTCTTACCATTTGCAACAGCATGGATAGAACTGGAGAGCATTACGCTAAGCGAAATAAACAGTCGGAGAAAGATAAATATCACATGATCTCACTCATTTGTGGAATATAATGAACAACATAAGCTGATGAAAAAAAAATAGAACCAGAGTCATAGAAGCATCAAACAAACTGTCCAACCTATGGGGGAATGTGGGGAGTGAGGAGGTAAGAAATCAACCAAAGGACTTGTATGCATGTATATGAGCACAACCAGTGGACACAGAAAGGGTCTGTGTGAGGGCATGTGCTGAGGGGTGGAGGTGGGTGGGGAGAGGTCAAGGGGGGGAAAGGAGACTTATGTAAGACTTTAAACAACAAAGAATTTAAATTTTAAAAAATGTAAAATTTTACAACACAAAGAGTGAACTGTGATGTATACAAATTTAAAATAAATAACTTACATGGTCAGGCACCCAAGAAAGAATGTAGACTGTTATAAGAGAATCCATTTCAAATGTATAAAACAACCTTACTGAGGGGTGTGGGCAGGAGGAGGAGGGGAAAGGTGCTAACTTAATTAACTTGGCATGTGAATGGAGTCTATAAAACTAAAGGCAGCCTGGCCTGTGTGCCTCAGTGGTTGAATGTCAACCTATGAACGAGGAGGTCACGGTTATAATTCTCTCTCATTGATGTTTCTATTGATGTTTCTACTTCTCTCTCCCTCTCCATTCCTCTCTGAAATAAAAAAACAAACCTATATTTTTTTTAAAAGCTAAAGGCAAAAGGACCTGCACATAAGTCCTATACTTTAGTAAGTAAAAATTTTCCCCCACATGGGTATAGTTAACAATTCTGATACTGATGTACACATACTCTAAAATTGAGCGATTAAGCTAATGTATAGCAAATAGTAGGAGCCATATTTCTCACTGTTTGGAGTGGAAATTTACAGATGAGCAAGGAGAGGGAATTCGAATGATCCATGTGGTTATGGATTAGAATTAAGAACTCTTGTTTAACAATATAGATACAGACGGTTATATATAGAATTACTTATAGATTTGTGTATAGGCATGGGTTAATAAACACACACATATTTTTGCTCTGTTTCCTAAAAGAAACAAAAACTAGCAAAAAAGACACCCAGCACCCAGACCTGGGTTTCTAACACACAGTGTATATATAAATACACACTATATATAAATATACACATATATTATTTATATTTATATATTTATATTTACACACTATATACACTATATGTACACTTTATACACTGAGTGGCCAGATTATTATGACCACCCCATCAGTACTTCGTTGGGCCACCTTTTGCCTTCAATACTGCAGCGATTCTTCATGGCATTGACTCCACGAGATGTTGAAAGGTGATGCAAGGAATCTGACACCATGCCTGATGAATAGCACTGTCCAGTTCTGTGAGATTTGATGGTTGTGGAACCAGCTGCCTGATGGCTCTTTTAACTTCGTCCCACAAATGCTCAATTGGATTGAGATCTGGTGATTGTGGGGGCCACCTAAGCAAGGTAAGGTCTCCCTCATGTTCTTGAAACCGCTCCTGCACAGTATGGGCACCGTGGCACATTGTCTTGTTGGAAGAAGCCATCTCCATTGGGATATGCCATCAACATGATAGGATGAAGCTAATCAGCAACGATACTTAGGTATGTTGTGCTATTCAGACGTTGTTCCACATGAATTAAAGGGCCCAAATCATGCCAGGAAAACATGCCTCAAACCATAACACTGCCCCCACCAGCTTGAAGGGTTGTACTCATGCATGTGGGGTGCATGTTTTCATGCTGTTTCTGCCAAATTCTCACTCTGCCATCTGCATGATGCAACCGGAAACGTGATTCATCGGACCACATGACTTTTTTCCAGTGCTCTACTGTCCAATCCTTGTGTTCCTGTGCGAATTGGAGACGTTTTATCTAGGTAACTGCAGACAGCAAAGGTGTTCAAATAGGTTTTTGGCTTCCATATCCCATACGATGCAGTGTATGGCTAATTTGCCTACAAACGTCAGGTGGTCATAATAATCTGGCCACTCAGTGTATATACACACTATGTATATTTATATATATCCAGTACATATACGAAAGGATTCAGGGTCTTGGGATAAATGGCTTATTCTAAGGCTTTGCAGGGAATACAAAAGATGAGCCTAGAGCATCTTGCAGCGACAAAAGTTAAAAAAAAGTGCTTTCACTCACACACACACAGACACACACACATACACATACACACACACTGATTGGAAGTATGTCAAACGGACACAAGAACCAACTGAAAGAACTCCTGATGGCCTAAACTGGAACAATTTAAACAATAAAATAAAGTAGTACTAGATTAAAATATAAAATAAATAGCCACAAGCCTATATTGATACAAATAAATGATTGAGTAAATTAATAAAGGGGGGAGTAAAGACAAATCTCCCATGCAAAGAACACCAAATAAATTGTGTAGAAACTCTACCCTCCTGGAGGGAAAACGTGAGCTCCCACTCCTTAAAAGCATACTGTGCATGGTGACTTTCTTCCAAAGTAAATTACAGTGAGTACAGCATAGGAGTAACTTAACAGTACAGAAACCTAACAACAGATTCAGCCAAGTGATCAAGGTCAATATGAATAGTCAGAAATCATGGTCATAGTATATATTCTGGATGTGGTGTGATAAGCCTATTAATAAAACTAAAGGAGAAAATCTCAAAATAATAAAATAGGGAAAATGACCTACTCACTGTAGAATTCTATGGAAGACTGGGGGCTCTTGGGCTCTAAGAACTGTTATTTGGCATAGTCAGAAAATGGGGATTTCTACACAGTCACATATTCACTGTATTATACGACTTGTATATGAAGTATTCATTTTTACTTTTATTAAAGTCTCTAAGTTTAATGAAAATTCAATGAATTTTAAAATATCAAGAAGAGCTAACACAGTTGCCACCACTAGGTATAGTCTCTGTTACTCCCAACCTCTGCTGATTCCAGGCACTGGACACCTTTGAATGTTTACCACTGTTGACCCTGGAAACAGCATAGATCATCTATCAGAACTACCAGTCTTACCATAATGGACTTGATGTATAATCTCCCTGTTTTGGTTACTTCTAAATCAGGTGCTCCACTTGGTGGAAACAAGGTCATATGACTATGTCAAGGTATAGGGGAAAGTTTTCTGGCCTTTAAGAGAGAAGCAGGGACGCTAATAATGGGAAATGTATAAGTATAGGAAGAATATTTAGAAATGAAGGAAAACTACAAAAAGTGTCCACTACAATGTTTACTATAAGGAGAAATTCCCATTGATCAAAAATAATAACCACCAAGATGTCTTGAGTTGACTATTTAAAATACATTTTATATTAATTCTGTAAAGCTCAGAACTGGTCATTCAAGATGCTTTTTCTAGCCTACCTATACTAATAAGAAGGTAATATGCTAATTAGACCAGACATCTTCTAGGTGACCTTCCAAACGTCCTTCTGGACAAAGCCACAGTGGTGGGGCCGAGGCAGAGGAGGTTAGGGGTGATCAGGCTGGCAGGGGAGGGCAGTTAGGGGAATAAAGGCAGCAGGGGAGGGCATTTAGGGGAATCAGGCCAGCAGTGGAGAGGAGTTAGGGGCATCAGGCCAGCAGGGGAGAGCATTTAGGGGGATCAGGACGGCAGGGGAGAGCAGTTAGGGGCGTTCAGGCAGGCATGGGAACAGTTAGCAGCACCAGGAAGGCAGGCAGAGTGGTTAGGGGTGATAAGGCAGGCAGGCAAGTGACTGGTTAGGAGCCAGTGGTCCCAGATTGGGAGAGGGATGTCCAACTGTTGGTTTAGGCCCAATCCCACAGGGATTCCTGTGGGACTGGGCCTAAACCGGCAGTCTAACATCACCCAAGTGGTCCTGGATTGGAGAGGGTGCAAGCCAGGGTGAGGGCTTCCCCCCCATGCAAAAATTTCATGCACCAGGCCTCTAGTACAGTAATAAAAAGCACATCATCCTCTGCCAAAGAGGCAGCCATATTATTTTGTTTCCTCTGTAATACAAATTGTCATGAAATGAATCATTATAACATGATAGACTGATAATCATATTTTTGCATTAAAAACACTACAAGTGTTTAGACCTTTCATTGGAAGATGTCCCTTAGTACAGTGATCCCTATCATAGACACCTAGTACCACCATAGCCTAACAACCTCGCACAGTGAAAATCTGTTTATGGAGCCCTATCAGAGAACATAACTAGAATAAAAGCATCAAAGTAAGAAAATCAAGATGAAGAACATATTGTGTGTATTACTCTATAGAGTATATGGATAGTGAGAACAAAAGCGACATAAAAAAAAAAGTGATTGTGCCCCTTGTGTTCCCTCTCTCTCTCTCTCTCTCTCTCTCTCTCTCTCTCTCTCTCTCTCTCTCTCTCTCACACACACACACACACACACACACACACATAGACACTGCTTGACACTTTAAGGGTCTGAAAGAGTTTGGGAGATGATATTGTATCTTCTTGCAGTCTATTTGGATGGACAGAACCTTGAAGTCACAACTGAGTCTTAAAGAGAAAGGCCTCACCAGAATCCCTTGGGCTCTTCCAGAAAGAGAAAGTGATCATTTCTATACAGTCTTCCTCCATTATTGCAAATTCAACCAAGGCTAGGAACCACCTGGCCTTGACCTAAATTATTACCATAAAATCCAAAGAAGGATGTCAGAAAACTAGTCATATGCATCTCATCTCTGCTTCAGTAGGACTTTAGTGCATGAACATCCGTGGTCTTGTTTTTTGTTAGTAAAATTAAAAACCAATCTTTCCCTCACAGGATTACTGTGTAAGTTAAATGAGATAATGTATGTAAAGGGCACAGCCCGGAATCTGGTACTTTAATTCCTGATGTGTTTTTGTTTTTGTTTTTTTTATTCAGAGACTGGCTCACACTGCTGCAATCCTTAGTTTAATTGTATGAATAAACTTTTTTTTCCTTTCTGTTGTTTCCAACTTGCTCTCGTCTTCCTCCTTGAATGTCTCTTCCCTTGATCAAAAATAAGTTTCTGTTTCTATCTGAGTTTGTTTCTTTGTGCATAGTCAGTGAATAAGATCTTTCAAAGGCTCATTGTATTGAGTGCTTTGGAATCCTATATAATAAAAGGCTAATATGTAAATTGGTCCCTTGGGAGTTCAACCAGGAGACCGCTCCTTATGATGTGTGCTGATCACTAGGGGCTGTCATGGAACATGGTGGGTGACCAGCAGCAGTGGTGGGGCACTGAGGAAGGGAGGGAAGGAGGAGGCGGGAAGGTGGGGAGGCGGGGAACCTGATCGGCCCTGATCACCGGCCAGGCCTAGGGACCCTCCCCTTGCACGAATTTTGTGCACCGGGCCTCTAGTGATATATAATTGCCATAAATTGCTAAAGAAGCTTTTGGTTATTGTCCTTTTGTTATCTTACAGACTAATAGTTTTTCATATGTACATAAGATGAAGTCAATTTCTTTACAATATGACAGTAGAACAGCCAACTAGGATAGCCAGTAATGAGAGTCCAAAGTCTGACTCCTTGTATTTTAAGCAGAGGCTTATTGTAAAGTATATGCCATGCACTTCACTATGAGTTTTAGGAAGTTATATGCTAATATGCTAATCCTTTTGATGAGTATTTTCTATTATTGTTTTATCATCATCAGTATCATTTTCTCAGCTATGGAGATGAAATTTTTTAATGTATGCAGCCTCTCCAAGAACACACAATTAATGCAATTAGAACTGGCATTCAAACCTACATGCATCTGAAACCAAAGACCACCACATTTTATGGCCTGAATGATGAAGTCACAAGAGCTAAGTCTAAAGCTGTCTTGCTCTTTCAATGAAACTTTCTCAAGAAGGTAGAACAACAGCCCTGAGAATTCCAGAATCAATCTAAAAAGTAATGTCTGCCATCTTCCCCAGTGGCTGCCTTCACAATATATAGCTGCTGGTGCCCATTACAGCAGCATAGACAGAGACAGCCTGCAGTAAATCTTTCCTTTTACAGTCAGCTCTGGTTTAGGAAGATTTACTTTTATAAGAGCTGAGGAGACTTCTACCTCATCAACCTCTAGTGCTTCGACACTTTCCTCCCAAACCCTTTCACAGCCTTTCACAGTAATGACAGGACCTAAGGGTCAGAACTAGGAGCACTTTCTTTAGAACTTTCTCAAAGTGTTTGATTTTGATAATTTACTTCTATTGTCTTAGCTCCGTTTTGAAATACCCTTGATTTTACTTCAAACCTCTGCTGATTCCAGGCACTGGACACCTTTGAATGTTACAGCTCATCTATTAACCGCATCTCTTGACTTGATGAAAGACTAAGTCTGAACTTGAGCTTGACCACATTACTTTCCCTTAGATAAGTTTCGCTTCATTGAGAAATATAAGTCTATAAGAAACACCCTGCAGGGGAAAAAATATTTTAAAGGCTTCCCAAAGTGGAGAGAGGAGTTGAGGGTTTCAATTCCTCACCCCTCCAAAGACAGCTTGCTGCAGCATCGAAGGGGGATGGAGAGGTGGAAGCCAACCAGAAAAGAGGTAGCACTTTTTACTGTGCATCACAGTATGCATGCCGTGGGTTTGGGACATGCCCTGTAGGTCTAGTGTCCTGGAAGGATAACTGCAGCACCTTCTCAATGGACCAGTTGGGTAAATACCTTATTTTTATTGAGAGGAGCCAAGGGAGAAGGGACAGTGGAGCCTAATCATGTTCAGAGTAAGCAAGGATTTAGCACAGCCTCCATGACCAGATATTCAGGGACTTGAGCTCAACAGTAAAAATAAACCACCAAACCTTTCCTAATGTGTAGCTTGAAACCCATCACCTACATACATTTTAATCCACTACACCAATATAAATGCAAAGGTCTGTATTAAATCAAATTGCTTTATATCTATGCTTAGTAGTCTTTAAATGCCTTATAGTACTATAAGTGCTACTCTAGTATTTTAAGCATTTCAAATATTTTAGTACTTAACACCAATTTTTTTTCATAACTGACTACTATTTTCTTGGGAGAGAATAGTCCAAAGGAAGATTGTCCCAAGGATACTTTAGCAAGATTTCAAGCATTAAAAACATTTGGCTGGATGCTTGCTAGTGCGGATCTATTTTCAACTTTCTTTTATTTAAGAGCATAAAAATAGCCTTTGTTTATTATTATTTTTTAATTAATAAGATGGAAGGAGAGGTTGGAAGAACCCAGTAGAATATACCAGGGTCTTCTAAATGATGCTTAATATTGGCATTATGTGTTATGACTTTTTTATTACCAGCATAAAATAACATTGCAACTTCAAACTTTGTAAATATTCAAAACAAGCAATAATTGTAGATAAAATGCAATAAATATAGTATTTAAACAATATTATCCCTTCAGCTTCATTTAGTAAAATACTCAATTTAGGAATGGGTTGTGTTTGCTAAATACAAGTTTGAAATGCATTGGCTTTTTAATTTAAATTACTACATATTACTCTTTTTTGCAAAGCTCTCAACTATAAAAGTTAATATAAATGCTAACTACTTAGCTTGACATGTAAATTAGTGGATTAGTTAATATTTATAAATCAATTTAAAGACCTAATTTATTTAGTGCTTTAATATATAATTGTACATATGAGCCTGGTGGTCAGTGTTCAATGGAAAAGCTTTTGCCCTCATAAGTATGGGAATTGTGGAGCAGTAAGAAAATAAATAGCATGTTTCATGCAAAATTATGTGGGAGATGATATTTACTGTCAGCAACCTTCCTCAAGATACTCATGTTGCCCAGGTTTTACATAGAATCAAGCCACATGTATGTACCTCTAGTGGTATTATCCCTTTTAGCAAACATACTTCTGTATTACATTGGTGCGCTCACACACTTTTCCCGTTGTCTAGGATTCTCCTCACACTGTTCACTTTTTTGGCTCTGTAAACTCTGATGTGTCTTCCACAATCCCATCCACACTATACTGCTTATACTTCTCATCTTTCTTGGTAGAATTAAGCTATGCCTTCTTACATTAATGTAATGCTTTCTACATCATTATGGTAAGGAACTTCAATAATACTTATCTATTCAGCCTACCTCCTTATCACTCTGTTGAATTATAGCATGAATTTGGATGCTGTAAGGGCAAGGTGTGTGACTAAAAAATAAAAAATTGTTTTGTTATGAACCAAACCACACTAAGCACTTTATAGTTCATACAGTTAATCCTCACAAGAAAACCACATGATGCTAGTGATGATAGGAATTACACTTTACCAATGAGGAAATAGTCTGAGTGAGGGGAAGTGAAGTGTCTAAGTTTACACAGAATGAAACAGGGCGGATGAGATGTCTATCTGATGTCAGAGTCTGGACCCTTTCCCCAGTGGTGTCCTAGAAAACTTTAAAACTGTCCCCTGCCTCCTCTGAGAAGAAGGAAAAAAGAGAGAGAGAAAATAAATGATCTTCTGTAAAATTTGCTCATTTTCACCCTGCTTATACTTCCACTACCAGAAATTTTAAGAAAACAACAGGATATCATTGCATGTGTCTTCGGAGGAGACACTCACAATGGGCCACAGTAAACCAGCACGCTACCACCTTCACCGCTGTGTTCTTTGCTTTCTACTCATATTTATACTCAACCTCCTCCTCAACACTTGTACTATGCCTGGTATCAAATAAGTGCTCAAAAATTCATGTGAAAAAGATGAATAAATCCATTTATGCTTATAAACTCCAATATGTTTAATATACACACATCTTGGTAAAATAATTGCTAATTTTTAATATCTGAAAAGTAGTTTTTGATAATTAATCATTTAGTAGTAAGAAGAAACAGTATTTAAAAAATAAAATATAGCAAATGTATTCTATGCAGTGATTATTTTGAAAAATTGAAGACTTTTTTCCTTTAGGTTCTGCATTCTGGAAAAATTAACTGAAGACTTTGATAATTAATCAGATTGTTCAATAAATGCTGACTAAAAATATTCATATATTAGTTTAAACTTCCCTGGTCTCCCTTGTTTTTCTTCATATTATGGAAATTTTGCCTATATTCAAATACAATAAATCCATTAAATCTCTATACTACTTTCATCATCATAATTAAAATACTTTCCATAATACCTAAATCATTTAAGTAAATTTAAATGTCTAGAAAGTGTGAGTGGCTCATACAGCTAAACCCCCAATCTTAGGAACTAAAGAAATTATTAACATCAATGTAATTTCTATAATTATAAAAAAAGCATCTGAAAATTATATAAAATTCTATTTAATAACTTGGGTTATTTTTTCATTCAAAAATTTCAACATTAATCAATCCTAACTAAAGCAAAAATTGGTTTTTCATTAAACTAAAAATGTCAACATATTTTTTGTGCCTCTACACTCCTAAATAAAATCCATTGTAGCTTCAAGGCCTTAGTAAATCAAAACAGCATGGTACTTGCATAAAAGCAGACATATAGATCAATAAAAATAGGATAGAAAGCTCAGAAATAAACCCATGCTGTTACAATCAATTAATATTAGACAAAGTAGGCAAAAATATACAATGGGGTAAGACAGTCGATTCAATAAATGGTGGTGGGAAAATTGAACATATAATTACAAAAAAAATGAAACTAGAACACCTTATACCATACACAGAATAAACACAAAATAGATTAAAGACTTAAATGTTAGACTCAAAATCATAAAAATTCTAGAAGAAAACATAGGCAGCAAAATCTCAGACTTGTTTGTAGCAATATTTTTTTTTCTATAACTCCCTGGGCAAGGGAAACAAAACAAAAAAATAAACAATGGGACTACATCAAACTAAAAAGTTTTTGCACAGCAAAGGAAACCATCAACAAAATGAAAATACAACCCACTAGCGCTAGCCGGCGTGGCTCAGTGGATAGAGCGTCGGCCTGCGGACTGAAGGACCGCAGGTTTGATTCCTGTCAAGGGCATATTCCTGGATTGCGAGCTCGGTCCCCAGTAGGGGGCGTGCAGGAGGCAGCCAATCAATGATTCTCTCTCATCATTGATGTTTCTGTCTCTCTCCCTCTCCCTTCCTCTCTGAAATCAATAAAAATATATTTTTTAAAAAAGAAAATACAACCCCCTAAATGGGAGAACATATTCGCTGATACATCTAATAAGGGCTTAATATCCAAAATTTATAAAAAACCTTCTACAACTCAACACCCAAAAAACAATCCAATTAAGAAATGGGCAAAGAACCTAAATAGACATTTCTCCAAAGAGGACATACAGTTGGTCAATAGACATATGAAAGGATGTTCAAGGTCACTAATCATCAGAGAAATGCAAATTAAAAACACAATGAGATACCACCTCATACCTGGCAGAATGGCTACTATTAATAAATCAACAAACAGCAAATGCTGGTGAGGATGTAGAAAAAGGGAATCCTTGTGCACTGTTGGTGGGAATACAGATTGTTACAGCCACTGTGGAAAGCAATACAGAGTTGCCTCAAAAAAATAAAAAATGGAATTGCCCATGACCCAGAGATTTCACATCTGGGAATATATCCTAAGGAATCCAAAATACTTATTCAAAATTCAGCCCTATGTTCATTGCAGCATTACTTACAATGGCCAAGATTTGGAAGCAGCCCAAGTGCCCATCAGTATATGAGTGGGGGGAAAAAAGGTGTGATACATTTTCACAATGGAATACTATTCAGTTGTAAAAAATATAAAATAAAATAAAAGGAAGGAAGGAAATATTTCCTTTTTGTGACAGAATGGATAGACATGGAAGGTGTGATGCTAAGCGAAATAAGCCAGGCTGAGAAAGACAAGTAGCATCTGACTACACTTATATTTGGGATGTAATTGATGAGGAAAATAAGACATTGGGGAGGAAAGGGGGAATAGCAGCCTGACTCTGTATCCCTAAGGCACATTCCTGTTAGCCTATAGTCTAGTCACTGCCCCTTCCTTAATCATCTGGTCTTGCAAGACCTGTTACCTAAATACTCCCATTTTACAGAGGCCATAATAAACCATGAGCAATACACAACCCCTGGAGGGGGTTACCAGTACTGGCACCAGGCCAGGCCTTTAGGTGTGCTCTCACTGCCCCGATCCCAACACACGGGGCTTTTTGCAAAGCCCGTGAAAGTTCCAGAAGTCTGATCCATATTTGGGGGACAAAGAAACCAAAGGGTATAAAGAGAAAGCTTCCTCTATATTGGCTTACTCGGGATTTGGAAATAGGCTCCCCTGAGTCATGGTACTAGTACATTTTGAAATAAATGTTTTTTTTCCTGTATCTCCAGGTACTCCTGTGTATTTTTCAGTCACCTGGTAAATTCTATAACATAATGAATAAAATTAACAAAGTAGAGACAGACACATGGATACAAGAACAAACTGACAGCTGTCAGAGGGGAGAGGGTTGGGAGCTGGATGAGAAGGGTGAAGTGATTAAACAAAGAAAAAAAAGAAGAAAGACTTGGGACACAGACAACAGTATGGTGATTGCCAGAGGGAAGGGGGTAGGGGAGGTGGAAGAAGGGAAAGAGGGGATGAATGGTGATGGAAGGACTCAACTTGAGGTGGTAAATGCAATACAATATACAGACAATATATTGTAGAATTGTGTACCTGAAGCCTGTATAATTTCATTAACCAATGTCGCCCCAATACATTCGAATAATATTTTTTAAAAAATAAAATTCTTATACTTTAAACTATTTAATCGTTAGTATCACACAAACCTTACCTTTGAAAAAGGCCTGCCTCTATACTGTATCCTGCAAGGTCCTCGGGTACTTTCTGCAAACACTGCATGACTCTTTTTGATGTTCATTGTCCTTTAACTCATGAGCTTTGATCAGAAAGTCATAATGGTCCCGAGGTCCAAGGCAAGCAGCCAAAGCTTTCACATAAACTTCTGTAGTCGCAGTTGGAGGCATAGTCTCAGGTGTCTAGACTGGGTAAGCTATAAACAAAAACATATATACGATGTTAAACTTTCTTAAATGAAAATATTTCATAGTGCTCTACATAAATTTCTTCATGATCTCATTAAAATTTTAACCAGTTACAAGATATATAGTTAAGCAGTTATTGTCATTATCATTTTGATAAAAATAATATAAAACAATTTTGCGCAAAAGATAAAGTTCATTGTAGCTTGTGTGAAAAACAATGTATTTCCTTTTAGAGTTTCTTTTGAAAAATCGGGTGATGAGTTTTCAGGCATATTTTCAATGAGAAGTGTTTGAAAAAAGCACTTTAAATTTGGAAAAGTTTTCAATGTCAAACATAACTTTCTAAAGTTAAAATTTTTATCCCTTTTTTAATGCCTTGGTCTTTAATTCTTTATTTTCTGTTTATGTTAATTTTTTTGTTTCAAATTTCTATTTGCTTCTTTGAAGACACTCCTGAACACTCATTAGTTCATGCCGTTGAAGAAATTAATGAGTAATAAAAGGAAACCCAAATAAATAATCAGTTGCTATCTTGAATTCTCAGGCTTTGACCTGACTGCAGTATTAAGTGGAGTCACAATTTATGGTGTGACCAGGACACTGACACAAGAAACAACCGCAAGTGGAGTGATGAACACGATGACCTGGTCAGTCTCTTCTTGACTAAGCTATAGCATCTCAATGGAAATGACACTATAATTACATGGAAAGCAATTGTCATATATTTGCCAAGAAATTACAAGGTTGACAGTACTCTCTGAAAATTGCTCTGCATTTCTAGTGCCAACAGCTATGTTAGCAGAAAATGAAATTAGAAGCAACCACAGGAGGTGTTTTCTTCTCATTTAGAAAACTATTTCACTTAAGAAGTAAAATTTAATTTACAAGTAAATATTATAAAACTAAAAATAAAATAGAATGAGTTAGAAATGTTCCTGAGAGTAATTGTTATTTGGTATAATGTTGGCTTTATGGAAAAAACAAAGTCGTTTACTACATCTCAAGCTAATTAGATATCCTATTTTGCAAGTGCCAGTACTACAAAGCCATCTTTCCCAGGTTATTCCTTACAAACAAATGAATGTGTCAGATTCGAACAGGCCAAGATAAGAATAACTATAGTTTTTACATCTTACTATTTTTTTCCCAAAATAATATAAAAGCATTCTTTTATGAACTGTAAGAGTTAATGTTGCAAGATACAATAGTCTTCAATTCTGAACTACATTCAAATTAGCAAAAGAGCTGTTTTATGTCCTCACATTGTTGTGGCATAAATGAGGAAGTCGTAGAAACCAAAATCACCAACTAAAACCAAGAAAGCTTACAAATCACTATTATGCTAAAAACTGCTGAAACTCTTAGCTGGCAAACAACTTTAGTTTTTACTCATACAAACTCTGTGTAAATAAAGTGTACCTGAACTAATATCTTACTAAATATATCTGATGCCTTAATAAAGTTTAACACTGGTCTAAGGTCTTGTCGACATGACAAAATTTAAAACCAAAATATATGAATTTAAACATGTTTTCAAGACTTTATTTCAAATTTTATGATGAATTATCCTCTCTAGACAGTGCATTTAATTAACAGCACAGGTTGTCAGATTACCTGCATACTAGTATATACATATTTCCTTTGGTGGTTAAACCAAACATGTGGCAACCAGGGGAGATATTTAGTGCCAAAGAAATCAAGTTTTCTTCTCATTTTCCCCTATATATTCCACGCAGGAAGGTGATTTTAGTTCAGAAAGTAAGATTAAAGTGCTCTGTGCTATGGGGAGAAAGCAGTGTACAAAGTACTATGTATAGTAGCTGACATTTTTTAAAGAAAACAGGTCTAAAGAAGATTGCACACAAAATATACCTTCACATAAATAAAATATCTGGAAGAAATTAGTGATGCAGATTACCACTAGAAAATATTGCTGAGTAGCAGGGAAATAGAAATGAGGGAGAGACTTAACTTCCATGAAATGTTTGCAATTTTAAAAGTTTTTTCCTGTGTCCATGAATTATCTACTCAAAAATAATTTTAAAATAGGAAACAAGTATGACCTCTTTGGGAGGACTACAGTACTGTGATCAAAGTCTCAAATTAGAAGAATGTAGGACTATAAAATAGAAGAAAATCATTCTTCAGAGTATAAGGAAAGTTGGTACTGCTTACTTTGCAGAGTATAATGGGGAAAAAAGCAAATTTTCTAAGGGTGCATGAGCAGTTTGAAAACGGGGACCTTAAGAACAAGTGTCACGTAAGTCCAGAGCCACATGAGACAAAGATGAACATATCCTAAGTAAAGAGAGTAAGGAGCAAATGTGTAAATTAAGAAGAGGAATAAATAGGACTAGCCTTCTAGCACCCTCAAATGGACACACACACACAAACTATTCTCTCCTGTGACCTTCTGGGATATGGGCTACTCAATGATCATACCAACTGTTCTCTCACAGAGTGAGCCCCAGTAGCCAGTTTTTGCTACATTGCACCAATTCTTATTTAAACTTGATCAATTTAATTGTTTTGTCAGGCAATGTCATATTTCAAAAGCCTGGCTATATTTTGCCCTTGGTTTCTGTGAAATCATCCTGTATAGGGCTTATGATTCACTCCAGTATACTCTCAACTGGGATTTCATGAAAGAATTAAGCCCCATCAATGCACTAAGTCCTCCATTTTTTATGTATGAAATAAATTCTTTCCCCTATGCATCTAGAACGGCATTTTATATGCATTATTCTTGGGAGGACTAGGAAAATTCTTATACAGATCATTCTGTGTTTGTGAGTCAAAGGGGAAGAATACCACTGAGACTGCATTACCCTAAAGAAGCACAATTTTCATGTCAAAGAGCAAATTCAAATAACTCAGTTCTCTAACCCAAGTTCCATATGCTTTGCAAAAGGATATGGAGACCACAACAGTACTTTGAAATCATGCCATCTTCTTGTGCTTTCTGTTTCTTACCATAGTTGCTTCAATTTTTTAATCGCAAAACTATGCTGAAAGATTTTCTTCCTCTCCACATAATACCATCCTGCCTCCCAAGCCAGAAGGAGCTAGTGGGACGCTGCTCCCGCTACAGGGCTGTTCTTGAGCACTGCCAAAAACACGGGCCATGAGTGTCCCAAGTGCACAGTCTGCAGGAACTGTGGTAATTCTTTTACTCTCAATTATTCATGAGAATCTGCTGGTATATTTTGTTCTTTCCATATTTATTTCTTCTTCTTAATTTTGGCCCTATAACTTCTGGAAAATTGTTGGTTTTGCTTAAGTTCATTTAGCTCAACTTTATTTTTTTATTCTGAGCACAGGTTTCTAACTAATATTCATTATATATCTACTGAAAAGAAAATATCCAATATTTGCAGTGGTTATCTTTAACATTTTTGTATATGTGAAAAAAAAAGATAAATGGACTTGCAATATTAAGTTAATAAAGTTTAAGTAAAAAATAGCAAAACTTTTATATTATAGTATAGGTTTAGTCATTCTCAATTAATACTATTCATACATTCATAAAGTACTGAGTTTAACTTCTTTTCACTAGATAAGTATATTCTAATTATTGCTTTTCCTGGCTTTATTACTTAGCAAAATCAGTTGAGTTTCATATAACCATTCATTATTCTTTAATACTGAGTAGCATTGTATAGATAAATCAAAATTTTTTTATTAGTTCATCTGTTAAAAGACTTTTGCATTTTTTCCTATTGTTAGTTATTTAGATACTAGAGGCCCAGTGCACTAAATTCGTGCATGGGTAGGGTTCCTAGGCCTGGCTAGTGATCAGGGCCCATCGGCCTTCCTTCAGGCTGCTGGCTGGGGCCTTCCTTCATTCCACGCAGCCCCCTGGTTGAACTCCCAAGGAGACAATTTGCATATTAGCCCTTCATTATATAGGATACCTACTAAAACAACATTATACCCGTAAACATTAACATGTGAGTTTTTCATGAACATAGCTTTTGTTCCTGTGGGATAAATGACTGGGAATGAAATGCCCAGATCATATAGGTCTATGTTTAACTTTTTAAGACATTGCCAAGCTTTTCCAGAATGGTTGTACCATTTTTTTATTCCATCCAAGTAGTGTAGAAAATGTCCAGTTTTTCCACATTCTTGCCAACATTTAGTCTTTATACCAGTAATTTCAGCATATCTAATAGGTATGTAGAAGTATCCCATTGCAATTTTATTTTGCATTGTCCCAATTACTAAAGATATTGGGCATCATTTTTGTTTATTGCTACCTGTATATTTTGTGGCAATAATATTTTCACCAATGTGTGTGTTCAAATAACTTGCCTGCTTGTTATTCAGTTGTTTCATTATTGTTGGTTTTTGCAAGATCTTTAGGTATTCTGGATAAAAGCTTTTTACATCAGATATATACTTTGCAAATATTTCTCTGTAGTCTGTAACTTGTCTTTTCAGTCCTCACTGTCTCTTTTAAATAGAAGTGTCTTTAAATTGTAGTGAGGTTTTGACTGTGATTTTTTTATTGTCATGTCTCAATCTATACCTTATACAGGCCACAAAGATTTTTCTCCTATGATGTCTTCCAGACGTTGTATAACACTAGGTTTTACATATATGCCTATGGTCCTTTTTGAGCTACTTTTTACATATGATGCAAGGTATTACTCAATTGTAGTTTCTTTTTATGCATATTTCTATCAAATTTTCCCATTTGCCACTTTTTGTTTTAAACTGTCATCTCTGCACGGAACTGCTTTTCACCTTTGTCAAAAATCAGTTGTGCCTGTTTGTGTAGGTCTATTTCTGAACTCTCCATTCTGTTCCATTGATGCATTTCTCTATTTTAATGCCAATCCCTTACTGTCTTGATTACTGAGCTTTATAGGAAGTCTGGAAATCAAGAAGTACATCCTGCTATTTGTTATTGGTTTGTACTATCTGTTCTTTGTTTCCATTTGTTTATCTTACAACTTTTGGATGATCTGGGCATTTTATAGGATGTTGGCTGAGACTATAAAAACCTTTCAAATAATATTTCTTCCTAGTCTTTTTTGCTATTGTTTTCACACATTGTACTTACACTCATTTTAAACTATCACATTACTTTATTTAATAGCTTTGTTGAGACCTAATTCACATACATGCCATTAACCCCTTTAAAGCCCCCAATTTGCTCACAGGGGTGTGTCCCCGTGGCCACAATCCAAGTTTAGAACACTTTAGTTCCTCCTAAAAGAAAACCCATACTATTAGCTGTCACTTTCCATTCATCTCCTGAGCCCTAAGGAAGTAATTTTCTGTCTGTATAGATTCACTGATTCTGGATATTTCATTAAAGTGGAATCATATTAACTGGTGTTTTGTAGCTGGCTTCTTTCATTTAATATCATGTTTTCAAAGTTTACTCATGTTCTAGCATTCATCGGTGCTTCATTTCCTTTTGTTGCCAAGTAGTATTTAATTGTATGAATATGCTACATGTTATTATTGACCATTTGGCTATTTCCATCTTTCAACTATTATGAATAATGCTGCAAGGAACATCTGTGTATGAGCTTTTATGTGGATGTTTTTCATTTCTCTTGGGTAGAAATGAAATTGCTGGGTAATAAGGTAACTCCATTAATTTTTTGAGTGGTTGCCAAACTGTTTTCCAAAGTGGCTGCACCATTTTAATTCCCACCAGCAATATATAAAAGTTCCCGATTTCTTCATACCATCACCAGCATTTAGTATATGTCTTTGATTGTTTTGATCCTCCTGGATTTAAAGTGAGATCTCTTTATGTTGTTTTTTTCTATTTTTATTTCTCGAATGCCTAATGATTCTCAGCATCTTCTTATATGCTTACTGGACATTAATATATCTTCTTTGGTGACACCTTCTTTGCTCATTTTTAAATTGGATTATTTGTCTTTTTATTGTTGAGTGATAGGAGTTCTTAATGTAGTCTGGATTATCCAATTTGAAAATCAATTTTTGTAAACAAATCTTTAAAAGCCATCAGGGGTTTTATTGGGATTGCATTGAATTGGTAGTTCAGTTTGGGGGAGTATTGCCACCTCAACAGTATTTTGTTCCCTCCATAAAAGTGCAATGCCTTGTGACTTATTTAGAGCTTTAATCTCTGGTTATGTCTTGTAATATCCAGCGTACAAGCTTAACATCTCTTCTGTTAAATTTATACTTAAATATTTTTATTCTTTTTCATGTTATTGTTAATGTTATTGTTAATGAAATTTTCTAATTTTATCTTTAGAACATTTATTTTTTATAGAAGTACAATGGACTTTTGTGTGCATAACCATGTACTACAGCCTTGCTAAACACGTTTATACTTTCCAACTCTGTGTGTGTGTGTGTGTGTGTGTGTGTGTGTGTGTGTGTGTGTTCCTTAGAATTTTTTGTATATAAGACCATATCATCTGGAACAAAGGTAGTTTTACTTTTTTACACTCCAGATGATTTTTATTTCTTTATCTATCTTGCCTAATTACCCTAGCCAGGATGTTTTGTACAATGTTAAATAGAATCGGCAGGAGCAGATGTCCTGTCTTGTTCCTGACCTTACAAATAAACCATTCAGCCTTCCACCATTAAGTTTAATGTTATCTGTGGACATTTTGTACATTGCCTATTTTTGTAGATGGTTGAGAAAGGTGTCTTTTATTCCTAGTTTGTTGAGCAATCTTATCATAAAATGTGTTGAATTTTTTTCAAATATTTTCTGTGCACAGGGGTGGGCAAAAATAAATTGTGAGTACACAAAACAGATTATTCTTATATTATAATTTATTATTGTATTATATATTTTTCTATATGAACAACTGCAAACCTACTTTTGCCCATCCTGTATATTTATATGATAATATTGATTTTTACCCTTTACTGATTAACATGGTATGTAACACTGATTGATTGCCAGATATTTTACAAACCTTGCATTCCTAATAGAAATTGTACTTGTCTCTGGCATAAAACTATTTTGAGCCAAAACCCGTTTGGCTCGGTGGATGGAGCGTCGGCCTGCGGACTGAGGGGTCCCAGGTTCGATTCCGGTCGGGGGCATGTACCTAGGTTGCGGGCACATCCCCAGTAGGAGATGTGCAGGAGGCAGCTGATCGATGTTTCTCTCTCATCAATGTTTCTAACTCTCTATCTCTCTCCCTTCCTCTCTGTAAAAAATCAATAAAATATATTTTTAAAAAAACTATTTTGATATAATGGTGAATTGGTAGTATTTCTGTTGAGGAATTTTGAGTATATCTCAGTATTCATAAGAGATGTTTGCCTGTAGTTTCCTTTTTCGTGATGTCTTCTGTTTTGGTTTATTGGTAAAAAATGGCACAACGTGATAAATTAGGGAATATGCCTTCTTTTTTATAACTTGGAAAGATCTGTGAATTATTGGCACTAAATCTTCTTTGAATGTTTGATAGAATTCACCAGTGAAGCCATCTGGGCTTTAGCTTTTCTTTGTGGAAAGTTTTTTTTTAATGTATTTTATTGATTTTTTTACAGAGAAGAAGGGAGAGGGATAGAGAGTTAGAAACATCAATGAGAGAGAAACATTGATCAGCTGCCAAGGTACATGCCCTTGGCCGGAATCGAACCTGGGACCTTTCAGTATGCAGGCCGACGTTCTATCCACTGAGCCAAACCGGTTAGGGCTGTGGAAAGTTTTTTAATGACAATTTTTCTCTCTTTACTTCTTTTAGGTCTCTTCATATTTCCAATCATAGAAGAATGGGAAAGAAATAGCAATTACACTGCCTTTTGAAATTACTTGAGCAGATAACTATGTTGTTGCATAAATAGGTGCACATGGATTCAAATGGCTGCCTCGTATACCTTTTACTTTCAAACCCATAAGCATACTGTTGTATTTGTAGGGAGCATGTCTTCTAGCAACAAATTGTCTTTGCTGTTTGTTTATTTTTGTTGGATTATTTGTGTATCTTGGGCTCTCTTCATTTCATCTTAGGTTTTGAAAGATATTCCTGACTGAGAGTATTTTACCTGAAGCACCTTTGGTCCTCTCACTGCTTTCTGGCCTCATTGCTTTGATGAGAAGTTGGCTTTGGGTTGTTGTTTTTTTTGTTTTGTTTTGTTTTTGTAAATGGTAAGTGGTTTTCTTATAGCTTTCAAGATATTCGCTTTATCTTTGGCTTTCAACATTTTGACTATGATATATCTGGATGTGGCTTTCTTTGCAGTTGTCATTCTTTCAGTCTTTTAGCTTCTTGGATGTAAAGATTATAGGGGTTTTTTTTTACATTTGAGACTTTTTCAGCCATTATTTCTTTGAATATTTTTTCTGCCCTTCTCTTTTGGCATTCCACATTAAGTGTTGATGCACTTAATGGTGCCCCAGACTTCTCTGAATCTGTTATTACTTTTCATTCTTCCTCTTCTCTGTTTTTCACATTGCATAATTTCTAATGATGTATCTTTAAATTCACTGATTCTTTCTTGTGCTTACCTAGTGATTGTTTTCATCACTGTTATTGTGCATGTCAACTCCAAAACTTCCATATGGTTTATTTAAATAATCTATATTTCTTCATTAATATTCTTTATTTTATGATATATGGTCATCACGCTTCCTTTTACTGATTTGAGCCAGGTTTCCTTTAGTTCTTTGACCATGTTTATATTAGCTGCTTTGAAGTCTTCATCTGATAAGTCCTTCATCCTGATCACTTCAAAAGCAGTTCCTAGTGCCTGCTATGTTCCCTATGGATTGGTGACACCTTTTATGTTTCTTTCCATGTCTCATAATCTTTTGTTGATAAGTGGATATTTTAGATAACACACTGTACAACTATAGATACTGATTTTCTTCCCCTGGGAGGTGGAAGTTGTTTCCCTTTGCTTGGTGATTTGTTTACTTGTTACTTGTCTGAACTAATTCTTTAATATTTCCCCAACAGAGCGCACTTCAGCTGTGTCTACTCAGATCCCCCCCCCCACTCCCCCTCTGCCCTCCCGCCAGCTACCTAAGAGACACCGTGTGTCTGCTTAAGCCACTTACCGACCATTGTTGGTGCTTAAGCCGTCGTGGCCGGTTACATTTTTACCCTTTGCCTTCGGAAACCTGTGTGGCTTGGAGACTGGTATCACAGTACAGGTAGTTTGCTTTTTTGCCTCAAGTTCAAGTAGGAATTAGGACCTAGGAGTTTCCCTCTCTGGTCATTCCTGAGAGGGCACAGCCTTGGGCATACACAGAATCTCGCTGATTGACAGGGATGACTCTGATATTCTTTTAAGCCTGGCTGACGGTGAACTTCCTTTGGGTAAGAGTAGCTTACTGTGCAGTGAGTGAGTGGTCAGAAGTTGTGCTTAAGCTTGTTGGGCCAGTGAGGCTTTCCCTCTGTGTTAATGGATCATTTTGCAGCTTGGAGAGTGCTTTCAAGTCTGCCCTCAAATCTACCTCTGGTTTCTCCTGAGTGGGCACAGTCTAGCACATGCGTGCAACTTTTCTAACCCCCGAGTTGATTAGGATCCCAGGAGGACTCTTGTCTGTCTCTGTTCCTGGTTCTATTATCACACACAATACCTGGAGATGGGAATATAGGTTTCTTTAACCTTCACTTGTGTGCCTAATATTAAAACATCCCCATAATTGTTCTTTCTCTAGTGTTCTCCAATTGTGTGACTTCCCTGCTTTTAAAAATTTGTTTCTGTTCATTGTTCTCCTGATACATTTTAAACTCATTGAAATGGGCTTACTAATTCCAGTTCTGGTTATCCATCCAAAGGAATGGAAGGCAAGGTCTCAAGAAGGTATCTGTACACCCATATTCACAGCAGCATTTTTCACATGAGCCAAAAGGTAGAAACAATCCAAATGTTCATGATCAGTTCATACAAAAATGTGAGCTATAAATACTGGAATATTATTCAGCCTTAAAATGGAAGGAAAATCGGATGAACCATGAACTCATTTTGCTAAGGTAAATAAGCCAGACACAAAAAGACAAATACTGCATGATTAAACTCATATGAGATATCTAGAGTAGTCAAAGTCACGGGAACAGAAAATAGAATGGTGGTTGTCAGAGGCTACGGATGAGTGGGAAATGGGGAATTGTTTACAAAGTACAGTTTTCAGGTTTGCAAGATATGAAAGTGCTGGAAGTTGGTTGCACAACAATGTGAATATACTTAACACTGCTGAACTCTACAATTAAAAATAGTTAAGATGATAAATTTATGTTGTGTGGAATTTTACCATAATTAAAAAGAAAAAACGTTGAAGGCTTACTACACCCTGTACGATGTTACCCAGCTTCTCTCTCCAGCTTTGGTTCTAACTCCCTCTGGGGCCTTCCCAGAACCCCCTCTCCACCATGATTAGCTACTTCCCATAAAGCAGACTCTCCATGCCCTCTGCCATATCTCCCTGGAGACAGTGCTCTCACGCATTTGATTTGGCAAGCCTATTCATTTACTTAAAGCAACTGCATTGAGATATATTTCACATGCCATTCAATTCATCCACTTAAACTGTGTAATTCAATGGGGTTTAGTATATTTTCAGATAACTACAACTATTACCACAGTCTAGTCTAGAATATTTTCATCTCCATGAAGAGAAACCCTAGGCCCTTTCATATCACTCCCCAATCTCTTCATATTCCCCCTAACCCAGTCCCAGGCAAACATTAATATACTTTCTATCTCTATAGACTTGCCAAGTCTAGATATTTCATCCAAGTAGTATCATGTAGTATGTGGTCCTTGGTTATGGACTGCTGTACATATCCATACCATGAAATATTCTTTGTCCATAAAAAAGAATAAAGGATTAATACATGTTACAACATGTATGAAGCTTAAAAGCCTACTTGTATTTCCTTCCAAAGTTTTGAAGTCTCTTTTCCCAAGAAGCATTCTTTGACACACCAAAATGATCCCCCTAAATTTCAAATGATCCTTAAATAATCCCTCTAAAATCTTATTGATTGCTAATCATAAATAAAAGGTAAATTAATTCCCCCTAAATTTTATTTAGCTCTATTTTAATCTTTAATTAGTCAGTATGCCACCGCTAGATTTTAAAGCTCTTTCTGACAGCTATAAAATGTTATACAACTCTATGTGAAGATACTATTTTACTTACTTTTTTGCTCAAAAGAACTCATTGACTTAAAAACAGATAAATCAAGATTAGTGTTTTCTCAACACTGAGTGTACAATAAAATGACCCTTAGAGATCTTAATAATTCAATATCTGAGCTCCATCTCAAGTCAATAAAATCACAATCTCAGAAAGGAGGCTGACCTAAGACATCAGTATTGTTTTAAAATTTCCCAGTTGATGCACAGCTAGAATTGAAATCTACTGATTTACATACAAAAGGCCTTAGTCATCTTCTATCATAATATGTTGTATGTATAACTTAATAGTACCATAATCATTAGGGCATAACTTATAGTATTTATTTCTATATACTTATTCCTTAAATATTATAAAATCAGACAGGAACATTTTTATAAAATAATAAAACATACTATGTGTAAAATTGCACAAAACACATCAAACTTCTGAACACTTTTCATTTTTAGCCTTAAAGCAGGAATCTCCAGCAAATAATTATCCCCAAATCAACCATTCTTGAAATGGGACATTTGCATATGCCTCATCTATTCATATTAGTGTATCTCCTAAATTTTACGTACCCAAGTGCAAGGGATAAGTCAGACTTTATTTAATCCCATAATGCCATTCAGCCAGTGGGATTTTTGGATTGTTAGTTTCTGTTGAGTATGGCAATGCATGCAGATTGCACTGAAAAGATCTTTCTCGGTCCTTCATGTATGGGAGGGGGCAGGCAGGGAAGGTAAAATTTAAAAGATTCTTGGTTGTTTCTGATATGTTTTACCCAGTTGATAGCGTTTTGCCAAGAATATATCTTCAGTTTTCTAAACTGACATATCTTTCATGTTATGAAATTTGAATACCTCCTTCCAAGAAAAATTGTGATACTGAAAGTAAATAAATGTCTTAATACAAAACATCTTTAACAAACACAGTTGAAGCTTATGAATGAGCTAGAAGATCAGTTTCTATATATTGAAATATAGCAAAGTGGTATTTCATCTTTATAATGATAAGGACTCCATAGGTTTAGGATTGGTAAAATACCTAGAGGGTAACAAAGAAAGAGAGAAAGGGAGAATAATACACATGCACTCAATTTTGTCAATAAACTTAAATGAGAAAGATTAAATATCACAGACAAAAAGAATTTTTAATAGAAATATCTGTAACATTTAGTTTTTAAAAGGAACAATGTGAACAATATTTATGAATACACATTAAAACTTTCTTATAAATAAAAAGACATATTTATTATCATAGCAGAGATATTTTCTTTTACCTTAAGAAAAATAAAATTACCCCCTCATGACATGCAGTACAATCTTTAGATCTAGCATATTCTGTCAAGAATAATATTTTTCCTATGATTTCAAATGATAAATATACACAAAAGCCTAATCTCATTTCATATTAAATATATAAAATGCCCTGGGCACAAACATTGTAATGTAGAGTCTTTTTCCATCTTTCTTCCTTGGCTTTAGCATCACACACACACACACACACACACACACACACACACACACACACAGCACCTCAGACTGAATTAATTTACACACCATTTATCAATTTTAGGAAAACAAGAACTCTTTGAATCTATTCCATACCCGCCTTGGAGTGCCCAAGTGAAACTCTAAATTCTTCCCCTGAAATTCATACAACAATGTTTATATCTCATCTGGACTTTCCCTTTTATTTTAGACCCAAGTGTGCTGCCCTGTCTTCTTGACCTCGACCGTTACCTAGGAGAACAAAGGAATGTTCCAGAATTTGACATTTCTCCTTTTTCCTAACCTGCACATCTTTCCAAATAGCTAACATTACACACCTCAGTCACATTATGCATCCCAAGTGATGCAGAGCTGGGCTCTAAACAGGTGGACACATCTGTTCCAGTCCATCAGACTTGACTTACACTGACTGCGTTCTGTAATCATTATGGTTTTTATCCCAAATTACAGTGTCAATCTGTTCAGAATTAATATGTATTACTCCACCACTTGTTACAAAATTTTCAGTTTATTTATTGGACCATATCCTGCCCTAATCACTTAGGCACAATTCCCACTGAAAACCTAAAAGAGAGAATGTGTATCCAGAGGTTGTGTTTTCACTGCATGTCAAAAGATATTTTTGCATAAGTGGATGTTATTGCTATTCCCAATGAATGCTCTTTCTGTGTCAATAGTCAAATCTTGTTTGAAATTTTAGCGCACTGGTTTGGATCATTTTTAATCACTTTTTCCAGCGCATGTTATATCCCAATGTGGTTGTTCCCATAATAAAGAGGGAGCTGACAAGTTATTTACTTCATTCTGCATATAGCTTATATTTTTAATACATGGGAAATTATAGTTTTAATTCCCTCTTCCCTTTTGTGTTGGGGAGTTTCTAAAGACTAGGAGTCCTTGATGCCAAAGATCTGTTTTATTATAGCACGACAAATCATTTCACTGTGATTTTCTTTCTTTTTCCTCTTCTATTTTCCCTGAAGCTAATAACTAAATACATGGATTTTGTTGCAAAGGGGAAAAGTTATTAATTCATAATTATTATGTAAAGGTTAATCTGGCTAACATCCTCCAAACGACTTTCCCACCAGCTGGTAACTTTATTCTATTTTTTTCTTCTCCTGGTTGGCAATGGAGAAAGGCGAGGCTCAGAAGTTGATAAAAATTAAAAGAAATCTTGTGGGGAAGGCCTGGTGGGGGAGAGAGGGAGGGAGGCAGGTGCAGAGTGGAGAGGGGTCAATGCGGGGGGGGGGGGTGACATCTGTAATACTTTCAACAATAAAGATACATTTTTTTAAATCTTAAAAAATAGGTGGGTCCAAAAATCTGATGGAGGAAAAGAACTAAATGACATACTAAAATGTGAATGTATATTTTAAGTTTCAAACCCATGGAGACAAGAAGAAATGATAGCAACGACCAGTGGTTGCAATAATCAAACCACAAAAGCACCGCCCTTTCACCCCAAGGTTAGATTTAGTAGGTGGGGATTGCATGGCCATGTTTCCAGTCAGCATCTCCCCTCGCCCGCTGGAGCACAGTAGATGGCAGTCATGCCCAGGGCAATCCAGAGCTTGTTAGCCTGATGCATCGTACACGAGGAAGTCAGAACCCAGGTTGAAACAAGATTAGGGAAGAACGATCAGAATTCAGCTTTTTTTTTTTTAATTTAAAAAAAGCCCTCCTTTGATTTCTCTTTGGTTGTGATAGGCAACACAAAGGGAACATTATCCCCAAGGGTCACCAATCGAATGCCAGGCACTGCCCAATAATTCACCTCAGAGCCTATCATGAAAACAATGCAAGACGCCTAAATTACTTCAACACACCGCTTTGCAATTATTAGACATGTTATGGGAAGGTATGAGCAGCTTCACCAGGACATTTTCAATATATTTTCCCCCTCAGGCAAGATAAAACTTAAAAATAAAACCCCAGAGACTCTGACATTCTTCTCATCACATAACATGTACCGGTAGAGAATAAAAAGGGGGAAGGGAGGACATGAATATTTGAAAAGGCCTTTTGAATCTTGCAGGTATAAAGTAGAGTATATATCATTCTCGCAGACTCAGAGCCCATGCAGATACACACTGAGGGACACGCGTTCTACCACCATCTCTGCAGACATGTCGGAGGAAAGCAGTCATTCTCAATCTCAGGGTGTCTGTCATTATGGATATTAATATGGATGAACCACCACAAAATCAAAAGGCAGTAAGAGAGGTGAGCTTGAAAGAGAAAAAGGCATTAAACTACGGTTATGCTGGGTTTCATTTGAGGGCCTAAACTTTGGGTCTATAATTACCTTCCCTTCTCTACGTACTCCAGGAATTTTTTAGAAAGTTCTAATTAGATATGCTCTGAAGACCATTTGTCATTATTGCACTAAACATTTCTCAAGTTTTATAAATGCAGGAACTGACAAGAGTTGAACAAGATTTCTTTTTTTCTGTCAAAACACCCCCTGTTTTGATGTATTACATTTGAATGTACAATACAAAAGTATTTGCTTTTTCCAATTCATTCCATAACTACAAAATAATGTTAACTCAAAATCGGTTAAGTAGCAACCCAAATACATATTATTAACATAAAGCCTCTTATCAAAAAGTCGATGATAAGCACAGATATTTCTATAATATTGAATATTCAAAAGCAAGTTTCAGTTCATCCATATTTCATTCCGGCACACAGTTCAATATTTAAGTCATAATTGTACTAGATTATTCCATTGCTGATATCACCACTTCAGGGGAATATTTAGTCATTAATACACTAACATGTTCTTTAAAATCTAGGCAATTAATTTGATACAGATTATTTAAGACAAGGGAAAAATGAGAGAATAATACAGTGTTCTTGGTAAGGCAACAGAGCATAACTTGAGATTTCATTCTAATTTATTTTTACATGTCCACCAAGTTATTATTGGAATTTGTAAGGTCAAATTGTTATATCACGCTACCATAGATGAACTTAAATTATGCTGGTATTTAGTTTACTTTGAAAACATAAAATAAGAAATTTGTTTTCTTCTCACTAATTTCTGAATCTATGGAAGAGTTATCAAATTTTGTATTTCATAGTATAACTAGAGGCCCAGTACACAATTTCATGCACAGGTGGGGTCCCTCGACCTGGCCAGTGATCGGGGCCGATTGGGGAGCGGGGGGAGTGGTAGGCTGGCGGAGTGGAGGAGGTTGGCTGTGGAAGCGCACTGACTACCAGGGGGCAGCTCCTGCATTGAGCTTCCTGCATTGGGCAGGTCCCCCAATCACCCCTCTGCCATGGTTGGTTGCTGGTGCTGCCCCCCCCCCCCATCATTGTTCCCTCCCTCTGCCTTCTGGCAATCACCTTGGTTGGCCTGGCCCAGCTTGCTTGCTGGCTCCGCCCCCCACCAACTGGTCATTCTGCCTTTCAGTCAATTTGCACATTATGCTTTTATTATATAGGATCCCCCAGTATTTAGTTTGAAGTTTCAGTCTAAAAAGAAGTAAGGCCCTAACCGGTTTGGCTCAATGGATAGAGCTTCGGCCTGCAGACTGAAAGGTTCCAGGTTCGATTCCGGTCAAGGGCATGTACCTTGGTTGCAGGCACATCCCCATTAGGGAGTGTGCAGGAAGCAGCTGATCGATGTTTCTCCCTCATCGATGTTTCTAACTATCTATCCCTCTCTCTTCCTCTCTGTAAAAAAATCAATAAAATATATATTTTTTTAAAAAAAGAAGTAAGGTTACTTAATGTCTGGCCCCAATAGCTAATTTTAGCAAGAATTATGTCCAGTAAATTATATTATTTATATACTTCTATCTGACAAACTGCTAATTGAACAGATGTGTGATATTAAATCTCTCTCTTTCTTACTCTCTCTCTCACCCTTTCTCCCCCCATCTCTTGGATTAAATGGTTCAAGAGTTCTATAACTGGATAAAATGCAAAATTTTTAATTCAGACAATTTTAGACCATCCCTCTTGATTTTTAAATTTTTATAAAGGTAATTATTTCATTAACTCAATGGGGATGAGTCTTTTATAATGTACCTGTCTTTCAAATCATCATGTTGTACATTTTAAATATCTTACAGTTGTACTGTCCAAGTATACCTCAAAGAAACTGGGTAAAAGTGATTTGTTGATGATGACCTCTACTTTTAGGGAAAAAAAGTGTTTTTAATTTCCCAGACCCCTAAAGAAACAAAAGTAGTAATAATTAAATAATTAAATCACATGTGCATTTAGTCTAATTTTTTAAAAGTCTTAAGCTTCAGGTTGACAGAATAAAACATTCAAGAACTGATATGCCTTGATTCCAACCTTACTTACTCAGTCTCTAACCCTCAACAGACCAGGCACATTAATCCCTTCAGACAAAAGTCAAATCACAACATACCTCTACTCAGAACCAAGAAAGGGTTCCTCATCTCCCTCAGAGTAAAAGCCAAAGTTCTAACATTGGGCTGCCATGTCCTGTGTAACCCTCCCACCTCACATTCATCTGAAACACCCTTCTCCCAGCATTGGCCACAGACACCTGGTGGCTTTGCTCTTTCTTAAACATGTCTCTACCATTGGACCTTCACACTGCTTGTTCTCTGTCCTTGAAATTATCTTCTCCCAGATATTGGTATATTTAATTGCTCTCATTTTTAAGGCTTTGCTTACCTTATTTTTTTAATATGTTTTTATTGATTTCAGAGAGAGGAAGGGAGAGGGAGAGAAAGAGAAAGACAGAGAGAGAAACATCAATGATGAGAGATAATCATTGATTGGCTGCCTCCTGCATGCTCCCCTCTGGTGATTGAGCCTGCAACCTGGGCATGTGCCCTGACCAGGAATCAAACCATAACCTTCCGGTTTGTGGGTCGACACCCAACCACTGAGCCACACCAGCCACACTGGCCCCATAGACACTTTACCCAACTTTGTTGATAGTTAACATCTTACATAGCCATAGTGCATTTGTCAAAACCAAGAAATTAACATTAGCTCAATGCCACTAAACTGTATAGACTTTATTCAGATTTTACCAGTTTTTTTTCATTAATATATCTTTTCTCATCAGAGATCCAATCCAAGATACCATATTGCAGTTAGCATCGTGTCAAATTGTTTCCTCCAGTCTGTGATAGCTTCTCAGTCTTTGTTCATTTTTAACAACCTTGATACTTTTGAATAGTGCTGACCAGGTATTTTGTGGAAAGATGTTCAACATGAGTTTCTCTGATGTTTCTCATGACAGGACTGGAAACAATAACACAGAAGTTTAGGAACCTTTCTCATCATGTCATTAGATGCATGACATCAACATGATTTCTCAGCAATGTCAGCTTTGGTCACTTGCTTGATATGATGTCTGCCAGGTTTTTACATGGCAAAGTTATTGCTTTTTATTTTCCACACTCTTTGCTGTGTAGGCGATCTACAGGGTCTAGCACATGCTCAAAGGTTGGGAGATTAACCTCTGCCTTCTGGAGGTAAGAGTATCTACATATATGATTTGGATTACTTCTCTAATGAAGATGGGTTCCTTCTCCCCTATTTATTAATTACTCACTAAGTACAAACTCACGGATATATTTTATATTCTTTGGGTTATTTTTCTATTTCTCTAAATCCTTATTTTCATTGAATTCATTGGGCTGACATTGATTGAGAAAATTATATAGGTTTCGAGTGTACAATTCTATGATACATCATCTATATTATCTCATTGTGTGCCCACCCCCAAAGTCAAATCTTCCATCTTCATATATTGACCCCTTTACCCTTTACTAACCCTCACTTCCCTTCCCTCTGGTAACCACCATACTGTTTTCTGTATCTATGAGTTTTTGTTTGATCTTCTTGTTTGTTAATTTGTTGCTTTCAATTTTACATACCACATATGAGTGAAATCATACAATTCTTGACTTTTCCTGTCTGAATTATTTCACTTAGCATGATAGTCTCAATCCTATATAATAAAAGGCTAATATGCAAATCAACTGAACTGCGGAACGACCAGTCGCTATGACGTGCACTGACCACCAAGGGGCAGACACTCAACACAGGAGCTTCCCCCTGGTGGTCAGTGCACTCCCACACGGGGAGCGCTGCTCAGCCAGAAGCCCTGAGCCGGGCTCACAACTGGCGAGTGCAGCAGTGGTAGCGAGAGCCTCTCCCGCCTCCATGGCAGCACTAAGGATGTCCAACATCCCCTGAGGGCTCCTAGACTGTGAGAAGGCACAGGTCAGGCTGAGGGACCCCCTCTCCAGTACACAAATTTCATGCACTGGGCCTTTAGTTGGGTTATAATCTAATATAATCAATATATTTTGTCGCAAACACTGTTGCAGCTTTGTCAGTTGAAGAGTTCTTTAAAATATTGATAAAAAATAAAATATTAATAATTCTTTTCCATATCCTCCACAATATTTCTGAAAATAACTGGGTTTACATTAAGATAGCCACGTTTACTCTAAATTCCCCACAAATTTCACACAAAGCATTACATTTAGTACATCTTTCCTCCAGTTTCAGTGGTAGAATAAGTCATTGTGCAGCACAGAGGACAAGTTAGGATGGAATATTACACAACTTTGGTCTCAAAACAAAATCCTGTCAGCCATAACCAATGTGGACATTTTCTCCAAAGCCTACTTCTCTCCCAAATTTCTCCAATCTCCTGAAGCTCCTGATCTCTGCATTTTTCTCACATTTGTCCTCTTCTTGTAAACCTCAAACTCTCCAAATAACTAATTTGCTTTTTACGCAGTCAATTTAGCTTTCTCATTGTTTGCAGTGACCTTACCAATAATTCCATGGGATCTTATCTTTTAGAACAAACACAAACCATGCAGGTATTTTACTATAGAATTCAGTCTTCTTTGGGAGCAGAAGATATTATGGATAGTTGAAATGATTTTTTTCTCTATATTATTTATATTTTTAAATATTCATAGAAAAAAATGTTTAATGGAATCTCCAGCAAGAAGCTACAGACATGACATTTCCCATAATGATTTTTTAATTTAAAAAAATACCATCTTTTAGTTTCCTTTCAGTGCAGAGTCCTAAGAAAAAGAGTTAGCAGAAGAAAGTGGTAGAATGTCTTGGAAATTAGTTGTCAGAGTAATTTTTTTTGATACTAAAAAAAAAATGTCATTGGATTTTAATATATCTATGACCTTTGACTAATTTTCTATTCTTGGCAGTGTAGCAAACTAGCATGGGGAAGAGAGACTACATATACCTCAGAGAGGCCTAAATTCTTGCAAATGACATTTCCTATTTAATTCAATAAGTTTTTCTCATAAGACGGACAGAAAGCACAGCCTGGCAGGAACATGGGATGGAACTGGCTTGGGGAAAAGTGCAGACTGAGCATCTTTCAAAGACTGATGGGATAGTTCTTGGGGTGGATTATAAAGTTAAAATCGACCGCAAGCCAAACTGGCCAAAGGAAAATAGGTCTGGGAAAGATGCCAAAGGAGTGAGGATTAAGGCAAAGAGAGGGTCAGCCCACAATAAGGGAAACACAGTCAGGAGCCTAAAGACTTTATGTTTTAAAGTGTTTGGCAAGGATGCAGAAAATGAATTTGGAGTTAGATTTCCTCTATAAAGTAATTTGGGTATATTGTAGAGAGAAGCATCCATAATAAAAGAAAACTATGTAGTGGAACCATCCAATCCATAACAGCACCTGGCTAGCAGTACCTAAGGTGGCCTATCCAACTTCAACCCAAAATGCCTATGACGATTCAGAAAAATGCAAAAACTCATATCCTGACATCAAGTAATGGAAGTATACACCAGGGTACCTCATATATAACCTTAATATTTTGGTAGATTGGAGGAAATGTACCAAAAGACAGGAAGGGGAAGAGTCTGGGAAATTTTATGAGACACACAATAGTAGTTGGAGAACAGCAAGTAGATCAACCTCCCTAATGTCAAAAGTGTTAAAATATAGACTATGCATAACTCTACATTGAACACAGAAAACTCAAGGAGAGTTCAAATGTTAGACTTTTAAAAATCAGTGGTGTTAATAGAAGCAGAGGGTGTAAGGATAATTACCCAGAAGGGATGATGCAAAGATGAGAGAGAGAGAGAGAGAGAGAGAGAGAGAGAGAGAGAGAGAGAGAGAGAGAAAGAAAGAAAGAAAGAAAGAAGAAAGAAAGAAAGAAAGAAAGAAAGAAAGAAAGAAAGAAAGAAGAAAGAAAAAAGGAAGGAAGGAAGGAAGGAAGGAAGGAAGGAAGGAAGGAAGGAAGGAAGGAAGGAAGGAAGGAAGGAAGGAAGGAAATGGAGGCAAAATACACTAAGTAAACAGACTGCTCTCTCAGGAGTGAAGAATTTAAAATATATTTTAGGACTAGAAAACATAAGTTAGAGTCAAAGTGAAGATAATCTTAATGTCCTAATAAAGTTTCAGAAAAATTAGTTGTCTATGATACACAAAATGATACTTAAAGAAGTAAGGATGCATGTTTAAATTTTTCTTCCTAACCATTCATAAGTAAATAAAAGGAAAAAAGAAATGGTAGATAACTAAAGAAATTAACTGAATCAAATATGAATCTGAAGTTTGAGTCTAAGTGGCCAGAAAGATAAATTTGAAAATGAGAGATTTTAGTTGCAAAAATGAATTCCATTTATAAATGTCTAATTTTATATCCTTATAATGTCTATCTGTAAATACAGAGCTAGCACTTTTCAAATTTAGACTAGGAGGTAGGAAGAATGGATTTGAGATGTTGATTTGAAAATCACCTGCACAGAGTTGGCAATTGGTGCAGTGAGAAGGGATGTGTAGGAGGCAGCTGATAGATGTTTCTCTCTCATTGATGTTTCTAACTCTTTATCCCTCTCCCTTCCTCTCTATAAAAGAAAAAAAAAAAAGAATGAATCACATAGAAAGAGACATAATCCTGAATGCTCACTGTGTCACTTCACAGTATTCCATGTGCCCAAGACTGGGAAAAAATAGAAATGAGCAGATAGAAAGCAAGAAACAGACCAAAAATAAAATGGCTGATTTTTTCTAAAATGTCTAGTTAACAGTTTATGTTTTCCTTGACCTTATATTTACAGAGATTCTCAATACGTTCTAACATTCAAAATTTATGTTTAGTTTTGTTCTGGACATGAAATATGAATGAATGTAAGCAAGGGACTTTCTAAGGCAAGTGGCTGTTGGCACATTCCAAATTAAAACTAAGCAAAAAATTATTGAATGCCTTCCATTAGTAAGGAAGTTTCTCCTTTGAGCACCCACTAAATACACTGTTAACTCATTCTAAAACCTTCAAATACCCAGCTCACCAATTTTAGCCTGATCACTGGCCATCACCTGAATACACTGCATTTTCGCCTATTCCTAAAAGATATGTCCAACTCCCCCCAGTCAGCCTGCTTACCTGTCCTTGTTCCTTTCTTTTCTCTCTCTCTCCTTTTGTCCTTCCTTCCTCCTTGTCATCCCCATTTCTTTATCATTTCAAGTCTCTTCTTTGATTAATTTTAATAACATTTATCATCACTCTCATTCTGTTTCTTTGGCTATTTGAATTTGAGTAAAATTATTTTAATAAAGTCAAATATAATCATTCAATGAACATCTATTCAGATGTTCAGATGTCATACTGCATATGACAGGCACTACACTAAGTTACTTGAAATAAAATATTACTCTGAGACCCTCAGTCTATTGCAGGATATCCCATTTTTCTTAAAAACCATTTAAATTTTAAATTATCAGGTAGATGTGGTTGTGCAAATTGCACAAGCCACAGATAAAGAAGGCTAGAGAAATCAGGATACTATCTGAAGACTATGGTTTGATGTTCATAGTTAGTGCAAAAATGTACGGCTAAATTTTGTTTCCTAAATGTTATGGACATGATTGGAAACATTTCTTATAAAGCCAGTCATTTAAAAGCATATATCTCAATAGTTTACAGTTTCTTTTTTTTAAAATTAAATCTTTATTGTTCAGATTATTATAGTTGTTCCTCTTTTTTCCCCCCCATAGCTCCCCTCCACCCGGTTCACCCGCCACTGTCCTCATCCATAGGTACACGATTTTTGTCCAGTCTCTTCCTGCACCCCCCACACCCCTTTCCCCGCCAAGAATAGTCAGTCCACTCCCTTTCTATGCCCCTGATTCTATTATAATCACCAGTTTATTCTGTTCATCAGATTATTTATTCACTTGATTTTTAGATTCACTTGCTGATAGATGTGTATTTGTTGTTCATAATTTGTATCTTTACCTTTTTCTTCCTCTTCCTCTTCTTAAAGGATACCTTTCAGCATTTCATATAATCCTGGTTTGGTGGTGATGAACTCCTTTAGCTTTTCCTTATCTGTGAAGCTCTTTATCTGACCTTCAATTCTGAATGATAGCTTTGCTGGATAAAGTAATCTTGGTTGTAGGTTCTTGGCATTCATCACTTTGAATATTTCTTGCCACTCCCTTCTGGCCTGCAAAATTTCTGTTGAGAAATCAGCTGACATTCGTATGGGTACTCCCTTGTAGGTAACTGTTTTTCTCTTGCTGCTTTTAAGATTCTCTCTTTGTCTTTTGCTCTTGGCATTTTAATTATGATGTGTCTTGGTGTGGTCCTCTTTGGATTCCTTTTGTTTGGGGTTCTCTGCGCTTCCTGGACTTGTAAGTCTATTTCTTTCACCAGGTAGGGGAGGTTTTCTGTCATTATTTCTTTAAGTAGGTTTTCAATATCTTGCTCTCTCTCTTCTTCTGGCACCCCTAAAATTCGGATGTTAGTACACTTGAAGTTGTCCCAGAGGCTCCTTACACCATCTTCGTATTTTTGGATTCTTTTTTCATTTTGCTTTTCCGGTTGGGTGTTTTTTGCTTCTTTGTATTTCAAATATTTGACTTGATTTTTGCAATCTTCTAGTCTGCTGTTGGAACTCTGTATAGTATTCTTTATTTCAGTAAGTGTATGCTTACGAAGAGATCTTCAGATTCCCCTTCCTTTTTGGGGGTTTGGAGACTCCCAGATGAGGCCCAGCTGTGAAGCAATGCAAGCTGCTGTGGGGCCTTGGGCCTTCTCTTGGAAGTTCTGGGTCTGTCTGGCCCAGCTGCAGTTTGTTAGGTAATTTTCAGATTGCAAAGGGCCAGGGCATTCATATGCAAAAGCCTCTGCTGCAGCCTGGGTGGGGTGGGGACTCGGGGAATCAACAGGGCAGAGCTAACAGCTATGGCTGCTCCTCAGTCCTGCCCTAAGAGGCCCCGCGTCTCAGTGTCCTGGTAATCGCTGCAAGCACCTCTGAGAGAAAACCGCCCTCCAGTTCCGAGTCCTGCCTGCTGCCAGACAGTCCAGTTTCTCCCTGTATGAGTCTTGGTCCCCAGAGACTCATCTGGAACTGGAGTTCAGAGCAGTCGGAAGCTTGTGACTCCCTCCCGATTCAAAAAGACAGCCGCGTGCTCAGTTGCCAGCCCTTGCTGCATGTGCCTCTATACCTCTGCACTTTACTTCCGCACCTCCTATGAGTGTCAGTGTGCTTTTCTCTTTCCTTCTAGTTGTAGAATTTCCACTCAGCCAGCCTTCCTGTGGTTCTGGATGATGTCCATTTTGTCTTTTAGTTGTATTTTTGAATTTGTTGTGGGAGGCAGCAATTTCCGGTGTTTACCTATGCTGCCATCTTGGTTTTTTCTACAGTTTCTAAGACAAATATTTTTATTTCAAGTTGCTTTATCTAAAATAATTTCTGGTCTTGCTAACTATTTCTTAATTTCTATTTTCTTTTGAGTTCAAATATTAGTATCTTAAATTCTTTCAAGAGTCATAATGCTATATCTTTTTTTGTTGTCAGTGGGCCATTTGAAATTTACATGTCTTGTCAATATTTCAAATGTTATTATTTTTAATATTTCCCATTGCTAAAGAAACATTCATCTGAGGAAGTAAGTTGCTTATGAAACATTTGTTCTTTACCCATACTGAATTATATTACTTATATATAACTAATACTTTTCTGTAATTTAATTTTTTAATAATTTCCACTTTTGTTATTGTTTTAAATAAACTAGGGGTATAATGATTTAATCTGAATATTTTTAATTCTATTTTCACTACTAAATGTTCACCCAGTTGATAAGGCATGTATAGTTGTTGTAATTAGTGTGGTTTATAATTATACATATCCAGATTAAACAAGACAAATGGCAGGGCCAGTAATGGCATCATATTAAGACTGTAAATATATTGAAAAAATCTATTTAGAAGTATAATTATAAAAAGGGAATGAGAGCTGTTTTAAAATCATTTTAGTATTAATAATCACATTTACCAAAGGGTATTACAGAAATCACATAAGCAAAAGATATTACAAAGTATTATTTAAAGAAACAATTGGAACTCACACTTCTTAATAACTTTCTACTCCTGGCCAAATACAAAATGAGTCTAATCTACCATGATTAATTGCTTATGTTTTTTCCAAACTATATAATTGAGAAACAGAGTAATCAATGATATAAATGTAACTCTAATGTATCTTTCATGCACAGCTTTAATGGCTTTTATTCTCGCCAACATTTCCTATACATAAGAGCAAACCATATTTGCAAAAGATTGGTTCTACTATTGCTCTGATCCCAGGTAACTTGTAAGTGAATTTTTTATCACATCAAGCATATAAATACATTTTAAGATAAAAACATATTTTGTTTTTGTTTTTAATGGATTAATGTAGCAAATGCAATGAAACGTAATGCACTAAACAAATGTAAGGTTTTATTGCATCTTTTAAAAATATTTTTTTTCATTGAGGGAGGGAGAGGGTGAGAGAGATAGAAACATCAATGATGAGAGAGAATAATGGACTGGCTGCCTCCTATATGATTGGGGGATCGAGCTGGCAACCTGGGCATATGCCCTTGCTGTGAATCATACCATGACCTCCTGGTTCATAGGTTGATGCGCAACCACTGAGCCACCACAGATGGGCTATTATTGCATCTTAACAAAAACTCAAGCAAAATAAAGAATCTGACTTCCTGTACTTCGTGCAATTTCTGAACTGCTCCAGAAAAAAACTGGCTAGGGAGCTGTCTCCTGCTCTTCTGACTATGCACCTTCTCTACAGCCTTCAACACGGCCCTGGTTGCCTACCAGGATACTACTCAGAACTCACTGACATCGGCTGAATGACCCTTCATCACCTCCAGTCCTCTCTTACAACTTTCATTAAAAGAGGTCAAACGCTGCCTCAGAGCCTGTTAGCAGCTCCCACCTGAAAGTCACCCAATTTTCATTTACAATTTCTTAGTTATTTGTGATGTATTTTTCATCAGTGTTCTTTCTTCAGCTTCCAATTCTTCCAGAGTCCTTGCTATGCCTGCTCAGAGAACTTCCTCTGATTAGAGGAGTTAAGTTGACACTGAGGGAAGTTTAATTTACTTCTACATTTTTTTAAAGATCTTTCTTTCTGCCTTATAATTGATAAAACAGCATTCCCAACAACTCTGAAGCTTCCCTTTCTGTGATAAATTTAGTTTCATCCCATAATACCTGTTTAATATTAAGAAGGTAACAGAAATTTGTGTTATTAGGGAAGATCTCTCAAATAAATATATTTTTCCTCAAAAATAAGCCTGCATGGTTTTATCTCCTGTAATATGTCATAAATACATAAGATAAAACATAAAGAATTATTTCAAAATATTTGTTTTCTTATTCCAGAGCAATAAAGAAAGCTGTTTAAGAGAATTCTTCTAGTGATTGGTGTTAATGTTGTCATTGCAACCAATTTTTCTACTCACCTAAGATTCATTACTGAAGCACCTAGCTTAAAGTATTTACAAAATTAAAAAGCCATAACTCTGCATTAAACATCTCTGTAGTTATGCCAACGGAGATAAAATTTATGATGACTCTTAATTGTGAGGCTCTGAAGCCTGAACTCACAGGCCATTGCACTTTTCAACCAATGATCTCCAAGTACTTTCCCAATAAGGGCGATTGAAAGTGTTTCACACAAGAGCAAATACAAGTGCCTCACCAAATCATGGAGCAAATTTCAAACTCGCTCATGAACTGAACTCTCATAAAACAATTAGTGCCTATATTTATATGGATATGTCATAAAGTTATGGCATACCGTTACTTATCCATTGTAAAGACCAAAAATATGTACGTTGGTCCATTTTGTGTATTAACATTTCATAAAAACATGTAGGATTCTGTTTCAGGATATGGGCAGTGGGAACCACCTGTAGATGGAATGAATTCTCAAATGCCCATCAGAACGGAGAGGACAGCGTACATGGGCTGCCTAAACTGACAAATGTTTACGTATCGGTACTTTCCTTGAGATCTTTAAATACATTTTAGTGTTTGGAGGTGAAAATATCTGCACTCTGGAAAGACGGAATTAGCCAAACTAAATGTTAAAAGCATTGTAAAGACAGGGTGTGAGAATATCAGCACGCTGGTCAGCTCCTCCTGCCGCAGGTTCTTCCTCGGCCTGCGCGGAGTAATCTGCACACAGAAAAGACTCGTCTTGTTCTCTGCCTTTATATCTTCCCTGGACAGGACATGGTTTTTACATGTTTTTGGTGGTAAGTTTATCTTTATTTCAACTTTCCTGGGCTAATAACTATATTGAGTGTAGGACCTTCGTTCCAGGTCTGTTCCAGTACATAGCACACTGTACTAGCAATCAGCATTCATGCTCTTGTTAGATCTTTGTGATTTCGCATCTCTGGGGGAAGGAAACGCCAGTTGCTCCCTGTTGTTATCCTCCGTGCCCTCTATTGTGCCTTGTGTAAGGTGGCACTCAGCGAGAATTTGAAAATGGACAAAGGAACAAGTAGAAAAAAGTATAATCAAGGTTAATATTTTGCTCATCATATCTACTTTGGGTCTATTTTTCCCAATAACACCTCCAAGGATTGCAAGGAGTAGGAAAGCACCTTTCCAGGGCCATCTCTGATGCTTAATCCACGCATGTTGGAAGAAGCAGCTGAATATGGCATGAATATGTGCACTCTGTCTGTACCAAAATGCAAACCACAAGCAAATACTAAGCTGCAACCAGTGTGGATGTTTTATATAGTGCAGTGCTCAAGGTAAAATCTCTTCACATTTATCTGTGCAGAAAAAGAGTATAAATTTGGTTCATGACTTCATGTCATTAGAGTACAAAGAAATGAATGTCCTGCTTTTCCTTGTGTGTGTTTTTAATATATTTTTATTGATTTTGAAGAGAAAGGGAGAGGGAGAGAGAGAGAGAAAAATCAATGATGAGAGAGAATCATTAACTGGCTACCTCCTGCATGCCCCACACTGGGGATCGAGCCCACAACCCAGGCATGTGCCCTAACCAGTAATCCAACTGTGACCTCCTGGTTCATAGGTCAATGCTCAACCACCAAGCCATGCTAACCAGGCACTTTGAAAACTCTTCCTTCTAACCTTCTACTGGGCAACCAGTCAGCAGACAACTCCAGAATCACATTTCATAACACAATCCCGGGAATCCAGTGGCCACAGAAAAGCCTTTATTGTTATTAGTTTCAGGACCTCTGGGATATTAATTCATCATTGCACTCTCTCATCACTCCATCCATTATGCCTGTCTATATAGCTCACGTGGAGCAAAAAAGAATGACATAGTTTCCCACTAAAGCAATAGCATGAGATTACCCACACAATTACTTTCAGTGTGGGTAGGGAATTTTCTATCCCAGCAGAAATGACTACCCTCTGCTTTAGAAATATCCTTGTTGCCATGGCCTTTTAAAGCTGCTACATAAGTGAGATTAGTAATATTAATCTATTCTTTGGCTGGGAAAGATCTTGTGTGTGGAAAATTAAATAGGGCCATCCATTTTAGAACTGAAATGCTAAGCTAAAACCTTCTTTTGCAGCTTCATCCTTTTTCTAGAGTGCGGTGCATGTGTCAGTGTTATAGGAAAGCATCCTGGCTTTCTTCCTTTGTTTGGATCCAGTTTTACAAACAACCGTAGTATCCATTTCCTCGGCTTACAAAATCTGTGAAAAAGCAAGGCAGAGAGAACCAGCCATTTTATTCTTCCTTCAAAATGCATGAAAATATCAGCTGCCTTTTCCATATATAAACATCAAGGACTGATACAAAGCAAATGAGTTTACCTCATTAACCAATAAATGTGGGGTTTTCCCCCACGGTCCTGTGAGTTAATTTGCAAAATTCACTTGCAAAATTCAAGAGATTACCAGCTAGTCTTTGGATAAACTAGAAATGTAATTTTGTCTCTCACAAAAACAGAGGCTTTGTGCTAACAAAGATTTTTCTCTGAACATTGCTTTTCACCCCTTAAAATGAATGGTAATAAGTACCTGCTGGAGAACAAGCAACTCACTTCGCTTCTGAGACAGAGGCGGAGCGCCATCTTCTGGTTTGGGGCCTCCATGACAGTCTGGGCAGCAAGCAATTCAGAGAGGAATTAAATGCTTTCTTGTGATCATTTTACTGGCAAAGGCCAGTCTTGACTTGTGTAAGAAAACCTTTCGAACACCAACACACTAAGTGCAATGGTCTCAAGAAAAAGTGCATTTCTAGATCACTGAATTTATTCTAATCCTCTTCAGCTATTTGGAAGTAGCATTTATTTAACTACTGTTTTCTTCATTTCCTTTGAAGAGTAGGCAGTCCAGGAACAGGAGGAAGGAAAAAACGCATTTATTGAGCCTTCTCCCTATGAAAATGGAAATTAATAACTCTCACACCTGGAGCCTGCTCCTCACAAATCACTTCATCTATTTAATTACTTAAATAACCAAAATATTAGAGTGTCGCTACTTTATACAGGAAAAAAAAATTCAGAATGCAGTCCTCCTGGTACTATTACGGTTTTTTAAAGTGGTATTTATTCTACTGTCTATAAAACCAGTTCTGAACTGAGAGACCTGCTATAGTGTTAAAAAAAAAATAAGAGTTATTTTCAGTTGCTTTTCCAAAGGAGCTTCTATTGATGGGGAAAACAGAAAGTTTTAAATCTCAAAAAAAAAAAAAATCCATTCTTGCAGTGGCTTTGCCTTGCTATCATTCTAGAGTCCAAGCCTGTCATAATAAATGCAACCATAAATCCATGGCAGGCGACTCTGAACCTATCAGCTTCACAAGGAAGCATTTCCAGACCATAAATAGAGGCTGATTGAAAACCAAGGTCAGGTCGTCATAACAATTTATGGAGCTATTTAAGGAAACTGCCCAGGACTTAATCCCAATGAACAAGAACAATTTCCACAAATGTGACTGTATCCTATATGGAAATTCTTGAATAAATAAACACATAATAGAGTTGTTATGCTATGTGCTCTCTATTTTTGTGAACAAAAAGCAGTGGACAAAAAGATAAACAACCAATTTAAAATAAGACCTGAAACAAAGAATGAAGAAATGGATCAAGGAGGGAGTCAGTGCATATTTCTGTGCAGACACTCAGACTCAGAGTCTACTCATTCCTACCCTCTACAGCTCACGAATTTCTCCTCATATCAGCTCAGTCATGACTTCCTCGGAGAAAGTTTCCACTGACCTCCCTGACTAGGTCAAATTGCCCTATTATATACTTCCTAACGCATGTATCTTAACTTTATAGCTTTTAGCACAAATGTAGTTTTATGTGATAGCTGATTGACTTATGTCTCTCATTTTGAACGGTGGGCTTCATAAAGATACCATTGTATCCTGAATGCCAACATCATGTGTAGAATTTAAAAATGGTAATGGACAGGTGTTTGATAAGTGAGTGAATTAAACAACCAATGAAAAATGTAAAGAATTTGACAGTAAGTCAAGTTTATATCTTATTTGTATTCTTTTCTTTGTGTATTATATGCTAAGCTCTTGCTCTAGTCAACAAATGAAAAAATTTAATAATAACAAATGGAGTTGAGCCATATTCTCAGGAAGATAAGATACCTACTTGAAATTAATTAAGTTCTTGAATATAGTGGGGAGAGAAGGCTGAAGCAAGGGGACTAAGTGCATAGAAGTGGAGGAATGGCAGCCGCCTGGCGATGTGTGCATGCCCAGATGTGTTTAGCGGTGACTGAACAGAGGGAGAACTGGGAAAAGGAACCTGGATCCGGAACGGGAAGAGTCAGTACACATGTTACAAAGCTGAGGTCAGGAGCCAAACTCCAGAACAGTATCTACTGTAAGCTGCTTTCCCTTTGCACACACTCAGAATGGAAAGAAAAGTCAAATGAGAGTACTATTTTATTTGAATTAAAATTTCATCATGCTTCAAAATCAGAAATGACTGTATCAGAAATGGCTTCAAAGCACAATAAGGAAATAGACCCAACATTAAATTATCCCGTCTGTTAAATTACGCACCATTTTCCACATATTCTCAGAATGATGGGGAAGAATACACAGGAAATTATTTCCAGCATTAGATCAGAAAAAATTAAAGAACATTTTCTGTGCAATTTACATATGGAAAACAAAGTTCTTAATGCCATTGAAAGCCTCTAAAACACTTTGAGCTGCATTTTCTGAAGACAAGGGCTAACCGCTACACGAAGAGACAACTGATCTGATGCACATTTTGAACGTCAACTATGTCAAAGGAGTTAGAGGGGATAGAAGAACTGAACCAATGTTGTGTAAGATATCTTTGAGAATACATGACAGAAGATGTCTTAAAACAGAGCTTAGCTGATTCGCCTTGGGAAGCCTCCATATCCTGTTTGCATGCAGAACATCCTGCCATTTTCCTTTCCTTTCAGCCTTTTCAACTTTAAGACCCAAACATCTTGGAAGTTCATATGAGACTGGGTCATATCGCTATCACTGGTGTGTTGGGGCGTGGCAGAGACTGCTCCTGAGGAGTCTGTCCTCCAACCACAACTCTGCTCCACCTTTTGATCTGAAAAATCAGAGACCCAGAGAAAGAGGCAAACATCAACCACAGGCAATGCAGTGTGGTGGTAACAGCTCTACCATTAGTTCAAAGTCAAGACTAAGTAAATTTGAATTGAATTTGCATTCTTATTGAAGGCCTATTATAAAGGATATATACCATTCACATAATACAGATGTAGAAGAAACAAAACATTAAAGATATAAATATTTGTTTCTGTTTCAAAACTTAACACTAAAATTCAGTTCATCTTCTGCATGTTTCTCTGAGTGGTCCTATTATCCTTCTTGAGAAATAGAAATGGACATAAATTGATAGATTTTGAAGACAGAACTAGAAAGGGTAAGTAACCAATGAATTAGGAAGAAGCAGGAGAGCGTAGATGCTTGGCAGGTAAACTGTGGACTCAGGTGGCCTGGGCCTGATTCTGGCTCTTCTGCTTAGTAGTCAATCACCTCCACTGCCTCAGTTTCCTCACTTATAAAGCGAAGATAATAACAGTACCTACCTCACAGGGTTTGGCAGATAACTAAAGGATAGGGCATACATGAAGTGTTGGAAACTGTTCCTGGCATGCATTAAAACCATTATTTTTAAAGAATTAACAGTTTACAAATGACCAAAGTTGTTCAAGACAATTCAATGTCAGTCCTGGGACCTATAACTCATGAAGTGTGGGTGAATTATAAGTAGTTTTTTAAAAAAAATAGTTAAGAGACAGTATTAGATGAGAAAATTTAATTGTTTAGTTCTAACTATCATAGGGGGAACAATGCAAATAATAAATTTTTAAAAAGGTCTATTAACACATTGATTGATGATAAATAGCTAAGAAAGAAGAATGCATTCCTAGCAAAATGGCAACATGAAAAATAATCAATGGGCTTACAGCAGCTGATTTTCGATCTAGGCTCCATCGCTGCTCGTTAGGGGATCTCTCTGGTATTCAGGAGTTTGGGGTTTGGTGGATATTTTTTATGATAAATAGGAATATTTAAAAAACTCTCATGAGCTTGAAATAAGGATTAATTGAGAAAATGTGTGTAAATAGCACTCAGTGTCTGGCACATGGTAGGTATTCAACAAAAGTGTTCCATTCTTGCCTTTTAAGAGTGATGCTATGAGGTCAGCCCGGCCTTTCCACAACACCAGCCTGTGGTGCCACAGTCAGAGGCAGAGAAGGAGGCTGAGCCGACAACTGGTCTACCTGGGAAACCACTGACTGTTCCAACAATGTACCTCTCATCAGGCAAAGGCAACTGAAATAAAGTTGGGGTCCAAAAATAAAAGAAAGAGGAAGACTCTCCTTTCTGGAGCCTCAAATTCTTTATCACCAAGATTAGTAGATCAGTGCACCTTCCCAAGCTTCCCTGAATGCAGAGAAATGTCATGGCCCTTAGTGACTGTCTTGTCCTCAAGGACAGCCACAGACCTCGGACACACACACAAAAAAACGTTCTTGAGGAAGCACTGTAAACAATCTTAGGTCTTTAAATTCATAGAATCCTGATGTTCCCACAGGTTACATGTTGTCTCTATCAATCTTTCCTTTATGGTAGTATATCAGATGGCTGACATTTCATGTGGGTTTTTTTTTTCCTTTTGCTTGCTCATATTAGCAAAGATAATAAATTTTCTATTTTACATTAAATGTATTGCTAAACTAAACTCAATGCTCTAAATAGATGAGTGACTGATATTTGCAGAAAATAGTGCTTTCATAGTCCTGAGTATGAGGGTAGGATAGCATTTGGCAGTTAAGATCGAAACAACATACTTTAAAAGCTGAAAGAGAATAGGATTCAATAGGGGAGGGAGTGTATTAAGAAAAATTACCACATAAAATATTTTCCCAGATATATTCCTGTCTGTGCGTATTCACATATGTTGGTAGGAATGTAAAATATCTTAATTCCCTTAGAACATATCCAAAAAAGTGTGAAAGCCATGGGTTAAAAGAAGGGTAAGCAAATTTTTTTATGTAAAATCCAAGATAGTAAAAAATGTTTTTGTTGGGGTGTTTTTGGACTACAATCTCTGTTTCAACAACTCAACTCTGCTTTTCAAGCACCATAGACAATACATAAACAAAGAGTTACGGTTGTGTTCCAATAAAACATGTTTTACAAAAATAGGCAGCCAGTGGATTTGGCCCACAGGCTAGAAGATAAAAGAAATGAGGCTTTTTCCACTTAGTCTCTCTACAAATGAGAAAAAAATAGGTATTAACTTGACACCAAAAAAAACTGTTCTATCAGTCATCAAGTGATTCTCTTGGGTGGTAGGCGCACAGTACAATATACAGGTCTTATAACATGGAAACCCATACTTGAAATCTGTATGTTCATGTTGACCCATGTCAACCCAATCAATTTAATAAATAAATATTAAAAAGTTGTTCTCATTTAAACAAATGGGAACAGGATGTGACATTTTTAAGTGTTCTAATATGGTCTCTACCTCTCATTTTCCATTTTACCTTTTTGACATAGTGTTTAGCACCAGGCTCCGAAAGAATTCTCTAATATTCCTACTTTTCCCTACTGAAAACTCTTTGGATTGCCAATTTCCAATTTATTTCTTTAATCTACTTCTCATGCTCTTTTGTAAGTCTGATATGCCTGCCTTCTTTCTCTTTCAACCAATCCTCATCAGCATTTCACAATTAATGATATCACCTTACATGGGGCCCTCAGAGCTTTCTAACTTCGTTTTTCAGACTTGGTCACTTCTCTGGTATGGAGTATATGGTTTTGAAGCTGCTCAATACACTGTGAAAATACATAAAATACTAAAATAAATCCAAAACTTGCAGCCTTGGCTCTTTTGAGTCTCTTTTCCCAGTGAAGACTTTGGTAGCTAAAACCTCCATATTTACAGAAAATCAACCAACTCAAGAGAATTACTTAAAAGGACAATAACCAGGCAAGGTGCTCCTTAAAATTATAGTCACACATTAGAGATAAAAGTGATACTGTTCTACAGAACTTGGCTGGAGATCCTGGCTAGAGAACCCAACTATGCTGATCAACTGAACGCTGCCTCTGAGTCATTCCTTCTTCTCCGACTCCGTCCACACCTTTGGGAACCCCTGGACCTGCTGGGGCTGGACCCCAACAGTGTTTTATACCCTTGGAGAATAAATCTTTGTTATGTGAAAAAAAACAGTGACACTGTTCTGTGGATATTTGATGGGCACATGAAAGTGTGTTCTGGGGTATTGGTAATCACGCCTTACAAAGGTTTCGAGAAAGATTACCGAAGAGAGAGACAAGAACTAGTTCATTCTAAAAAGTCTGTAAAAAAAAAAAAACTGTTTTGGAAAAGTGTTCAAGGAACTAATTAAGTTTATCTTATAAAAAATAAAAATTCTGTGACAACATAAAGATGGCTCTCATAAACTCAAGAGAATTGATTAAGGACCACAGTGTAATCTATTCTTCATATTTAAAAGGTGAACCCATTTTTGCTGATATAACTCCTCAGGCAAGGAAAACAAAGGGGAAAATAAACAAATGGGACTTAAAAAGCTTTTGCACCGTAAAAGAAATCATCAACAAAATGAGAAGGCAACTCAATGAATGGGAGAGCATATTTGCCAATGATATATCTGATAATAGTTAATTTCCAAAATATATAAGTAACTTATACAACTCAATGGCAAGAAGATAAACAACCCAATCGAAAAATGGGCAAAGGATCTGAATAGACACTTCTCTTGAAAGGACATACAAATGGCCAATAGACATAGGAAAATAAAATGCTCAACATTACTAATTATCAGAGAGATGCAAACTAAAACCACAATGAGATCACCTTACACGTGTCAGATGGCTATCACCAATGAATCAACAAACAAGTGCTGGAAAGGATGTGGAAAAGGGGAACATTCATGCCCTGTTGGTAGGAATGCAGACTGGTGCAGTCACTATGGAAAACAGTATGGAATTTCCTCAAATAATTAAAAATGGAGCTACCTTTTGATCCAGCGATCCTACTTCTGAAAATATATCTGAAGAAACCCAAAACACTAATTTGAAATAATATATGCACCCTTAAGTTCGTGGCAGCATTATCCTATCTAATAAAGAGAAACACGGCAATTGGCGTATGACCGCTGCCCTTCCCATTGGCTAATCAGCGAGATATGCAAATTAACTGCCAGCCAAGATGGCGGCCGGCAGCCAGGCAGCTTGAAACTAACATGAAGCTTGCTTGCTTCAGTGACGGAGGACTCCAATGTTCCCCACCTGCCTTGCCGGCCTCTGAGCCTGCAGTTTAAGAAACATTGTAACAAATATAGAAGCTAAACAAAACCCCAGAAACCTGCTTTCAGTGAGCCGGGATCTCAGAGCTGGAGTTGATACAGAATTTTGATTATAGAACCGAAACAAACCAGATACCTGCTTTCAGGAGCAGAGGCCTAAGAGCTGGAGCCTCAGAGCTAAAGCTGGCCCAGAATAATAAAAAAAAAAAAAAAGAAAAAAAGGAGCGGTTGGGAGCTTCCATCACCCGCCAGCCTGAAAACAGCCCTCAGCCCCTCACCCAGACTGGCCAGGCATCCCAGTGGGGACCCCCACCCTGAAGGGTGTGTGACCAGCTGCAAACAGCCATCATCCCCTCACCCAGGCTGGCCAGGCACTCCAGTGGGGACCCCCACCCTGAAGGGTGTGTGACCAGCTGCAAACAGCCATCAGCCCCTCACCCAGGCTGGCCAGGCACCCCAGTGGGGAACCCCACCCTGAAGGGTGTGTGACCAGCTGAAAACAGCCCTCAGTCCCTCACCCAGGCTGGCCAGGCATCCCAGTGGGGAACCCCACCCTGATCCAGGACACCCTTCAGGGCAAACCAGCCAGCCCCCACACGTACACCAGGCCTCTATCCTATATAGTGAAAGGGTAATATGCCTCCCAGCACCAGGATCAGCGGAGCCGCGAGGCCTCCCGGCACCAGGATCAGCGTGACAGGGGCCAGTGCCCAAACCCCCTGATCGCCCTGCGGCTCTGTGTGAGAAAGGGGGTGGGGCCACAACCTCCCTATCGGCCCTGCTCTGTTCGTGACAGGGGAGGCGCCCCAACCTCCTGATCAGCCCTGCTCTGTGCCTGATACGGGGGAGCTCCCCAACCCCCTGATCGCCCTGCGGCTCTGTGGGTGACAGGGTGTGGAGCCCCAACCCCCCCCCCCACGGGCCCTGCTCTGTGTGTGACGGGGTAGAGCCATAACCTCCCCATTGGCCCTGCCCTGAGTGTGACAGTGGCCGTGCCCCCATCCCCTGATCGGCCCTGCTCTGTGGGTGATAAAGGGCAGCACCCCAACCCCCTGATCCGCCCTGCTCTGTGTGTGACAGGGGGGAGCTCCTCAACCCCCTGATGGGCCCTGCTCCGTGCATGACAGGGTATGGAGCCCCAACCCCCCTGATGGGCCCTGCTCTGTGTGTGACAGGAGGCAGCGCCCCAACCCCCTGATCCACCCTACTCTGTGCGTGACAGGGGGTGGCTCCGCAACTTCCCTATCGACCCTGCCATGAGTGTGACGGGGCAGTAACCCAACCCCCCAATCGGCCGTACCCTGAGCGTGACTGAGGGTGGCATCGCAACCTCCAGATCCACCCTGCTCTGTGCATGACAGGGGGTGGCGCCCCAACTCCCCAATCGACCCTGTTCTGAGCCCGACCAGGGGCTGCACGTAGGGATTGGGCCTGCCCTCTGCCACCCGGGAGCAGGCCTAAGCCAGCAGGGCGTTATCTCCCGAGGGGTCCCAGACTGCGAGAGGGAACAGGCTGGGCTGAGGGACCCTCCTTCCCCCCCGAGTGCACAAATTTTTGTGCACCGGGCCTCTAGTTTAAAATAATCAAGATCTGGAAAGAGCCCAAGTACCCATCAGATGAATGGATAAAAAAGCTGTGGTACATTTGAACAATGGAATACTACTCGGCCATAAAATTAAAATTAACAAAAGGAAATTGTGCCTTTTGCAACAGCATAGATGGACATGGAGAGTATTGTGCCAAGTGAAATAAGTCAGTCAGAGAAAGACAAATACTATGTGATCTCACATATATCTGGAATCTAAAGAACAAAATAAACATACAAACAAAATAGAAACGGACTCATAGATACATAGAACAGACTGACAGCTGTTAGAGGGGAGGGGTGTTGGGAGACAAGATGAAAGAGTGTGAAGGGATTAACCAAAATACAGATATACGTAACAAATAGACACAGAAAAGAGTGTGGTGATAGCCAGAATAAAGGGGATGGTAGGTAGGTGGAGGTGGACAAAGCAGGAGAAAATGGGGACAGAAAGAGACTTTAATTTGGGTGATAAGAGCACAACACAGTAAGAGGATGATCTTTCATTGAGCTGTACACTTGAAACCTGTATGTTTTTATTAACCCATGTCACCCCAATAAATTCAATTAAAAATAAAATAAACAAAATGTCGATACTAAAGAATCAATCTTCAGAGTGAGTAAGGAATTTCTATATATCTCAAGATGGTTCTCAAAAAGCCTATTTAGAAAAGTCTTTTCAGAGAGACTTTTTAGGAAAGACTTTATGTATATCAAATTAATTTCTACTAATTTTTATTTAATTTATACTATTAAATATCTTAGTTCTAAGTGTACTTATACTAATTTAAATTCTAATAATAATTGTAATACATATTAAAAAACAAGCCTGAAATAATTTTGATATTTAACTAAACATTTCCAGCTTTTCCAATACATAAAACAAAGCCTTTATAACTATGATCAAACACTTCTTCAAATCATTTAACCCAACCAAAGCTCAACTGCTAAGAAGAAACCAAGCTTCAAAATCATGATTGGGTTTATTATTATAGATTTGATTTCCAGAATGGTTATATATTAGTCAGCTATTTCCATATTGATGATCCTTAACAACCAAGTCTCAGTAGATCACAAGCAGCAAACATGTTTATCTTGCTCATGCATTTCGGATTTTCTGGAGCAGATCTGCTTCTAGAGGTCTAGTTCAAGTCTGCTCCAATAGTTTCTCATCCCAGGAGCTGGGCTAAAGAAACAACTTCCTAGGACATTGCCCTTCTCATGATGCACATCAGGAGCACAAGATAATGAACAGGAACACTCAATGCCTCTTCAAGTTCACTCAGCACCAGCCCACTGAATTTTGCCCCATATTTTATTGGACACAATATGTCAGGTGGCCAAGCTTATAGTCAAAGGGATGAGGAAGTATGCTTTACCCACAGGTAATTACTCTGTAATTATTCAGCAAGGGCATGGATTAATAATGGATAAAGAATACTATCTACATAGACTGTATAGGAAATGTATTAAAATAGATTTTATGTAAGCTCTTGACATGAGGACCCAATTTTTATGAAAGACTGTGTGGCAAGAAAATATAAAAACAAGTGCAAGGAAGGCACCAACATGATGAATTGCCATGAAAGCTGAAGAATTTTGTACTTGGTAATGACAACTCTAGAGCACCGAGAGCAGCGAGTTGCTGCAGCATGTAATTCCTTCAGCCTGAACTCGTGTATAAAGAAAGAAGAAATATTTCACTGGGAAACTTTATGACAGGTTTGTTGTTTTTTTGTGGGTTTTTTTTTTAAGGAAGAAACAAAAATGGTTTCAAGATGTTTAAACTGACAAGAAATTAGAGTGCCATTTGGGCATATGAAAAGATGTCAGGTTTAATTCAGAACACACAGAATTTGGGGTGATTTCAGATCATGTATATAGATTTTCCTGAAAACATTTAGAAAAATGAGATTGAAATCTGGCTCAGAGCTGAAGACATAAAGGTAGGAGGAGTCAGAAGTTTAGATGTGATGATTAAAGCTTTCGGCATAGGTGTCATTGAAGGAGTAAATGGGTGAAAAGAATGAATTTATAGACAGAGGTCTCAGTGACACCAGTTTTTAAACTGGAAACAAAGAAAGGTGACCAAAAATAAAGGGGGGGAGAAAGGGAAGGAATTATCTGTTATGGGCTAAATGTTTGTATCCTCCTAAAATCCATATGTTGAAACCCTACCCACCAATGTGATAGTATTAGCTGGTGGGTCTTTGGGAGATCGTTAGGATTAGATGAGGTCATAAGTGTGAAGCCCCCAAGAATGGGATTAGTGTCCTTATAGGGGTTATGAGAGAGCTTGCTTCTCCTCCCTGTATCTGCCATGTGAGGATCCAGTCTGCAAGCCAGTCACAGAGTCCTTCTAGCAGCCTGATCTTACACATCTAGACTCCAGCACTGTGGGGAATAGATTTTGTTATTTATGTCACCAGTCCATGGTATTTTGTTACAGCAATCATTGAAATAAGTTTCCTAGAACAAGGGACTTTGTGAGGCAGCCTAGGAAACAGGATCAAGCACAGCTGTGCCATCAGACAGACATGGGTGTTGAACCCTAACACTGCTTAGTACTGAGATATGGAGAAGAGACCTTCTGAGCTTCAGTCTCCATACAAAACGGAGCTATTGGCATGTGTTTAATAGTGAGGTTAAGACTTGTATTTCCCTTTCATCAAACATAATGGTTCCAGATTCTGAAGGTGCAGAAACAAGACTTTGTCCCAATCCTCCTAATACAGAAGTGAATGCCAGTAAAAATAATTGTTAACAATCAAGTGTCACATACTTTCTATTGATGTGGTGCGCTCCCCTTCTCATTTTTGCCTAATTCCTACTTATTTTTTAGGTACTAATTGGATTGAAAGCCTTCCCTAACCCTCAATCTGAATTATGCAACCTGTTATTCTATTTCAAAGTATGTACTCCTATTTTTCTTCATAGCACCTGCCTTCATTTATTTATTTGTATGTTTCTATCATGTCTGTCTTTGCTATTAGCTGGTCCAGAGTAAAATTCATAATTTTTGATACTGCCTCCTTTCAATATATGATCATGTCTATACTTCAGAGACCAGCACTGTCAGATGCAAATTCTCTCAAGTTTCCACTTTACCATGTTATTCACACATTCATCTATTTTCCTCCTAAAGAAAGAAGTGCTTTTTCTCTTAAGATAATTTTCTCACACTTCTCATATGTGCTCTTCATGTCCGTTAAAACTTCATACCCCCCAAACACACATGCACACATCTCTCTCTCTTTTCATCCTCTTGCTCTTGATTGGGTCCTTCTACAGAGATCAACAACAAACCAGGTCTTTCTCACCTTAAAATAATTTCTCCTCCCAACTTTCCTCCATCCACAGCACCACTCCTATTCAGAACATCCTAGGACCACTGCACCTGCTTCCCAATTACTGATTACCCATTGCTCTTCACCGCACTACAGTGAGGTTCCCATCACAGCAGTTTCATGAAACAGCTCTGACAAAAACCACCAGTGACTTCTTGATTAAAACAAAAACACGTATCTTCCATTTCGTTTTCTTGACCTCACAGTTAATTTGAGAGTTAACTACCCTGTTCTTAAAACTCAATTCCATTGGCTTCTGTGAGGCCACTGTCTCCTGGCTCTCCTCCTCCCCTGACAGTTCCTACTTGGGTCCCTTTGCTGATTCATCTTTTTCTACTTGTTCTCTAGTGATGGTAATTTCCAGAGTTCTGCTTATTTTATTATTCCTTTAAATCACACTGTGGTGCCTAAGACACAAAGATGTGCCATGGAAGAGTTTTCAAACAAAGAATGAAGTTAGAGCTGCTGTCTAGAAATTGCACATAAATCTATAACCTGTCCTATGTTCTTAATAGTTACCAAGGATATGATATACAATCATCAGGCAAAAAATAACTAAACCCACACTCATAATTTTAACTTCGTTATTATAACCTAGATCTGATCTATAGACCCATGGCTTCAATGTCTATGAGATTCATGTCCCATAGTTGTCTCAAAAACAGTGTTTCCAAACTGAACTCACAAATGTTTGCCACTTTTTTCTTCCTCCTGTATGTTCTGTCTCAATAAAAAGATGACCAGGAAACAAAATTAAAAACTTGGGAGTCAATCTAGAATCCTACTTTCCTTCCCCTCTATATTTCTAACTAGTCTCAAATCTAGTTGGTTAGACTTCCTTGATAGCTCATGTAGTTGGTTATGCTAAGCATGGGCTATTTTTGCTTGCCCACCCAAAATGTAAGAGCCACCACCTTAGATACCAAGAAAGCCACTGTTAAGATTGTATAACAAGAAGCCATTGGGTTTGGCAGAAAAGGGGTCAGTAAGAAAAAAAATATTCAGTTGATTGATGAAATCACATTCCAGATTATAGTGAATGCAATGGGCATAAACCACATTTCTGGGGCATTGTGTATCTTCATAAATAAAGGAATTTAGTAGTCCCTGAAGTCATATAAAATGAGGAAACTTGATTTTACTTCATTTTGTATATAAGAATTAAGTGATATTAGTGTATAATACCTGGTTTTGCCTTTTAAAGATCTTATTCCAGATAATATTTTCCAATTAGACTTGTATATACATAAAATCTATAAACACCAGCTTATTCAGATTTATAATGTATGATCATTGCAGCCAATTATAAACTATAAAGTTCAAATTTGTGTATTTTTCTGAAACTTTAGAGTTTATAATAAGTGAATTCAATTACTGATGTTACTACTCTAGTACTTATTTTGTACCAGGCACTTTGCTATACATGGATTATTTTTCTTAATCTCTAGAAAGCCCTGTCAGATAGCTATTGTTTTATTATTATTCTCTCATGAAGATGAGAAAACTTAGGCATTCAGAGAAAGCCAGAGCTTTCCTTAATAATAACTCCGCACCTACAACACTGCACATATCTGTTTTGATATTTTCATTTATGTAACTCATCTGATGTTGGTATTTTCATTTAGTAAAATAGCATTGATTTTTAAAACTATTTAAAATTCCTATTTTGAGTTGCTTCCACTTTTGCTACACTTAGCATCACTAAGATTAATATCCTCAGAGCTACACCTTTGCTCGTATTTTAATTATTTCCTTAAAATAAATTTCTCAAAGTGAATTGTGTTGTTCCAGGAGTACATGCATTTCTAGGGCTTTAGATCTGTTCTCCCTATTTTGGGGAGGCATGAAGTCCCATGTGCTTCTAGGCAAGGAGAGGAGCTCTCTCCCCTCCTGTAAGGTAATTAGTGCTCTCAGCTCATAGGCAATACACAAAACTGAGAAATCCATTTTCCTAAAGCATTTAAACATTGATTCTAAGCTAATTAACTAAAATCCTTTCAGCCATTTAAAATTTAATTACAAATTTAATATAATATGAAGGATTATTTAGAATATTTAAATGTCAAATAGCAGTGATAAGAACTTGCACTTATCATTTTTAAATAGCAGCATCATGAGTTCAGTTCATTTTGAAAATAAAATACCTGCATACTTGTTCTTATAACTTCCTAAAGTTGCAATATTATTAATTTCTGTATCTTTCCGGGATTATAATTTTTGGCAATTTTATGATAACCAAAAGTTAAACAAAAAAGACTGCCTCAAGTACAGAGCCTGGGCTGTCAATTTAGTTGACTTTTAGTTGAATCTTCCAAGGAATCTAAACCTAAATCTTCAGTCACCAGAATACCTCTCTCCACCATGCCCCCTTTTGAAAACTCGACTTTCTTTTTTGGAGCAGTTTTAGGTTCAAAATTAAGTGGAAAGTACAGAAAATTCCTGTCAACCCTCTGTTCCCACACTTGCTGTACCATTTTGCATTTCCATCAGCAATAAATGACCATTCCTATTGCTCTAAAAAGTAAACATAATAAATAAATAAAACAAACTAACTTTTAGTTCTTGTCTCCTTTATTTCCTCTGCATTTCTATAATTAGTCAAAATTAATATATATTGACATACTACTCTTTTTTGAATCTACTATTCAAATTTCATTGAACATTGACTCCAAATAAGCAAAGACATTGTCTCTTTCAATGTACTGTCACAAAGATCCAAGGTTTTAAGAATATCAATTAATTATTATCTCTGACTTATCAGTTAGACAGAGGTCAATTAGATTGGTCAATAGATGTACAAAAACATCCTGAAAACATGGTGATATTAATTTATCTGAATAAGATAATTTTACTATCCAAACATTTTACTCATCCTTACTTCAGATATCAATAGTGATGGATGTCAGGTTCCCTAGAGACCTCCAAACAATAGAACAAGCAAAAATATTAGCTATGATATTTTCAAGTTAAAATGAAAGACATGATAATTCCATGTGGAACTTAATTTTAGAATCATCATTAACCATCTGAAGAGTCACCCACATTTCCAAATAGACCTGCCCCCACCCTCACACCATTCTTCCCTGTTAAGAAACTAATCAGATCCTGAACACTGTCACTGGTTTTCTTCTGGAAGGACCAGGACTCCTGGAGGGGAATCAGCATAACCAGAGTGGCATGGAGTGAAACACCATTTCTCTTGCAGGTGTCAGAGTTGGAGAGATTTGGGGCGCCTGCCTAGCTGGAGCTGAGTTGTCTATGGCAGTAAATAGCCTGGCGCAGCGGTGACTACAAGTGCTATCTGTTTTTGCTCTGTGCATTGTGTGGGTCGGGATTTTTCATTTCATACTTCATTTGCACCTGCTGAGCGAAGCCACAGAATGGCAGCACTTTCCATCTCCTCGCATGTGGGAAGCAGCACATTACATAGAGCAGTGGCACCCATGCCACTCATCAAGGCCCTGGCCTGAGCCTTGACTGGGGGTGTAACTATCTTTCTTTTGCACTCCTGCATAGGTGACAAAAGAAAAAAAGGTACTATAATTGGATTAATAAGAGCACAAAACCAAAAGTAGCCTGAAATTCAATCTCTGTTTAATGTATATAATGAAAAAAAAGCTGTAATTTTTACCAAATGCTCTTTCTCAAGAAAAAAATAATAATGTCCTCTAAATACGGAGAGTAATTAACAGACATTTAAAGAGTGAGGGATGAGAATCACACTTTTAAAAGTTTGGGGGTACCCAGGCTCTAACTTGAATGATAAATATTTAGATTTAAAATATAAACATATGAACATGATTTGAAAATATGAGCACATACTCACAAGAACCAAACTAGCTTTAGAAGCCCTGCCTTTCACTTAGGATGTTCTCACCTTTGCTAGGGGAAAAGCCTGGAATACTAAACACTGCAGGTTTGGTGGAAGACACATATCACATTCAAATCAAATAATTTCTAAATAAAATCAGGAATGATGACAGAGAACCTGTAATTATAATCCATGTCTGCAAAGAAACCCAAAAAGATGTCTTGGACTCTGGAATGATTCCCATTGCCCATCATTCATATGCTATCTATACATATAAAAGCTTAAGCGACCTAACGACCAAACAACCGGTCGCTATGACATGCACTGACCACCAGGGCGCAGAAGCTCAATGCAGGAGCTGCCCCCTGGTGGTCAGTGTGCTCCCACAGCCAACCTCCCACATCTGGCCAACCTCCGCAGTCCCTTTCCCTGGCCAGCCATCCCCAATTGGTCCTGATCGGCCCCAATTGCCAGTCAGGCTGAGGGACCCCACCCATACACGAATTTGTGCACTGGGCCTCTAGTTTATATATAATGACATTTGAGAAGACACGACAACACCTAAAAATAATAACTATCCACATAAAGCACAGTGTTCTCAGAGAATTAAACGTATGTGAGCATGTTAACACAATCTAGAAGCCAACTGAGTCCACTCTATCATATAATTAACGGTATAAAGGAGGCTATTGGAGAGGATGTGACATATATGGTTGTATAGCAGATGGTGCTTTCAGTCAAAAAGGAGTATATAATTTCATAATCACAAGATACTTCTTGATTTGGGGAACAGGAGTATAGAGTGGACTTCCGTGTTCTGCAAGGAGCTCTGGAGAAGAGGCGGGGAGTTAATGAATAACCAAATTTCTATCTTCCTGTTAAGATGGTCTTTCTTTAGAGATTTGAACCATCTGAAAAATTTAAATGAACTATTCTGATGTTTAGTGGCTATGTAGAAGCCAATTCATTGCTAATCATGAGATTTAAGCTAACCTTTAAAAAATGTTAATAAAAAATAGCTGCTGTAAATGCAAATGTCATCTCTCCATTGCATTTTCATATTTTCAATATTCTATTGAGAGTGAATCTCAAACATTTGTGGATGCAAACCCCATTTAAAAAGCATAGTTAATCTCTGGTTGGTGTTGCTTGATGGTTAGAGTGCTGGCCTGCACACAGGAGGGTCATGGGTTTGATTCTCGGTCAAGGGCACATACCTAGGTTGCAGGTTCCATCCCCCCAATTCAGGGTGCATGTGGGAGGCAACCAATCAATGTTTCTCTCTCACATCAATGTTTCTCCCTCTTCTCACTATCTCCCCCTCCTTCTACTCTCTCTAAAAATCAATGGGGTAAAATATCCTCACTCCTTGGGTGGGGATTTTTATTAAAAAAAGAGCATAGTTAGGTCACAGGAACATTCTGATTCATGAAATATGCACTGAATGTTCTGGCAAAATTTCATAAAACTCCAACAATTATCAATCATCAATGTTAAGGAATTAGATTTAAATACAGTATAGATACAACTTATGACAAACTGCGCATAGTTGAAACTGTCTGATGATTCTGAAGGTGCTGCATCATCATAGCTTGCTGTGCACTGAGGACCAATATTAGTGGGTTACACGTTGAGCTCCATGAACTCACTTGTGCAGTCAACAAGATTTATTAAAGACCAGGTCTAGCCCTAACCGGTTTGGCTCAGTGGATAGAGCAATGGCCTGCGGACTGAAAGGTCCCAGGTTTGATTCCAGCCAAGGGCATGTACCTTGGTAGTGGGCACATCCCCAGTAGGGAGTGTGCAGGAAGCAGCTGGTCGATGTTTCTCTCTCATCGATGTTTCTAACTCTCTATCCCTCTCCCTTCCTCTCTGTAAAAAATCAATACAATATATATTTAATAAAAAAAAAAAAAAGATCGGGTCTATCTCAGGCATTGAGCTGGTGCCTGCAGCAAACAGTTGTACTGACCCTTCCCTGACTCTACCCTCAAAGACTTTACACTCTAACACAGAAGGTACATGGAAACTTGAATCCATCACTGAGTTTTACAGGATTCAAGGGATTTTAATCCATACAAACCCCCCCCCACCCCAAGAAAATTCACACCAACATATCGCAACCAGCACCACTTTGGATAAATATTTGGCTGTTTCATAAATGAATTTATTAGGAGAAATCACTGAATATAACTAAGCATCTAAGATATGTTTATAGCAGGTTAGGTTTTTAAAATATTACATTGTATTTTATAATTCTTTACATTTCTTTTCATCCTTTTCAATGAGGTTGCTCTTTTTCACTTAGGGACTTTCCTGGGCTGAACACAGAAGCTTTCCTGAGAATAAACATTTCTCGTGGCCTTTTGTAAAAGTCTGAACTCCTTGAAGAGATTAGCCCAAGTGTGCTAGACAGGCAAGGGAGAAAATTGATTCTTCTGAGGGCCGAGGGAGAGGAGAAAAAAAATGAAATTAGGAAATGGTAAGCAATGTACAGTCACCTGGAAAGCCCAGGCCAGGGAGGTGGCCATTTTCAGGTGGTGATTGCTGTGTGCTGCGCCTAACAAGCTCCCGCTATCCGTGTGGCTCCGAGAAGTAACATTGGGAGATGCGAGGGGGCTGTGCCAACTGCCACCATCGCCGTCTCCGAAGTAATCAATGGTGACCCACAACTGGAGGAAATTCTATCATGTTTCAGTTTTTCATAGAAACCAGAGAATGTGTACAGCTTTACGGGGAAGAGGGAGTCTCAATAACTGAGGTTAAATTGCCCTCCAACAAGATTTAAGTCAATTTAAAGAAAATGATGTAATGCGGCTTATGCTTGCCTGTGTTTATGGACTAAAATTCATTACTTCTACAGAATTAATTCATTTCCCCTGGTTCTATTCCTTAAAAAGAACAATATATTAACCATGTTGATTTGGGGCACTTATTTTTATTTTTTTAGTAGTTAATGTATATGGTGTAATATTAAGTCTTGGCAGGAATTTAAAATAATGTTTTCCCAGAATAAACCCATAGTCAAGGAAGAAAAATCAAATCAGAGAGAAATTAAGTCTCTCTTCACTGTGGTGCCCATTTTAGAATCAGTAGCTGCTGAATACGTTAGTCACAGCCTTGCCTTCTATAGTGTGTGATAGTGATTTTCTCATTATTTTCTTAACCTTTTTTATGTATACCTAAATTAGGTACTTATGCATTCCTTTATACTGGGTCATGGTTGGCAAGATGAGTTCCAGACTGCTTCTCCTTTGGACAACATAAACTTGCTAAACTTAGAAAGCTTGAAACCCTGTTGTAATCCACAGAGTACTCTGATAGGAAGGCATTCTGTTCAAGGTGTATGTTTCAGTAGGCATCTATTGTAGACAGTTCCTGTAGCATAGCAAACATGGAACAAAGTTGGAAGCATATCTAGACCATCTGTCTACTTCCTAACAGCCATGAGAGTCCCAACAGAAGTTTACTGGAAAGGCAACAGGGACTACTCATTGATTACCTGCAGAGAGGGATGGAAAAGCTAGTTCTCAGCTATCTACGACTACTGGTCGCAAGGGAACTACTTTATAAATAATCCCAAGAGGGCTGAGAACCAAATGTCCTCTTTGGGCTGCAGTTTACAGACAACTTTGACAGGGTTTGACGAAGAGCTGAAGTGACTTACGGAAGAGGACAGTGAGGGTGTCCCGCGCCCAAAAACAGCTTGGAAGGAAAGGGATGTGGAAGAACATCAGCCCCAAATCCTAATAGCATGAAGTCCCCGCCCCTGCACACATAGGCTTGAGAATACAGGGTGATGTTCCCAGGTCCTGTGTCAGGACCCTCAGGAGGAAGGACCTACGCATTCACTTTAAACACAGACTTTGATTGGCACAGCGAGTTTTAAACATTGCACCAGGCGTGAACTGGAAAATTCTGCAAAGGAATGTCCTGCACAGCTTTGAAAATGGAAATGCGGAGGCAAATTTGCTTCTTCAGTGAGCTTTGTGTTTACTTTCACCTGAGTGATTAATGATAAACCTGAAAAGGATTATTTGGTCATAATATCATCATTTATATATAAATTACAACGGAGCCCTTATACACAAATGACACAGTGAAATTATCACTCAGTAAACAGATTCTAATAAGTCACAAGAATATCAATACAGGGTTGTAATCAGCTCAGCTTTCTAACCTTCACTAAGATGAAAATGTTTACACAGAACATCTAGTTTAGTAGATGGGAAGTCGCATACAAAATAATTAGCATCAAGCATTCCTTTAAAAGCTGGAAATCTAGATAAAATAACTGCTAATAAAAGCTTTTGTTAAGCTCCTGGTACTCATATAAGAAAAGAAATACCATATTTATAACAGAAGTTGGATAAATTATTCTGAAGAATAAGCCTTCGCTGAGGAAATTGTAGCTTCAGGAACAGAGCTAACCTTCACAAAGGCTCCCAGCTGAATTACAATCAGCTCTACCCTAAAAAAAAACCATGTTTTTGCTTTATGGCTTTTTTGTTCAATAAATGGATTTTTTTGAAATCTACATTAGAGGAGGCACTGAGAAAAATAATGGATCTGGAAATAAAGAGAAATTTGTAAACTGCAGAGTAGTCATTTGGGCTCCTAGTTGTATGTCATTTTATGTGTATATATAGTATTTAATTTAAAGAGTTAATGAAAAGGGGATTTGCAGCATCTTTCTTGAGCACTGCCGGCTCTAGCAATACTTTTTTGACATGCAAAAGCCCTGGATAGATATTTGAAAATTATTACTTGAGCCAATCAGGGACAGACGAGGAAGAAAAAGAGAGAGAGAGAGAGAGACAGGTGGAAATGCAATTTAAATGTGATATTTGTAGGCAATTTTGTGTCTTTTATAAATAAAAGCGCTGCCTATAATTGTGGTGTTCATGAATTCATAGCTTATTCTCCCATTTTCTCTTTCTCTATCTCTTGCTGCATGCACCCACACACCCCAAGGTGCCCAACATTTGTAGCCTCTGCTTTGCTTTAAGTAGACTTATTAACATTAAATTTCATATCACAAAGCAGTTCGAATTCACGAGTTTAGGGCATTTGCCTTTTCCTAGATACATAATTCTATCTTAATTTGGTAATGATATATAGTTATTAAAAATAAGCACATTCAAAATGGCTGAATATCTTTAATAGGCACATTGTAAGTAGAGCCAATGTTGGTTGTTTTAGTTTTAAAGACTTTCTTAAATGATATAATTCAGACAAATCCAAAAATATAAAAATAGCAAATAAACACTTATGAACCCAAAAATACTATTTTAAAATGAAATATAAATACAGTTGAAACCCCTTCTCGCCCTCTTGCAAATTATATTTCCCTCCCTCCCCCTCAGAAGTAAATATCATTCTGAATTAAGTGTTTATCATTTCCATGTGTATCTTTATATTGCTACTACTCATACATATTCTTAAAATTAAATACTTGGAATAACACTATGTATATTCTTCTCCGAGAAGTTCACTCAGCATTATGCTTGGATAATCCACCCATAATGATGCAAATGGCTCTAGTCTCACTCATCCATTTTCATTGCCTTAATGCATTCCACCATATGACTTTTCCACAATTTACTTGTTCCTGCCACTGATGATGGTTAGCTACATTATCTCAGTTTTTTTCCTATTTCAAACAATGAGCTATGAACATTCTCATATGTATCTCTTTGTGTACACACACAATATTATCAGTAAGATACATATCTAGGAATTTCTTGATTGAATGTCTGTGCATTGTCAAGTTTATTGGGCGATAATCAAGTGCTCTGAAATGTACAATTTATAATGAGTACTGTGTACAAGTTTGGACACCATAGCATGCATCTTATTGTGGTTATAATCAGTGTTTTCTTGATTATCAAGTTGCTTATAATCTCATGTATTTACTGGCCAGGGAGATGTCTTCTTGTTTCTCATATCCTTTCCCCATTCCCCAGTGGAGTGCTTGACTGTTTTACTATTGATTCATAGAAAATACTGACATATTCTTGATAGTAATCCTTGTCAGTCAGTTCTGGGCCCTACAAATATCTTCATCTAGCCTGTCCACTTGCCTTTTTCTTCTCACAAAGTCTTTTAATTAACAGAAGTGTTTTTCTCTTGCCATAGTGCATTCTGTTTTACTACCTATGTCCTATAAGTTCCAGGTTTTTCTTCCTTGATAAAGAAGTTATTTGTGACTCCAAAATAAACAAAAATCTTTCTTTGTTTTTCTCATATAGTTTAAAAAATTTTTTTAATTTAGTATATTATTCAGCAGGTAATTTTTGTTGTTGTCCTTTATAATGATAGAGAAGGATCCTATTTTTTTCTCCTAAAGGTAACTTATAAAAAGTTCCCACCAATTTGCAGAGCCTACTCTCTGCAAACTACACACACACACACACACACACACACACACACACACGCACACACACACACACACACACACAGTTCTGGATCAGGGCTTTCTATTGATTTCCATTGGCTCATTAATCAGTGCCTTTATCAACACTGCCTTTTCTTAATTACTATTATACTTTTAAATGTCTGGATGTAATGGTAGGCTGTCTCCCAGATTGTTCTTTTTGACAGCCACCTCAGCTTCTCTTTCCTTTGCTCTTCTAAATGAATGTTAGAATCATCTTCTCAATCTCCATGAAAATACTGCTGAGATTTTTATTAAAATATTGCTTTGAACTTATATACCAATTTGGAGATAATTTACATCTTTAGTATTTTGACTCTTTCTATTACACACACTATTTTTTTCCATTTATTTAGTTCTTCTTTAATGACTTTCAATAAAGTTTTATAATTTTCTCCATGAAAATCTTGCCCATATTTTGTTAGATTTATTCCTACTGCTGCATTTTAGTTGCTATGGTAAACACTCTCCTTTTATTTATTTATTTTAAATATGTTTTTACTGATTTTAGAGAAAAGGAGAGGGGTAGAGAAATAGAAACATCGGCTGCCTCCTGCATAGCCCCTACTAGGGATCGAGCCCACAACCAGGGCATGTGCCCTGACCAGAATCAAACCGCTGACCTCCTGGTTCATAGGTCAGACACTCAACCACTGAGCCACACCAGCCAGACAATACTCTCCTTTTAAAATTACATTTTCAATAAAAAAGTTTTGCTGGATGTTATATGTAATAAATCTGATCAAATCTCTGATTATTTTCAATAAGTAACTTGTAAATTCTCTTGGGGTGCCTAATACCTTCAAGTATAGAGAGTATTGTTTCTTCCTTCTCAATCTTTATTTTTACTTACTTCACTTTCTGGCTTCCTGGGCTAGCCAATACAATGCAAAACAGGATATGTTCTTCTCATGTATCAAAAGAAATGCTTCTATGTTTCACCACTATGTGTGAGATTTGGTGGATTATGGAAATTTTCCTCTATTTCTACTCGTCTAATACATTCTATCATAAAAGAACATTGAACTGTATTGACTTTTTTTTCCCCTTTAGATAACTCTGTGATCTTTATTCATTAATCTGTTAATGTGATTTCATTAATGGTATTTCCAACAGTATATTATCCTTGCATTCCTGGAATAAAATCTTTATGAGCATGATGCTTATTTTTAGACATTTTAGATTTTGTTTACTTGACTGGTTTAGGATTTTTTGCTTCTAAGTAGATCCAATAGCATGGCTTATAATTTTCAATTACCAGTTTATCTGACTTTGATGAAACTGTTTTATTTTAAAAGTTGGCAGTCTTCTTTTTTCTTCCATTCTCTGAAACAGTCTGTATATGGCAATACTAGAGTTATCTGCTACTTAAATATTTTATATAACCTGTCTGTCAAACCAGTTTGCTTGGTAGGCGTTATGTGTGTCGGAAACAGTTGGTAGAGTTAATTAGTGGTAGATTTTTGATGCTGATTCAGTTTATTAAATAGAAATCTTTTCATGTTTTCTACTTCTTTTTTTAGATTTTATTGATTTCAGAGAGAGGAAAGGAGAGGGAGAGAGGGATAGAAACATCTATGAGGAGAGAGACTCATTGGTCAGCTGCCTCCTCCATGTCCCCCACTGGGAATTGAGACCGCAACCCCGGGCATGTGTCCTGAGCAGGAATCAAAACATGATCTCTTGGTTCCTGGGCCAGCAGTCAACCGATGGCCACACCAGCGGGGCTCTTGTTTTCTACTGCTTACGTCAGATTTTGACAAGTTTCATTTTCCTAATAAATTGTGCCTTTCACCCAAGTTTTAAAAAAGTACTGGCAATAAGATGACCATATTTTTTAATGTCTGCTTTGTGTGTGATTGTGTCATCTTGGTTACTTATTTATTTGCCCTTTCTCTGCCAGTCTTGCTTCTTTGTATTTACTTTGGATTTAACCTCTTGTTCTCTTTCTAATTTCTTAAGTTGGGACACTAAACTCATATTTTTCAGCCTTTTCTTGCCAAAAAAAATTTCTGTCCCATCATTTAATAAAGTATTTTCTTTGTTTTTATTTATATTGTCTAATTCTCATTATTTCTTCTTTGAGTTATATAGAAATGTGTTATTTCTAAGCATAAAAATGTATTCTCCTATAAGGTTATTTTGTTTAACTGATTAGCTGCTTGTCAAGAATTTAGCGCTTTGTAGACACTGGCTTTATTCAAGAAACTTGGTCTAAGTGTCACCTTATTTGATCCCAAACCCTTGACTCCTCTTTCAATGCAGCAACCAAAACCCGGCCATCTTGGAATTGGCAATATCCAAGAGACAGTCTACAAACTAGGGACAGCAAATTACTTTGGTTTTCTTTCTTTGCTTTAACCTTTTACTTTCTGACACACTAAATTATACATTTTTACAGGTTTTGTAGGAGGAAGTTTCAGACTAGTCAAGCGCATTGCCAGAAACAAAAGCCTTAGCATGTGTGTTCATTTCCATGTTGTAGTTTGAGGAGAGTGCAAGGACGTGAATTTTTCCCAGTACTAGCTCGTTTTGCTTTGTAAGCAGACTTCTTGAGGGAATATTATTTATCAACTAGAAGCCCGCTGCATGAAATTTGTGCACGGGTCCCAACCTGGGACCCCTTGGGGGATGTCTGACATCTGGAATTGGGCCTAACCTGGCAGTTGGACATCCCTCTCACAACCCGGGACTGCTGGCTCCTAACCACTTGCCTGCCTGCCTGATCACCTCCGCACCACTCCCCTGCGGGCCATCTTGTGGCAGCCACCTTGTGACGACGTGAGGGCAGCCATCGTGTGGTGGCCATCTTGTGACGACGTCACATGTGACGCCACCTAGGCTTCCTTTATATAGGATGGCGTCTTCATGCAGGCAACTACCAGCATATGTATTTGGTGTAGATTACAGATGGCCCTGACTCCCTTGGCTAGTGAATAGACCTGTCATTATATCTATAAAGCATCTGGGACCTGGACAGTCCTCTTAGTGCCAGAGAAAGTCATGTTGAGATGTCAAAAACTTATTTATTCATGACATACCTCATTAGACAGAGTTCAAATTACCTATAAAATATACATATGAATGAATTCAGTAAAGTGGCAGGATACAAAAATCAATGTAAAAATATCTGTTGTGTTTCTATACACTAATAACAAACTATCAGAAAGTGAAATTAAGAAAATAACCCCATTTATAATTGCATCAGAAATAATAAAACACATAGGAATAAATGCATCCAAAGAGGTGAAAACCTGTACATTGAAAACAATAAGACATTGATGAAATATATTCAAGACACCAATAAAAGAAAAGGTATTCTGTGCTCATGAATTGGAAGAATCAATATTGTTAAAATGTCCATAATACCTCAAAAAATCTACAGATTCAGTGTAATTCCTATCATTCCGATGGCATGTCTAACAGAAATAGAAAACCAATCCTAAAAGAAAAAAGAAAAAACAATCCTAAATTTGATATGGAACCAGAAAAAAAAAATCTGAACATCCAAAGTAATTTTGATAAAGAAGAACAAAGGTGAAGGCATCACATTCACTGACTTCGAACAATATTACAAAGCTAGAGTAATAAAAACAGCATGATATTGGCATAAGCACAGACTTACAGATCTATGGTACAGAACCGAGAGCCCGGAATAAACCCACACCACTACGTGGTCAATTCATTTATGACAAAGGAGCCAAAACTTATAATAGGAAAAAGACAGTTTCTTCAATAAATGCCGTGGGGGAAACTGGACAACCACATGCAAAAGAATGAAAATGAACCACTGTCTTACACCACGCACAAAAATCAACGCAAAATGGATTAAAGACTTTAAATATAAATCTAAAACCATAAAAATCCTGAAGAAAACATAAGCTGAAAGCTCCTTGACATCAGGTTTAGTGAAGATTTTTTTGGATCTGACTGACAACAAAAGCAAAAATATACAAGTGGGACTCGATGAAACTAAAAAGCATCTGTCCAGCCCTGGCTGGTTTGGCTCAGTGGATAGAGCGTTGGCCTGAGGACCAAAGGATCCTGGGTTCAATTCTAGTCAAGGGCTCATACCTTGGTTTCAGGCTCCTCCCCGGCCCGGGCCCTGGTTGGAGCTCCTGCAGGAGGCAACCAGTCGATGTGTTTCTCTCACATCGATGTTTCTCTTTCCCTCTCTTCCACTCTTCCTAAAAATCAATGGGAAAAAAAATATCCTCAAGTGATGATTAACAAAAAAAAAACAAACATAAAAAGCATCTGTCCAGTAAACTAAACCTTTAATAAAATGAAAAGGCAACCTAATGATTGGGAGAAAATGTTAGCAAATAACAAAATGTTAGCAAATGATAAAAGATTAGTATGCAAAACATAAAAATATGAATACAACTCAATAGCAAAAATAAAAAAGCAACAATTCAATTAAAAAAATGAACGGAGGATCTGAATAGGCATTTCTCCAAAGGAAACATGCAGGTACATAAAAAGACACCTAACATCACTAATCATCAGGGAAGTGCAAATCAAAATCACAATGACACTTGTTAGAGTGGCTGTCATCAGAAAGACAAGAAATAGCAAGTATTGATGAAAATGTGGAGAAAAGGGAACTCTTGTATACTGTTGGTGGGAGTGTGAATTGGTGCAATTATTATGAAAATCAATAGGAAGTTTCCAACAATCCCAATTATGGTTATTTATCCAAAGGGAACAAAAACACCAATTCAAAAAGAAGTGCCTAGCCAGTTTGGCTCAGTGGATAGAGCATCGGCCTGTGGACTGAAGGGTCCCAGGTTTAATTCTGACCAAGGGAACATGCCCAGGTTGCAGGCTCGATCCCCAGTGAGGGGTGTGCGGGAGGCAGCTGATCAATGATTCTTGCTCATCATTGATGTTTCTCTCTCTCTCTCCCTCTTCCTTCTTCTCTGAAATCAATAAAGAAATATATATTTTTTAAAAATGATGTGTGCACTCCCATATTCTCAATTCCAAAACATGAAAGCAACCTAAGTGTACATCAATAGATGAATGGATAAAGAAAAAGTTGAGATAGATAGAGATAGAGCTAGAAAGAGAGAGAGAGAGAGAAAGAGAGAGAGAGAAATAATTCAGTCATAAAGGACATCTTGCCAAAGATAGACCTTGAGGCCTTATTTCATTATTCATTTTATTATTAAAATTTTATTATTCATAAACAAGGTAAGTTAGAGAAAGAAAAATTCCATATGGCTCACTTAAAAAAAGAAAGAAAGAAACTCATAGAGAACAGATTGGTGGTTGCCAGAGGCAGGATGTGAGAGGGATGGGTGAAATAAATAAAGGTGGTCAAAAGGAACAAGCATCCAATTATAAAATAAATAAGTCCTGAATATGTAATGGACAGCACAATGACCACAGTCAATAATACTCTATTGTATATTTGAAAGTTGCTAAGGAAATGTATCTTAAAAGTTCTCATCTCACACACACACACACACACACACCGTGTTGTAACTATGTGTGGTAATGGCTATTAACTAGACTTACTGTGCTGATCATTTTGCAATACATACAAATATTGCATCATTATATTAAATACCTGGAACTAATATAATGTTATATTATGTCACAATATAAAATTAAAACAAAAGAATTCCAGTAAAAATAGAAAACATACATATGAGGAAACTATAAAAATAAGTAACTGAGAAAGATTAGGAAAAGAAACACAGAAAGAATTGGGTAGAAAATAGTAAGTCCAGGGATAAAATTAGCATGTCAAAGCAGCACTGTACTGTGCTATATGGGTGCAAGAGGTGAGCCAGATTTGCTACTGCAACAGGAGAAAAAGCAAAGAGGAACACATTATCTATCACACGAATCGAAATGTCCCCAGGATTAAAACAGATCAGTTGTCAAGGTATTGAATCGAATATGATATTATAATATGCAAAGCCACATCTAGCCCTGGGTAAATTCTCACACACTATTACATAAGCTGAAACATCTGCCTGCGGCAAAAACAAAGAACATCTAACCAGCAGCTATTGAGGGATATAAAGAAATAACAACTGAGGAATACTACAGAATTTTCTCTCTGTTCTCCAGGGAAATAATGAAGGCATATCTTTTGTGAAAAATTTGGATATGATTTTCGGTAGTGGATTCATTAGGTAATCTTGAAAAGTCCAATGTCTTCCTATGATGTTAATGGACTAATTCATATCAAATATTTACAGGTCACATTACAAAAGTATAATTAGTTTCGTTTTATAGTTTTGTTATATAGTAACAACCATATAAAAAATTTTATTGAATCTTTAATCATTGAGATGTTGGAATATTATACAAAGATTGCGTTATATTCTGAGACATATAAATAGATCAAAATAAGTATTGAGTAACTTACATTTTACATTATAGGTGTAATTGGGGAACAGATAGACTGGGTTGGTGCCTCTGAGAGATGAAAACAATAATTTTAAAATCTTTAAAAAATTAGAGAGCATTTTCCAAAAAGCATAACATACTATGTAAATCTAGATGTAGATGAAGAGATATACAAGTAAACTCATTCTAGGAGGCTAAGCCAGACAATAAGGTGGCATTGAGGTGCCTAATGTAAGGTATACTTCCCGAAGGGTCAAGTTTTTGATGCATTTGTAAGAAAGATGAAAAGGCAAAGGGGAGGTATAAATACATGGCATACTAAAAATTACACGTGTAAAGATAGTCATGAGAATAAATGAGCTGCATGTTGGTAACAGTAATAAGACTTACCTTAATTGAGATGGGGAGAATGAGTTGAGCATATTGCTTGGAGAAAAATAAAAGGATGAAAGGCCCTGATTTTGGAGACAGTAATGAGTTGAATCAGGACAGTGATACAATTACAATAATTCTTAGCTGCTAAGTAAGAGAGTTTTACTAATTACATTTTGAAAGCATTTTGGAGTCTAGAAACCAGGTAGCTTCTATACTAATCAGGTAATCATCAAAGCTCAATTTAAAATAATTTCTATGAGAGAGGAAGAGGAAAGAAGGAGGTTTTTCTGTTTGACATTAAAAACAAAGAATTTGCTTAAAGGTAAGAATTAGAGATACATTTGGAAAAAGAAGGGAAAAAAATAATAATGCTGCCCATGTTTCCACTACAGGGAGAACTGTGAGGTTGTTGGTACAAATGGCAATAAAGGGGGAGTTCTGGCTGGAGGAAGCAATGTAAAATCTGAACTTGCGATCTCCAGCTAGCTCATATCTACTGCAGCAATGTTCAGAAAACAAGAATGGATTTAATTTTTAAACCTGGGAAAAGGATAGCAATTTTAAAAACTAAACAAAGGAATTTGTCGCCATCTCGTGGCAGAATTGGAAATTACAACATGTTTTAGTATTTCTGGATTCTCCAAGATTTAGCATATTCCTCTGCAATTTTTTTTAAAGGATTCACACAAAGCCATTGTATTTATTTTACAAATACATATATGTTTTCTATATCCATTAAATTTAAGTTGCAATCTCACTGGTAATCAAGTAAACAAAATATTTAGGGAACACCTATTCAGTGTATGATTTTTTTTAATGTTTACACAAAAATTCATAAAGCAAATAATATTTCATTTTAATGATACACTTCTTTTTCATCAATTTTATCACTTCAGGCACTGAAAAGAAAAACAGGACAGGAAGCTTTTGAGATATAAGAGATTATGCTTTGAAAATTCACATAATGGTCATGGAAGCTCTGGCCCCTAGCTTTACCTTAGGAGTCTGCGTCCCTGAAGAAGAGATGCCTTTGTGAGAATCAATCATGTCTCCACAATGTCCAATAAGACTGGTCCTCCTGCATCTAGCCTCATGCATGGCAATTCTTCTAAAAGAATATAAATCTAATTCTAACAACTTGAAGAAAAGTGTTAATCAACAGGCAAAGTGTTAAAACAGGCATTTTGACTAAACTGACAGGACAGTAGATATACAAAACCAAAATAAGGTATTCCTTCAGGATATGAATATTCAAAAAAAGAAAGGAAGCTACAGAGCCTCTTTTCTGCAATATTTGAGTAAAGATGCTGTATTAGTCAGGGCTCTGCAGAGAAACAACCAATAGGGGGAGAAAGGAGAGAGAGAGAGAGAGAGAGAGAGAGAGAGAGAGAGAGAGAGAGAGAGAGAGAGATTTCATATACAGAAGAGTCTCATGCAGTATGAAGTTGGAAACCTGTGTCCTAAGACCTGCCATCCACAAGCTGGAGGCCCAGAGAAGCCCATGGTGTAGCTTCAGGTCAGGCCTGAAGGCTGAGAACCTGGAGCCAATAGTACAAATCTGGGTCCAAGTTCAGGAAAAAGACTGCTGTCCTGCTCAATAGCCAGTCCAACTGAACAAATTCTCTCCTCCTATTCAAGTCTATTCTATTCAAGTCTCAACCAACTGGACGAAGCTCACCCACACTGGGCAGCCTGCTTCGCCCAGTGCACCGATCCAAATGCTAAACACATCCTCACAGACACTCCCAGAAATAATTTTAGCCAAATATCTGGACACCCCATGCATGATCCAGTCAAGTTAACACATAAAATTTACTATCACATATATTTCACAATTCAGTTTTTTTTTCATTTTAGAAAGACAATACTATATATTCAATAACGCCTTTAATGAATATTACATATTAATATTTCTGAAGCAAAATGTATGCATGTTCCCAAGTGGGATTTTTTTTAAAGGTTTTAAGCATTATAAATAGCCTCATGTTCATTTTTTTTTTTAAGTTTCTTAGATTTTAGGGTTGTTGGTAAGGATTGCAGACCAGTAGTCAAAAGCCACATTGCAATACTATGTCTTCTATCTACATGGAAAAGAATGACAATTTGAAGATAATTTTTTTTTTGAGAAATGGGAGAAATACTTCCAAAGCCAGAATCTAACAAGAGGAGTTTCCACAGGTGCTCTCGGCAGATTGGCATACGCCCTTTCCTCAGGAGAGCCCGGGGCGGTGCCTACCCCCTGCCTGGAAAACGCAAACGGGAAGAGACATCATCTGGAAGAGGAAGTCGTGTGGAGATCAGTCTGCATCCCCAGATATAAATCCAAGATTTTAAGCTGTAAAATTATTTTCCATTTTAATGAATCATTCCATACAAAACCCCAAATTCACAATATGTCAGCCCATTTTGGAGATGCCCAAAGCAGGGGGAGCCAGGCACTGTGCAAAGAAAGCAGTATGCGCCGAGGTTCTGAGGCAAGAGAGAAGTTTAGTGTGTCTCCTGTGGACAAGAGGTCTGTTATGGGCTTTGGAGCCAGAGTTCCTGGCCTTAGTTCTGGCTGTGACTGTGAGCGAGATACTGGCATCATCAGCCTACTAGTGTTTTGTTGATGAAATAGGGGTAAGTGTGTTTATTTGACAGTGTTATGTTTAAAGAAAAAAGTAATAACTATCTTGGATACGTTATTTTCCCCATGTTATTTTCTTTTTCCCACTTTTTTATATATGAATCTTTCCCCAGGAGGTAAAAGGTTTCATCATTGTTTTAGGGAGAAGAATGATTGCTACAGTGAAAGGGGGGGAAATCAATGTTTAGTTTCATATAAACATGCATGACCTGTGGGGAAGGTCCGCCGCTGTGTCTACAGACGATTTGGTGTACAATGGGTTAATGGAAGTCACAGGTGGGAGCCAAGGAAACTGAATCTGAGGATCAGGTGGAGCGGACTTCCAGGGGCCTAGCCCTGGGAGCCTCATGGAAGCCAAGCGACCACCAGGGGGCGCTAATGTTTACCGAGACAGAGGAGCTGTACTAGCCGCTCCTCTCCTCACTGAAAAGTGTGGGCCTCCGCTCAAGAGATGTCTCCTGGAGACGTGGCTAAGCTCCATGCGGCTGCCTCTGGTTCACAGGCACTCACCTTTGAAGGCCCCGCACAGTCCAAGATTCCCAAAAGACAGAGGAGGTCCTCAACACCCAGCAGAGTGGGTGTGTTCTAGAAGAGAAAACCCCAGCCCTGAGCAGGCCTTGGGTAAACTGAACAGCGGGAAAACCTATTCTGCTGTAGCAACCATCATCGTCATCATCACAGCCAACATAGAGCACTGACCAGGGGATCAGGCGCTGCACTGCTGAACACATCAGTGCGCTACATCAGTTAACCAGGACCTTAGCTCCGCACTACGCCACTCTTAACAGCTACACTCTACTCCCTCCCAGATAAAATGAGATTGTACGTGTGGGGTATTTAACACCGTGCCTGGTGTACACATTGCTTGTTAAAATTATGACTTGGATGTCTTGGGAGGTGAGGGGGAGAAATAGGGAAGAAATCGGTAATCTCCCGTAATACCGAAAGAGTAAAGACTGTACCCAGAACTTTAAAGGTTTAGATATCAAAGTTCAGAGAAATTTATTTCATTTCTCAGATGATGCAGGTTTTAAAAATTCACAAAGAGTTCAGTCTTCTCACTTCATGCCTGAACATGAGGTGGGACAGGAATCTAAAGTTTCTCCTCTTGCTCAATGGTCCTTGTTTTTTAATCTCTAGGTGGACAAAAACCAACAACAAAAACAAAAGAAAAACAATAAATGACTGCTAAGGCGTAATGTTCTCACCCAACTTACTTCCTCTGTCTTCAAGGTCTCTTGGGACATCTCTGAAGCTGTACTCTTAAAACTTACACCTCAATTAATTCAATAAAAATAAAACATAAAATGAAATAAATGAAAATTGAGCTTAAATCTGAAGCAAAACCTTTCCTCTGAGAGAATAGCATATATTCAGTACCTACTGTGTTGATCTCATTCAAATCATTTCAAAGCTCTGTTCTCCCTCCCCCCGTCTTTATGAATTTGTTTAAAATGAAAGCTGATCCACATATATATCCTATATAATAAAAGCCTAATATGCTAAGTGTCCAGTTGTCCAGTAGGCCGTTCAACCAATCAAAGCATAATATGCTAATGATATGCTAAGACCCCTCAATTGCTCGCTATGACGTTCACTGACCACCAGGGAGCAGATGCTCCAACCAGTAGGTTAGCTTGCTGCTGGGGTCTGGCTGATTGGAACAGAGCGAGATGGGCCAGACATGCCCTGGAGCCCTCTTGCAGTCCCTCCCTGGCTGGCCAACCTCCCACATTCCTCCCCAGCCCTGATCACGCACCAGTGGGGTCCCTCAGCCTAGCCTTCACCCTCTCACAATCCAGGACTCCTTGGGGGATGTGGGAGAGCCAGTTTTGGCCCGATCCCACAGACCAGGCCAAGGGATCCCACTGGTGCACAAATTCATGCACCAGGCATCTAATTTATACACACACACACACACACACACACACACAGTGGACTTAAGAAGCTCCTTTCCAAAGTACCTACCAGGGCAGAATATCAAATCCTGAAGGTAGCTAAGAAAATACCAAAATATCAATATCAACAATCACCATCAACAGACCAAAAATCAGATGTGAGGACAGGTCATCAGCCTAAACATATAGGAATTAGAGTGAGTATTAGGAAAGCATTAGCACATTCTGGCTAGCAACAGGAGTAAGTTAAACATTGGAATAATAAATTGTTTGACTAAATTTCAACCTTTCTGAAATTTGTGTATGTATGTGTATGTGTCTGTGTGTGTGTGTTGTTTTGTTTTTTAATTTTTGTATTGATTTTAGAGAGGAGGGGAGAGGGAGAGAGTGAGAAACATCAATGAGGACAGAGAATCAATGATCGGCTGTCTCCTGCCCACCCCACACTGGGGATTGAGCCCACAACCCAAGCATGTGCCCTAACCAGGAATCAAACCTCAACCTCCTGGTTCATAGGTTGATGCTCAACCACTGAGCCACACTGGCCAGACTGTGTGTGTGTGTTTTTTTATTCCAACTATTCCTTGTGTTTGGGCATAGCCTTAAAGAATGTTCTCATTAACTTCTATGACTTATCTTGATATACAATTGTTAAACTATCATTATTTTCTAAAATTTAATGGTTTTTGCATCTACACGTCAAGTTGCATCCACACATGAAGTCATAGAACCCTAAAGCAAACTTAAAAAAAGAAAGAAAGAAAAAAGCTATGACCTATGTAAAACAAAGTGGAATTTTTCCAATTTATGCTTATAAAGAAACAAAAATCTTCTAATGTAAATGTTATATGTGGCAATGGGTCACCATGGTTCAATTGTGGTATTTATTAGTTCCTTTAAGGTATTGTTAATTTTCCTATTTTAAAGTCCCTATATAGTTGTAGACTGCAAGATGATTTTATGTGATAATTTGTAAATGCACTAAAATGCTATTTTGAAAGTATTGTGGCCCCCTGCCTGTTACTGCCCCCAAAGGACCTAAATAAACCTCATCAATGAGCATTTCTTCCAGTTGCTATTTACTAAGTGAGAAACTTGAGCTAAAAAGGAAACTCTAATAAAGCCAAATTTAAAATTGCTGAGCTTTATTGTATGCAAGCATGACATTTAAATCAATAGCATCGATCTCTATCGTACAATTTTTAAAATTACAGATAGCGTACATTTATTTCTGCCTTTCTTTTCCTGATTCAGACACATTGTTACTAGAAATTCCTAAATTGTGACACTACCGTTTTTCTACTCCATCCATGAATTTAAAAATTAACATGGATTTACATCTTTAAAGAACCATCAAGAAAATAACCAGGTTATCACCTATATATTATCTTTACTTCATGAGCCAATAATACCCTTGATGCTTTTCTTTTCTAAAGAAGTTCTGATTATGAAAAGGGAAACATGTGAATGTGTTTCACCTATGCCAAAAAGTATCTTGGCTTCTGTAAGCTTTGTAGGCAAGAGAAATGTTGCATATAAATGATAGCGCACCCTATGTTTTCGCTGGTTATGCCTAAATCCTTTGTTGATGATAGGCCATGTAACTTCAGGCAGACAAAAGAAAAGTAATCCCCACCATGTTGAATGCCAGTCTGGGTGTTTATGAGTACCTCCTGCTGTGCTAAATGACTCAAACATCTGTCAGGTGTGCTGCATTACAGCCACAGGAAAGTATCAGCACAGGTTGTGCAGCCGGCCAAATGCCTGAGACCTTGTCAATCCTGCTGACAGATGAGTTCAGGATTCTAATGAGTAAGGTTCTAAATATGTTTCTCCTTTGCCAGATCTCCCAATCACATCGGGAGGCACAAAGCTCAAGCAACTGGAAGGAATAAAATCATTTTTAAAGGACAGTACTTCTCCTGACTCATATAACTGTGTGGTGTTAAAGCTATCCTGGTGAGGTGATTCCTACCTCTTTGAAATCCTCTTTTTGTAAGCTTCATTTAACAGACTAATTTTTGTTTTCTCAAAACAAATCAATTCCAAATAATTTGCAAAGGCTACTACGCTTCTGAAGAGCATTAGTTACTGTTAGCCTTACATTTGCATAGGATAATGTCTACAGTCAGTGGGTTTAGTGAGTTGTATTTTAAGCTGTGCTAATAGTGACTCAATCAGATGAAACTGTTTTGGTGGGATGGTATACCTGGTATATGTGTTCCATTTAGATAACTCATAAGCAATAAATCCAACTACTTTTCTCATGACCTTTTATATCCTAATATAAAAACGGAGTGGTTTTTTAATTGACTTTGGGAAGAAGATATTGCCTATTATATATCAACTATTTGCTTAAAAATGTATAATATTCATATTATATTCTACATAAAGATATAATCCTGTCTTTAATAATGTTCTAAAGGAGTTTTATATTTTGTAAAATGACAAAATTTACTGTTTTCAAATTCTACATAATACCTAACACAAATTCTAGTAAATTCTATCCCAAAAAAGACAAAAATGCACCTTTCATAGGGAAATTGTGAGATGCAAGAAAAATGATAAGCTATCAGATAGAACTCATAAATCAAACTCTTGTCTATTAAAGTGTAACACAGCTTAATATAACATTTGGAGAACTCACTAGGATTATTATTTATTTCCAAGAAGACAACTATCATTTTAGATAATACCCTCAAACTTATAGAACCCATATGTTTTAACCTTTATAATTAATCCAACACAGTTTTGAGGCTAATGATTTAGCAGTATATCCAAAATAAAAATTATGGGTAGTTAGTATAGAGATTATTTATTAATCATAAAAGGGGGTTTCTGGGCCATTTATTCACCCATTCATTTATTTATTCATATGACATAAACACTATAGAAAGAGTAATGAATGCATAGATCTTTCCTCTTTCCATTTTAAAAGCTCTAAATCCCTGGTTTTACCATGTTGCTGATTGGGTCAATTCATAGATCAAAATTATATGTATATATCAATACATGTCTGCAAACAATGTTTAAGTTGTGACAAGTCTTAACTCTTAGTTTTCAAACCTTTTACTGATTAAACAATTCTGAAAATTTGGATGACATATACACCTGATTTCCATACATACCATAAAGTAGGTGAGACAGTGTGGTGTGGGGTTTTAGCAGAAAATAGATACATACCAGTACATCAAGGAAGCACGATAAAAAATCCAGTAATAGATCCAAACCTATATAGCTAATTTCCACAAAGATGCAAGGTCAATTCAATGCAGAAAGGGTTTTCTTTTCACATGAGGTTCCAGCATAAGATTGCATCTTTCTTCATATCTCACATTCAATACAAAAAATTCACCCAAAATGGATCACAGACCTAAATAAAAACCTAAAACTTTATGGTGCTTGATAGAATGGATCAAATAAGCTATGCCTTTCTGATTCTTGGTTGTCAAATTATCCTCTCAATACCTGAGAGAGGTTAAAATCAGCAATAACAAAACGAAACAATTTTCTTATAATAGGGGTACCAGAAGGAGAGGAAGACAAGCAAGGAATAGAAAACCTGTTTGAAGAAATAATGACAGAAAACTTCCCTGATATTGGCAAGAAAAAAAACTATGCAAGTACAAGAAGCACATAGAGTCCCAAATAAGATGAATCCTAAAAGACCAACACCAAGACACATCATAATTAAATTGACAAACACCAACGACAAAGTAAGAATCTTAAAGGCTGCCAGAGAGAAACAGAAAGTTACCTAAAAGGAAGCTCCTATTAGAATATCAACTTATTTCTCAACAGAAACACACCAGGCCAGAAGGGAATGGAATGAAATATACAAAGTGATGCAAAGCAAGGGACTGAATCCAAGAATACTATAACCAGCAAGGCTATCATTCAAAATTGAAGGTGGAATCAGGACCTTCACAGACAAAAAAGGACTAAGAGAGTTGATTACTACCAAGCCAGCAATGCAAGAAATGCTAAAGGTACTGCTGTAAAAAGAAGAAACAGAATGGCAAGAACACTAACATTAAGAATAAAAATGACAACAAAAAAAGTATTTATCAATAATAACATTAAATGTAAATAGATTAAATGCACCAATCAAAAGACATATGGTAGCTGAATGGATAAGAAAACATGACCCATATATTTGCTGTCTGCAAGAGACCCACCTCAGAACAAAGGATTCACACAGACTGAGAGTGAAGGGATAGAAAAAAAATTTTTCAGGCAAGTGGAAATGAGAAAAAACAAACAAGCTGGGGTTGTGATACTAATATCTGACAAAATAGACCTCAAACTAAAGGCCATAACAAGAGATAACGAAAGCCACTACATAATACTAAAGGGAGCAGTTCAACAAGAAGATATAACTCTGGTAAACATATATGCACCCAATACAGGAGCGACCATATACATAAAACAACTTCTGGAAGATATCAAGGGAGAGATCGATAGCAATACAGTCATAGTAGGGGAACTTAATACCCCACTGACACCATTGTATAAGTTCTCTAAACAAAAAATCATCAAAGAAACAGCAATCCTAAATGACTCACCAGATCAGATGGACTTAATTAACATCTTCAGAATATTTCACTCCAAAGCTACAGAATATACATTCTTCTCCAGTGCACATGGGACATTTTCAAAGATAGACCACATATTAGGACACAGGCAAAGTCTCTTCAACTTCAAGAGGATAGAAATCATAACAAGCATCTTCCCAGATCACCATGGCATAAAACTAGAAATCAATTACAATAAAAACAATGAAAAAGAATCAAACACTTGGAGGTTAAATAGCATGACATTAAACAATGATTGGGTTACCAAAGAGATCAAAGAAGAAATAAAAAGCATCCTGGAAACAAATGACAATGAAAACACAACAATCCAAAATCTATGGGACACAATAAAAGCAGTCCTGAGAGGGAAGTTCATAGCTCTACAGGCCTACCTCAAAAAACAAGAAAAACTGGTAGTAAATTATCTAACCTTGCAACTTAAAGAATTAGAAAGAGAGCAACAAGAAAAGCCCACGGTATCCAGAAGGAAGGAAATAATAAATATCAGAGCAGAAATAAATGGCATAGAGACCAAAAAAACAATAAAAAAGATCAATGAAACCAAGAGTGGTTCTTTGAAAGAATAAACAAGATTGATAAACCTCTCAACAGGCTCACCAAGAAACAAAGAGAGAGAACCCAAATAAACAAAATCAGAAATGAAAGGGGTGAAGTAACAACTGACCCTACTGATATACAAAGGATTATAAAAAAAATACTATGAACACCTCTACTCCAAAAAAACGGGACAACCTCGACGAAATGGACACATTCCTAGAAAAATACAAGCTTCCATAACTCAATCAGGAAGAATCAAAAAACCTGAATAGGCCGATAACTACTGATGAAATTGAAACAGTAATTAAATAGCTTCCAGCAAACAAAAGCCCTGGACCAGATGGCTTCACAGGGGAGTTTTACTGAACATTCAAAGAAGAACTAAAACCAATTCTTCTCATACTATTCCAAAAAATTCAAGAGGTAGGCACATTTCCAAGCTCTTTCTATGAAGCCAGCATTACCTTAATCCCAAAACCAGATAAAGACACCACAAAGAAAGAGAATTACAGGCCAATATCCCTGATGAAAAAAGATGCTAAAATCCTCAACAAAATTCTATCAAACCATATCCAGCATTACATTAGAAAAATTATACACCATGACCAAGTGGGATTTATTCCAGGGATGCAAGGCTGGTACAATATCTACAAATCAATAAACATGATACCGAAGGACTTGTATGCATGCATAAAAGCATAACCAATGGACATAAGACACTGGGGGGTAGGGGAGGCCAGGGGATTGTCAAGGGCGGGGGGGGGGGGTGGGGATGGAAACATATGTAATACCCTTTGTAATACTTTAAGCAATAAAAAATAATAATAATAAAAATGAACATGATACATCACATAAACAAATTGAGAGACAAAAATTACATAATCATATCAATTGATGCAGAAAAAGCATTTGACAAAGTCCAACACCTTTTTCTGATAAAAAACGCTCAGCAAAGTGGGAGTAGAAGGATCATACCTCAACATAATAAAAGCCTTATATGACAAACCTACAGCCAACATCATACTCAATGGACAAAAACTAACACCATTTCCCCTAAGAACAGGAACAAGACAGGGATGCCCACTCTCACCACTCCTGTTCAACATAGTACTGGAAGTATTAGCCATAGTGATCAGACAAGAAGAAGAAATAAAAGGCATCCAAATTGGAAAAGAAGAAGTAAAACTGTCCTTATTTGCAGATGACATGATACTGTACATAGAAAACCCTAAAGACTCCATCAAAAAATTATTAGACTTAATAAATGAATTCGGCAATGTAGCAGGATACAAAATTAATGCCAAGAAATCTATGGCATTTTTATATACCAATAGTGAACTTACAGAAAGAGAAATTACAAAAACAATCCCATTTATCATTGCACACAAAAAAAATTAAGATACCTAGGAATAAACTTGACTAAGGAGGTAAAAGACCTATATGCAGAAAACTATAGGACACTGAGAAAGGAGATAGAGGAAGACATAAACAGATGGAAGAACATACCATGTTCATGGATTGGTAGAATCAACATCATTAAAATGTCCATACTACCCAAAGCAATCTATAGATTCAATACACTCCCCATTAAAATACCAATGGCATATTTCACAGATCTAGAAAGAACTCTCCAAAAATTCATCTGGAATAAACAAAAACAAAACAAAACAAAAAATATGAATAGCTGCAGCAATCCTGAGAAAGAAGAACAAAGTAGGAGGGATCTCAATACCAGATATCAAGCTGTATTTCAAAGCCACTGTTCTCAAAACTGCCTGGTACTGGCAAAAGAACAGACATATAGATCAATGGAATAAAATAGAGAACCCAGAAATTGGTCCGAACCAATATGCTCAATTAATATTTGACAAAGGAGGCAAGAACATACAATGAAGTCAAGACAGTCTCTTCAATAAATGGTGCTGGGAAATTTGATCAAACACATGCAAAAAAAATGAAACTAGACCACCAACTTACACCATACACAAAAATAAACTCAAAATGGCTAAAGGACTTAAACATAAGATGGGAAACCATAAAAATATAGAGGAATCCACAGGCAGCAAGATCTCAGATATATGCCAAAGCAATATCTTCACCGACACAGCTCCTAGGGCAATGGAAACTAAAGGGAAAATAAACAAATGGAACTACATCAAAATAAAAAGATTTTGCACAGCAAAAGAAACCATCAACAAAGCAACAAGAAAACCTACTGAATGGGAGAACATATTTGCCAATGATATCTCTGATAAGGATTTAATCTCCAACATTTACAGGGACCTCATGCAACTTAACAAAAGGAAGACAAACAACCCAATCAAAAAATGTGCAACAGACTTAAATAGATACTTTTCGAAAGAAAACTTAAGGAAGGCCATGAGACATATGAAAACATGCTCAAAGTCACTAATCATCCGAGAGATGCAAATCAAAATGACAACGCGGTACCATCTCACACCTGTCAGAATGGTTATCATCAACAAATCAACAAACGACAAGTGCTGGCGAGGATGCAGAGAAAAAGGAACCCTCATGCACTGCTGGTGGGAATGCAGACTGGTGCAGCCACTGTGGAGAACAGTATGGAGTTTTCTCAAAAAACTAAAAATGAAACTTTTTTTGACCCAGTGATCCCACTTCTAGGAATATATCCCCAGAAACTAGAAACACCAATAAGAAAGGATATATGCATCCCTATGTTCATAGCAACACAATTTACAATAGCTAAGATTTGGAATCAGCCTAAGTGCCCATCAGCAGATGAGTGGATTAAAAAACTCTGGCACATCTACCCAATGGAACACTATGCCGCAGTAAAAAGGAAGAAACTCCTACAATTTGCAATAGCATGGATGGAGCTGGAGAGCATTATGCTAAGCGAAATAAGTCAGTCAGAGAAATATAAATATCACATGATCTCACTCATTTGTGGAATGTAATGAAAACATAAACTGATGAACAAAAACAGATCTAGAGACAGAGAAGCATTGATCAGATGCTCAAACCTCAGAGGGAAGGTAGAGGAGGATGGGGGGAAAGGGGAGAGACCAACCAAAGGACTTGTATGTATTCATATAAGCATAAGCGATGGATGCAGACAACATGGGGTGAGGGTGAGGGCAGGACTGGGGGGATGAGGGGACAATGAGGGGATAAAGACACATTTGTAATACCTTAATCAATAAAAGTTTTAAAAAATTGTTTTTCTAATAGGAAAAAAATTAAATAAATAAATAAATAAAATCAACAATAATTTTGTATTTGTCTATTTCTCCATTGTCTGTTTTTTACTTCAAGTATTTTGAAGCTCTGTTATGGTGCATGTAAATCTATAATAATAAAAGCATAATATGCTAATTAGACTGGACAGCCAAATGACCTTCCAGACGACCTTCCAGACAAAGCCGGGGCTGTGAGGGCTGAGCCCCTTGCACGAATTTCATGCATTGGGCCTCTCCTTTATAAATAATTACAGTTCCTTAAAGTATTAACCCTATTATTATAAGGACGTGTCTCATTGTCTCTTGTAACCCTTCTAGTTTTCTAGTCTTTTCTTATATTAATATAGCCACTCCAGTTTTTCTAATCTTATTATAAATATAGCATTTTTTTCCTACTTCTTGTATTCACCCTATTTGTGTTTTTGTGTCTCATTATAGCCCTCATAAACAACATGCAGCTGCTTCCAGTTCTTGTTTTTGACCCCTCTGAAAAACTGTTTTTGGACTGGAGTGTTTTGCCCATTTTACTTGAAGTAATTATTGGTATGGTTGTATTTAGGTCTGCCATTTGGATATTTCTTCTTTTTCCTTATTTTACTTAAAATTACTTTTAGTATTCCATTTTAATTCTTCTCTTGGCTTCTACCTCTAGGGTTTTGTATTTCATTTTAGTGTTTGCCAGAGCTTATAAAATCCATCTCTAATTTATGACAATGTTTTTAATGTTTAATGATTTAATTTAAAATATTGAAAACTTGTAGCAGTATATCTACAGTTATCCCCATCCTTTGTGTTATTGCTGCCATATATATATTACATCTATACATAGTAAACCAAAATTTTATAATTTTGCTATAATTTTTCTCAGCCACCATATGTCTTAAAATTTAAGATAGAAATGGAAAATTTAATATTTTATATTTACTAACATATTTATTATTTCCTGTATACTATATTTCTTCTTATAGGTCTGAGTTAACATCTGTATCCTTTTTCCTTTAGCTTAAATAACTTCCTTCAGAAATTTTAGATCAAGTATGCTAGATTCGTTGGATAAAAAATTTCTGGTGGATAGTTTCAACCATTTGAACATGTCATTCAATGTCTTCTGGACTATTGTTTCTGATTAGAAGTCAGTCATTAATTGTATTTTATTCTCTTGCCTATAATTTGCCACAAACCCCCATATTATTAAAGGGTCAACTGTACATTTATAATCCTTGATCTCAAAATTAACATGAATGTCCTCTTTAGATACACAAGACTAACAAAGGCAACCCAGTTGCCTAGTAACATTGTAATACCATTTAAATCATGATTATAAATAATTATGCTAATATTTTCAAATCTGTCTCACCTCAAATTTTTCCACCCTAAATTGTCAGCATAATTTCAGCTTCAGGCAAACAACTCAGCCAATTTCTGAGTTTCATTTCTTCTAAAATTTTTGAAAATCTATCAGCTTTTCCTGTCACTAAGTGAACACTTTCCTTTAGGCCACCTTTCCTGCTGTTCACACAGCTCATCTTAACAGCATTGATGTGTTATTAGATGAAATATTATATGAAATAATGGCCTACTGTTACAAGAAGAAAAATATTTAAATGTCTTTCTAGCATGAAAATAATCATAACAAACACAAGCATAAATAATGCTTAGTATAAGACCCTGGACAAATTCATTTATTTTTCCTTAAAACATTGATAATATTTTGTGATTGTAGCCTTATGTTATATTGACTTTTATGACCGGACCTAATTGTTTTCTCACTTTTTAAAAAAAGACATTCATTTTGGTAGGAATCACATAAACAAAACAACATCCTAGGGAGATATCCACGATGGTGACAGAGTCAGTGGAAGCTACACTCAACTTCTCCATGACCAAACTGAAATTACAACTAAAATATAGACAATCAACCTGAATGACCAACTGAAGACTAGCTGAAGAGAGGTCTTATAACCAAACATTTACAGAAGTCACATGGAGACTGGTAGGAAGGAAGGGAATGCAAAAAGGACTGGCTGTGCTCCCATGGGTGGATATCTCAGTTGCAAGGGTTCCCCCTGAGAAGCATGATGTCTCAACCCCAAGCCAGGTTCCCAACCCAGAGCACCACAGCCAAGAAGAGGCACCCACGTAATATCTAGATGTGAAAGTAAGCAGAGATTCTGTCTGCCCGGGAGAGACAGGAGCCGAATAGAGACATAAGCTCCCTCTTAAAGGTTCATTTCACAAAATCTCATTCCCAGCCACTCACCCTGGACTATGGCAGAGTGTGGAGCAAGCCCCTCCATACAACATCAGCCTGGGGGAATGCAATAGCCTCAGCCTTTGGATTCCCTGTGAAGCTCTCTCCCTGGCACAGGTGTAGAGGTCTAGGCAGATGAAGGGAGTGTCAGTGACTGAGTGGTGTGGCTTTGAGGCAGGGACCATTCCTCCCACTTTTCCAAGAACCTGACTGGTGCATCCCCTCATAGGGATCCTCTAACCCTTCTCTGGGCTCTTGGTTGCTTCATCCTCCTGACTCCTGGTGGCTGAACCCTGCCAAGGTCTGGGCAAAATTTGGGACAGACTGGGTTGTGTGGCTCTGGGGAGGGGCCCACTTCCCCTACCAGCCCCCAGGACTGACCAGCACCTCTTGGTCATGGCAGATCTGCTAGCCCCGTCCTGCCAACTCCCAGCAGCCCAGCCCTCCTGAGATCAGGCTTATGGCAGACTCTGGGACAGACTGAGTTGTGTGGCTTTAGCACGGGGTTCATTTTTCTCTTGCATGCAAGACCAGCGCAGAAGCCTCCCTTCACATGACCATATGTTGGTATGTTTTGGGCCTGATAAACTCTGCTAGCCTCATCCTGATCACCCAGCCTGACTGCAAAGATGCACACACGCCCAGTGAGTGGCAGCTAGACTTGGTATACCCTGGAACGTTTGCTGAGTAGCCTCAGACGCAGCACTGGCACAGAGTTTTAACATGTGTCAATTTAGTCAACACAACTTGTCCCTACCTGGTGACTCACTGAGAGCCTACCTCATGCAACTCGAATATCACCAGAGGCTCTTTCTGTGACTGAGCCCAACAGGTAGCCAGAAGTCAGAGGCAGATCTTGGGCTACCTTGGGACTTGAGCTGACCTATCCCAAGATTCAGTGCTGGTAAAAGCCAGCCTTGGTCCACAGCTTGATCCTTCCCGTTCACTCCCAGGCCCAATAGAGGCAGCCACAAACTGTGAGTCACTTAGTTACTCCAAGCAGGTTACCCAGGGCCAGTCACAGGCAGTGTCTGACATTGAACCAGAGTCTCCACCCCCCCCCCCCCGGAAGAGATCCTAGAATCAATATACCCACTGGCCAGCTTCAGGCAACAGCAGAACAGGGTCCAATTAGCTTCACAAGTGTCATATCTTGGCAGGCACCAGACCCTGCTAAGGCGTATTCCATTTCTTGTGGTAAGCACCTGCATAGCAGCTTATGCACTGTGGTCAGGGTTGATCCTTATAATCAGCTATCCTGAAGGTTGACCCCACACACAAATAAGTCAATAGCAATCAAGACTCTATTACAACAGGAGGGCCCACATAAACCACACAAGAGAAATTACTGAAGTATCCAGCTAAGGTGATCAAGGAGACTATGCCACTGAGTACCACAGGAAACCTACTAAATAAGGCTACCCTACTGATGGTCATACCAAATACATAGAAACAAACCAAAGAGGTAGAAAAAAAAATGGGGAGACAAAGAAAATGCCCCAAGTGAAAGAATAGGAGAAATCTATAAATAAATAAATAAATAAATAAATAAATAAATAAATAAATAAATAAATCTATACTAATAATAGAGGACTATGCAAATTGTCCAGGACGCCATCATGTAATAACCAATCAGGATGGGGTTGGGGCCATGGTGGAGAGCTCTCAGCACACCTGCGCCGGGGGTCCAAAGGGCGTGGAGAGGCAGTTAGGGGGATCAGGCCAGGAGGGGGATCAGGCTGGCAGGGGAGCAGTTAGGGGCATCAGGCAGGCAGGCAGGTGAGTGGTTAGGAGCCAATGGTTCCGGATTGTGAAAGGGATCTCGGATTGGAGAGGGTGCAGGCCGGGCTGAGGGACCCACCCCCACCATGCATGAATTTCATGCACCAGGCCTCTAGTAAATAAATAAATAAATAAATAAATAAAAGCTAAATGAAATGGAGGAAAGCAATTGATCACATATAAAGTTAATAAAATGGTTTTAATAATGCTCAGGAATTTTGAGAGGACTACAACAGTGCCAGGAGCCGGTCCATCCTTGCTGTTTCAAGGGACCTGGCATACATGGCATACTGTTCTTAATATGTTTGTTCACCTTCTTGGCGCTATGTGTTTTAACCAAGGTCACCTCTCCGAGAAAGGTTGTTTCCCCAGGTAAGGATTTTCCCCCGAAGTTAGGGAGGGAATAAAACCCCTTAACTAAGTGCCAGGCAGGTAAGTTAATCACTTTAACTACGAACAATCATGCTTAAGCTACATAATCTTTACTCCCTGGAATGGAGATAAGAAACGCCCTAACCTTTGGAATAGAGATTGATAGGATTGAATCAACTGGTATAAATATAGATGTAACAAGACAACAGGAGACAGAACTTAGAAGACAGAACCAAGAGACACAGAACCTAGACACAGAACCTACACAGAACCTAGAGACAGAAGAACTTTGCTGGAGAGAACATGGCAAAAGATCCTGGACAGAAACTGGCCACAGAACCTGGACACAGAACCTAGCAAGAGAACCTGGCTGAAGATCCTAGAGATGAACCTGGCTACAGAACCTGGATAGAACATGGCAAGAGAACCTGACTAGAACCTGGTGACTGAACCTGGCTGGAGAACCTACAGAACCTGGCAATAGAACCAGGCAAGAGAACCCAACCATGCTGATCAACTGAATGCTGCCTCTGTGTCATTCCTTCTTCGCCGACTCCGTCCACACCTTTGGGAACCCCTGGACCTGCTGGGGTTGGACCCCAGCACAACAGCATGACTAAGGACCATCTATAATAATAAAAGCATAATATGCTAATTAGACCAGACAGCCGAACATCCTTCTGAACAAAGCCACAGTGGCTGTGAGGGCCGAGGGCAGGCAGCTGAAGCAGCTGGCAGTGGCAGCAGTGGCAGGGTAATGGGGGCAGTGCCTTCCCTGGATTGGGCCGGTTGCCTGCCGCAGAGGGAGGCCAGACTGTGGCTTAGGCCCGCTCCCCACAGGGAGAGGGCCTAAGCCGTCAGTAGTATATCCCCTGAGGGCTCCTGGACTGTAAGAGGGGGCAGGCCAGTCTGAGGAACCCCCTCCAGTGCACGAATTTTTGTGCACCATGCCTCTAGTCTATATGTATAAAAGCCCAGCAACCGAATGGTGAAATAACCAGAATGACTGACCAGTCACTATGACGTGCACTGACCACCAGGGGGAAGATGCTCAATGCAGGAGCTGCCACCTGGTGGTCAGCGCACTCCACAGTGGGTGCACTGCTCAGCTGACCAGGATGAGCAGCTGCTCCTGCAGCGGGAGCAGCTGCTAGCAGGCCCAGGGTGAGGCCAGGTCTCCACATCTATCAAATACCTGAGACAATCCAGACTCTGGCCTGACCCCACCAGATGATGCAGGCCCCCTAAGGTGTGTTCTAGAAAGAGCACAGGGAGCTGGCATAGGCGGATGGCAAGAAGGGACATGACTGTGGATCCCCCGGGGAGGCTATCCTGATGGCTGAGGATCCTGGAGCATGGCTGCCCTGAACATCCCTGATGGTGTCACCAACTTGGCATCACACATCAATGACATTCACCAAGTGGCTTTAGGGTGCAAAGCTCTCTGCCAGGTTCCTCCAGAACACAGAACATGCCTGTACCCAAGACATTACCCCAAAATATCAGCTCAGACTAATTTCCTCATTTAGCAGCCACTTAGAGGGCGGGTCCACAGCTGCTCAGCTGACCGGGATGACCAGTGCTCCCACAGTGGACTGATCCCCACAGGCCATTCCCCCCACCACTGGGCCTCTAGTAGAAACTATAAAAAAAAGAACCAGTTAGGAATGAAAAAACAATGTCTGAAATGAAGAATACACTGGAAGGAACAAACAGTAGTTTGGATCAAGCAGAAGATTAAATCAGCAGTTTGGAAGACAAAGTAGAAAAAAAAACAATCAAACATGCACACACACACAGAAAGAAAGAAAAATGAGGATAGGTTAAGGGGCCTTTTGGATAACATGAAGTTTAACAACATCCTCATCATAAGGATACCTGAAGAGGAAGAGGGAGAACAAGGGATCAAGAACCTATTTGAAAAAAATAATGACCTAAAACTTCTCTAACCTGGAAAAAGAAAAAGACACACAAATTCAGAAAGCTTAGAGAGTCCCAAACAAGGTAAACTCAAAGAGGCCCATATCATGACACATCATAGCTAAAATGGCAAAAATTAAAGATAAAGAATATTAAATGCTTCAAGAGACAGAATATCAGCTGATTTCTCAACAAAAAATATTTCTAGCCAAAAAAGCAAGGACCTACATACAACCAAAACAACTTTACCTAGCAAGGTAATCATTTAAAATTGAAGGAGAAATAAAGAGCTCCCAGACCCTAAAAAAAATTTTTAAAAGCTAAAGGAGTTTACTACCAACAAACCAGTATTACAAGAAATGTTGAAGGGTTTTCTTTAAGAAAAAGAAGAAGAAAAAAATGAGGAAAATAGTTAAAAGAATAAAATGGCAATAAATATGTACCTATCAATAATCACTTTAAATGTAAATGGCTTAAATGCTCCAACTAAAAGACACAGAGTAGCTGAATAGATAAGAAAACATGACCCATATATATGCTTTCTACAAAAGACTCATCTTAGATACACACAGACTAAAACTAAAGGAATGGGTAAAGATCTACACTAATAAAAGAGAAACATGCAAATTGGTGTCACTCTGCTACACCCACCAGCCAATCAGGATGAGTATGCAAATTAAGCCAACAAAGATGGTGGTTAATTTGCATATGCAGGCACAGAGCGAAGACTGAAGACTGAAGACTGAAGACAACTGAAGACTGAAGAGGCTTGGCTTCTCTGCTGCAGCTGGAGCAGAGAAGCCAAGCCTCACTGCTGTGGCCCGAGTGGAGAAGCCAAGACTTGAGGTGCCAGCAGCCAAGGAAAGGAAGGCCTATTGCATGAATCTTCATGCAACAGGCCTCTAGTATTTCAATAAAATAGAAATGAAAATTTAAAAAAAACTGGGGTAGCAATACTTACATCTGACAAAATAGACTTTAAAACAAAGGCTATATTAAAAGACAAAGAAGGATATTACATAGTGATAAAGGTATCAATACAACAGGAGAATATAACCTTTGTAAACATTTATACACCCAACATAGGAGCATCTAAATATGGAAAGCAAATCCTGATGGACGTAAAGGGAGAAACTGACAGCAATACAGTCATAGTAGGGGACCTTAACACCCCCCTGACATTAATGATAGACTTCCAGAAGAAAATAAACAAGGAAACAGCAGCCTTAAATGACACACGAGAGTAGATGGATTTGATTGTATCTTCAGCACATTTCACCCCAAAGTAGAATATACATCCTTTTCAAGTGCACATGAAACATTTCCTAGGATAGACCACATATTAGGACACAAAACACGTCTCAATAAATTTAAGATTTAAACCATATCAAGCATCTTCTATGACCACAGTGGTATAAAATAAGAAATCAATTACAGAAAAATAACTGAAAAACATAATACATGGAGACTAACTGACATATTACTAAGCAATGAATAGGTCAACAATGAGATCAATGAATAAATCAAAAGTTACCTTGAGACAAATGAACACACAACAATCTAAAACCTACAGGACACAGTGAAAGCAGTCCTAAGAGAGAAATTTATAGCATTACTGGCCTACCTCAACAATATAAATCTCAAATAAACAATATAACCTTACACTTAAAGGAACTGGAACAAGGACAAAGCCAAAAGTGAATAAAAGAAAGAAAATAATAAAGATCAAAGTAGAAATAAGCAAAGTCGATTCTAAAAAAAATGCAATAAAACTAAGAACGGGTTCATTGGAAAATAAACAAAATTGATAAAACCTTTAACCAGACTCACTGAGAAAAAAGAGAGGACCCAAATAAATAAAATCAGTAATGAAAAAGAAGTAAAAACTGACACCACACAAATGCAAAGAATTATAAGGAAATATTATAAAATAGTATATGCCTACAAATTGGATAATCTGGGCAAAATGATAAATTTCTAGAAACATACAATCTTCCAAAATTGAATCAAGAAAAAATAGAAAATCTGAACAGAATGATTACAACCAATGAAATCAAAGCAGTAATTTTAAAAACTTCCAACAAACAAAAATCCTGGACTGCATGTCTTCATGGGTGAATTTTACCAAACATTCAAAGAAGGACTAACATCTATCCTTCTGAAAATATTTCAGAAATTTAAAAGGACAGACAAATTCCAAGCTCTTTTTATGAGGCCAGCATTATCCTAATTCCAAAACTAGATAAAGACACTATAAAGAAAGAAAATTATAGGCCAATAACCTTGATGAACATAAATGCTAAAATCCTCAACAAAATACTAGCAAATGGGATCCAGGAATATATTAAAAAGATCATACACCATGATTAAGTGGAATTTATTCCAGGGATACAAGTTTCAGACAATATCTGCAAATCACTAAATGTGATATACCACATATAAAAAATGAAGGATAAAAATAACCTGATCATATATATAGATTCATAGCAATCATTTGATAAAACCCAGCACCCATTTATGATTTAAAAAAAAAAAAAAACCTCTCAGCAGAGTGGGAATACAGGAATAATACCTCAATGTAATAAAGGCCATATATCACAACGCTATAGCCAACATCATACTCAATGGGCAAAAACTAAAAGCATTTCCCTTAAGATCAGGAACAAAACAAAGAAGTCCACTTTCACCACTGTGATTCAACACAGTACTGGAAGTCTTAGCCACAACATAAAAAAAAAAAAAGAAAAGGCATCCAAATTAGAAAGAAGTCAAACTGTCATTATTTGCAGATGATATGATACTATAGATAGAGAACCCCAAAGATCCCATTTAAAAAACTATTAGAACTGATACATGAATTCAGTAAAATAGCAGGATACAAAATAAATATCCAGAAATCAGTTGCATTTTTATACACCAATAATGAACTATTAGAAAGGGAAACCAAGAAAACCAATTACAATTGCATAAAAAACATGTAGGAATAAATTTAATCAAGGTTGTAAAAGACCTGTACTCAGAAAATTATAAGACACTGAAGAAAGAAATTGAAGAATATACAAATAAGAGTAAGCATATACAGCATTCATGGATAGGAAAAATTAACATCATTAAATTGCTCATACTACTCAAAGCAATCTATAGATTCAATATAATACCATCTTGATAGGTATTGTAGATGCTATGAAGATGCTAATGGTGTATTTCACAGAACTGGAACAAATATTTCAAAAATTTATGTGGAAGCACAAAAGATTTTGAATAGCCACAGCAATCTTGATAAAGAAGAACAAAATTGGAGGAATCATGCTACCTGTTATCAAACTATACTACAAAACCATACTAATCAAAACAGCATAAGTACATAGAGGGGATAAATGGTGATGGAAAAAATAAAATAAAATAAATAGACTTATACACCAATGGAACAGAATAGAGGGCCCCAGAATAAATCCATGCCTTTATGGTCAATTAATATTTGACAACGGAGACAAACCATACAATGGAGTAAAGATAGTCTATTCAATAAATGGTGTTGGGAAAACTGAACAGATATGTGCAAAAAAAAAAAGAAAGAAAGAAACTACACCACTTTCTTACACCATTCACAAGAATAAACTCAAAATGAATTAAAGATTTAACTATTATACTGGGAACCATAAAAATCCTGGAACAAAACTTAGGCAGTAAAATCTTGGGCTTTTCTCATAGCAATATTTTTTTCTGATATATCACCTCAAGCAAGGGAAACAAAAGAAAAAAATATATAAATGGGACTACATCAAACTAAAAAGCTTTTGCACAACAAAAGAAACCATCAACAAAATGAAAAGACAACCCACTGAATGGGAGAACATATTCGCCAATGATACATATGATAAAGGGATAATTTTCAAAATATATTAAGAACTTATATTACTCAACACCAAGAAGACAAGCAACCCAATTAAAAAATGGGGAAAGGACCTAAATAGACACTTCTACAAAGAGGAGATACAGATGACCAATATTCAGATGAAAAAGCTCAAAATCACTAATCATCAGAGAAATGTAAATTAAAACCACAATAAGTTATCACCTAATACTTGTCAGAATGGCTATCATCAATAAATTAACAAATAAGAAGTGCATTGTTTGTGAGAATGTAGGTTGGTGCAGCCACTGTGGGAAGCAATATGGAGTTACCCCCTCACCCAAAAATTAAATATGGAACTGTTTCCTGACCCTGTGATTCCACTTTTGGGAAACCTGAAACACTAGTTCGAAAGAATATATGCACCCCTATGTTCACTGCAGCATTATATACAACTAGAAGCCCAGCATGTGAAATATCGCGGCCCTGCCCACTCACACACACCTTGCTTCGCACACAGCCTCCTGGTGACCGGTCTTTGGTCATTACAGCATCACAACCACTGGATTTTTATTATATAAATAACCAAGACTTGGAAACAGCCCTAGTGCTCATTAGTAGATGAGTGGATAAAAAACTGTGGTACATTTATATAATGGAACACTATTCATCTGGAAAAAAAAAAGAAATACAATGGGGCCTTGACTTACGAATGTCCCGACTAATGAGTTTTTCGAGATACAAGCCATCTCTCGGCCGATTTTTTGCTTTGAGTTGTGAGCTAAAATTCGGGTTACGAGCCAGCTTCAGATACCCCACCACTAGTTGGTGCAGCAAACGTCACAGTGAATGCCACAACATCAGCCCAGCATCACGTGTCTCACTCATGAACTTTATGATTTGACATATGAGTAATTTGAGTTACGAGCTCCGTCACGGAATGAATTAAACTCGTAAATCAAGGCCCCACTGTATTACATTTTGCAACCGCATGGATGGACCTGGAGAGTGTAACGCTAGGTGAAAAAAAGCCAATCAGAGAAAGACAGGTACCATATGATTTCACTTATATGTGGAATCTAATGAACAAAATAAACAAACAAAATAGAAACAAACTCATAGATACAGAGAACAGACTGGCAGCTGTCGGGGAAGGGGGGTCGTGGGACTGGTTGAAAAAGGTGAAGGAACTGAGGGGGGTGGAACTCATTGACACAGACAACAGTATGATGATTACCAGAGGAAAGGGGGTGGGGGCAGGTAAAAGAGGGTAAAGGGGAGCTACATGGTGATGGAAGACTTGATTTTGGGTGGTGAACACACAACGCAATATTCAAATGATGTATTCTAGAATTGTAAACCTGAAACCCATATAATTGTATTAACCAATGTTACCCAATAAATTCAATAAAAAAGAAATTTCAGTTTTTCTTACTGACATTAAAGAGGAAGAAAGCCAAACAAATATTAATAGTATATAATACCCATAAGTGTCTGTTATAAATAAACGATTAGAAGAGGATCAAATGACAAGTATTTGTGGGAAAAGGAACATTCTTCAAAATGTCTAATGCTAGCAATCAGTTAACATAGAAATTTTAAAATTAGAAGTCCTCAGAAAACAAACATCTGACCTTTAAGATTACAGATAATCTTTTAGCAAAAATTAAATTATAATATGCAAGCAATATTAAGGCTATCCAAATGTGAACTTTGGATTACATATCAGTTATCAGACATATTTTACTGTGTGATACATCTCACACTTATGATTTTTAGTACAAATGTAAAAAAACAACAACACTCATTACTTCAAAACTATATTTAAGCCATTACATGCAAAATACTAAATGTAAAGCTTTAGAAGGTACAAAGTTTAATCAAAGCAACCTTTGCTTCTAAGAATTTTAGAGGAAATAAAATACTTATCAAAATGATCTTGTACAGTGATTTCAGACTGCACTAAATTGATATTCCATTTTATTCATTCATTCCATAGTTATTTTTGAGTCCTTACTGTATTATAGATACTATTACAGCATATACTTTCAATTAATTGAGCTTGACTTTCATGATGTCTTTACTTGAGAGATTTAGAAGTCTCTGGGAAACATATTACATAAGAAGTGGAAGAACACTAAAAAAAAAATCTCTGAATTAATGGCCAGTTCTTAGGAAAAGTGAGTTTTTAAAAAAAAAAGAAAAAGAGAAGGAAACAGAGGAAGGAAGAATGGAGGGAAGGAAGGCAGGGAAAGAGGAATGAAAAGGCAAAGAAGGGGAGAAAGAAAGAGAAGGGAAGGAAGGGAAGAAAAAATGAAAGGGGAAAAGAAAAAGGAAAGATCAGTATGACCAAATGATTCTGTAAATGCATAGCAGAAGGCTTATCCTTGCTTCTCACCTGCAATAGATTAAACCTCAGAAAGGCGGGACAATATTTCTCTCCCCACTTCTCCACAGACCACTCAGCAGTTTCAGTTTTATGAAAAATCAATTTTATCAGTCGTGATGCCTAATTGGAAATGGAGACACTGCTCCAATCTTTAGTGCCCAATGGAAAAGGACAGCAGGGCCTGGCAGGGACAAGGTGCCTTCAGTGTGTGGTTTACACAAGGATGCAACAGTCACCAACAGCAGAGACTAGTAGGTACTATGGTACCCAGAAGAAACAAAAGTGGTACCTAGGAGAGCAACAGGGCCCAGAAGATATACCGTAAACACACTGCCCACTAGGTAACATGTGATCATCCAACCAACCTTCCAATGAAAACATATGATACATTCATCAGGGACTCCAAAAAAATATTATATTGGAGATAAGATATTTCTGAAACAGGAAGAGACCCTACATGAGCCAAGTGAAATCTTTATTTTTTTTAAATATATTTTATTGATTTTTTACAGAGTGGAAGGGAGAGGGATAGAGAGTTAGAAACATCGATGAAAGAGAAACATCGATCAGCTGCCTTCTGCACACCCCCAACTGGGGATTTGCCTGCAACCAAGGTACATGCCCTTGACCAGAATCGAACCTGGGATCTTTCAGTCCACAGGCTGACGCTCTAACCACTGAACAAACCAGTTAGGGCTGCAATCTTTATTATCATCATTAATATAAGCCCACACACAGTAAGACCTGAAGAAGTAGATGATCCTGAGTAATCAGGAAAGCAGAAGGGAGAAAAGTTTATCCCAATTTTCACCCATGTTCTTAAGAAACATGTTTGTTGGTTGAGCTTGCTATTAACAAAGAAGGAAAAGTAGCAGCGTTCGCCAACCTCTTCCTTGGTACCAAGGCAAGAAGAGAAGTGGTTTGGCAATAACCATGATGCCGTGGCTTCTCTTGGGTCATGGTAAGCACAGTGCTTATCCCAGGAAAGCTGAAGAGTTGAGTGAAGTCTCATAGTAGAAACTGAAACCGCAGGCTGCGCACCGGACGGTGTGGGTCTTCCCGGTGACCTTGGAAGTCCTTTCATAATGTTTTCTCTTGTTCCTGTCTCCACTGATGGGAACTTGTGCTTCTCTAATCCATTTTTCCTAAATCAGCACTGGCCCCAAGTGCAACTGTATTTTTTAGTATAACAAATAGCGTGACATCAAGAACTATCACATTTTTTCAGTCATCAAGCAGCATTTCTTAATGAGAAACAATTTATTTTTGATTCTGTAAAGCATCTATAATAATTAAAGCATAATATGCTAATTAGACTGAACAGCAGAACGACCTTCCAGGCGTCCTTCCGGATGACCTTCCAGACGAAGCTGGGGCTTTGAGGGCCAAGCCCCTTGCAAGAATTTCATGCATCAGGCCTCTAATTAGGAATACATAAATGTGTAGACATTTGACCTTCTCGCTTCACTACCAGTGGTAGTAATAATAACAACATTTTAAGACTCTCTTAAGCAGCTACGATGCTACAAGATGAGCTCCAAGAAGGCAGAGATTTTTGTCTGCTTTGTTCACAGCTGTATCACTAGAGCCTAAAATTGTGTCTGGCACAAGTTAGATTTTCAATTTTTAATGAATCAGCACAAGTGATGAAGCTCAAGATAAAATGTAGTAAGTGCCACTGATTTTTAAAGTGAGACTTTAGAGTTAACTTATTTCAAATATCAGGGGAGCTTATCAGTATCAGAGAATTCCAAGCTTGGGAGACAGTCATATCTAAAATTAAACATAAAAAGTAAAGAGGACATGGGTCATTAAGAGATGTAAAGAACAGCCCTTACCGGTTTGGCTCAGTGGATAGAGCATCAATGTTTCTCTCTCATCAATGTTTTTAACTCTCTATCCCTCTCCTTCTCCCTTCCTCTCTGTAAAAAATCAATAAAATATATTTTTTTAAAAAAAGGAGATGTAAAGAACAGATATCCCAGGTAGAAGCCAACAAAGTAATCCAAGTCCCTGGAGTTAAAGAATACAGGGTGTAGCCTGGCTAATGTGGCTCAGGGTTTGAGAATCGACCCAGGAACCAGGTTGATTCCCGGTCAGGGCACATACCCAGGTTGCGAGCTTGATCTCCAGTGTGAGGCATGCAGGAGGCAGCCTATGGATGATGTTTCTCTCTCATCAATGTTTTTCTCTATCCCTCTCCCTTCTTCTCTTTCTAAAAAAATCAATAAAAACATTTTTAAAAGAATACATTGTGTATACAAAGAAGAGAGAGTGATGCAGAAAGATCTGAAAGGTTACATGGAAGAGAGGGGGGAGAAGTAACACTGGAACAGCAGGTTGCGGTTAAGGTCACTGCAAGGTGAATATAGGGCCGTGGATGCCAAGTCACAGGGTGTGAATTTTATTCCCTCACTGTAGAGAAGCTGCTTTCTGTTTCTGAGCATGAACATGAAAACCACCATCTGAGTCTCAGAAACCTTCTTGCAGCACTCCAGAGTGATGAGGAAAGGACTGGAGGCAAAAAGTACACTAGAGAAGCGATCACACCCTTTGTGGACGACTTGAAAACAAAACCTGATGGCATGGGCTGGCTCCCTCCAATTAAACCCATCTGATTCTAAAGAATGTAAGTTTGTATAGCGCACTTCGGATTGGCAGAAAAAGATTAAAGACACAATGTTACAAAGCCAGGGAATGTGGTTTTCTTAGATCATCTGTCAAAAATTGATTCTTTCTTATTCTCCAAGGCCTTCAGGCACCAACTGAGGAATAGTAAAACCAAAGAGGAAAAACAGCCCTAACTGGTTTGGCTCAGTGGGCAGAGCGTCGGCCTGTGGACTCAAGGGTCCCAGGTTCAATTCCGGTCAAGGGCATGTACCTTAGTTGCGGGCACATACCCAGTGGGGAGTGTGCAGGAGGCAGCTGATTAATGTTTCTCTCTCATCGATGTTTCTAACTCGCTATCCCTCTTCCTTCCTCTCTATAAGAAAGTCAATAAAATATACTTTTAAAAAAATAAATTAATAATAATTAAAAAAAACAAAGAGGAAAAACAGCTTTTAGAGCAAAAGATAGGAACACAAAGAGAAAGGAAAAGTCCACTGGCAATAGGCACAATAATATGAGAAAGGTATGCTTGGCAGAAAGAGCAAAAAGTGCACAGAGCGGATGAGAAAGAAGTGTGTTCTGCAAGAAATCGCTCACAATAAACTGCACAATCCATAGGATGCATATATTATTACAGAGTTCAGGAGAAGAGTGAAATTCAGTTACAAGAATTTGCACAGTCCTGGCCAGTGTGGATCAGTTGACTGGGCATCATCCCATGCATTGAAAGGTTGCGGGTTCGATTCCCAGTCAGGGCTTGTGCCCAGATGACAGGCTCCATTCCCAATAGAGGACATGCAGGAGGCAGCTGATGGATGCATCAGTCTCACGTTGATGTTTCTCTCTCTCCCTCTGTTAAAAAAAAGAAATCTTTTAAAAAAAGAACTGTACAAAGGGCAGTGCAGCCCTAGTAATTATCTAAATTTCAGGCAATCAGAGAATTAGCCTGTCATCCCCCTGCAATTCCCAGGAAGAAACCAAAGGGGGCCCAAACACTTGTGAGCACAAGAGAGAAATAAAATTTGGATCTAGCAACATCTAGGTAGAAAACTATTACCAAAATTCAAGTGAAGTGGGATTAGATGTAAAACTAAACTCATTTCTGTAAGGAACACACATCTATTTGTAATCTCTAACCTAAATGCAAAATAATTCTGACATAATTTAATCTCACACTACTCATTTTTGTTTGAAATGTCAATTATATTATTATTTTCTAAGAATCAGTATCATTTTTAAAAAGAAATGTTTGACTCTGGCTCTGCTCTACCAAATATCTTTTTTTTTTTTTCCTTCCAGTTTGGTTGGTTTTGTCTTTTATTTTTTTTTAATTAAATCTTTATTGTTCAGATTATTACATTTGTTCCTCTTTTTTCCCCCCCATAACTCCCCTCCTCCCAGTTCCCGCCCCACCCTCTGCCCTCACTCTCCACCCACTGTCCTCATCCATAGGTGCACGATTTTTGTCCAGTCTCTTCCCGCATCTCCCACACCCCTTTCCCCCCCCAAGAATAGTCAGTCCATTCCCTTTCTATGTCCCTGATTCTATTATAATCAACAGTTCATTCTGTTCATCAGATTATTTATTCACTTGATTCTTAGATTCACTTGTTGATAGATGCATATTTGTTCTTCATAATTTGTATCTTTACCTTTTTCTTCCTCTTCCTCTTCTTAAAGGATACCTTTCAGCATTTCATATAATCCTGGTTTGGTGGTGATGAACTCCTTTAGCTTTTCCTTATCTGTGAAGCTCTTTATCTGACCTTCAATTCTGAATGATAGCTTTGCTGGATAAAGTAATCTTGGTTGTAGGTTCTTGGTATTCATCACTTTGAATATTTCTTGCCACTCCCTTCTGGCCTGCAAAGTTTCTGTTGAGAAATCAGCTGACAGTCGTATGGGTATTCCCTTGTAGGTAACTGAGTTTCTTTCTCTTGCTGTTTTTAAGATTCTCTCTTTGACTTTTGCTCTTGACATTTTAATTATGATGTGTCTTGGTGTGGTCCTCTTTGGATTCCTTTTGTTTGGGGTTCTCTGTGCTTCTTGGACCTGTAAGTCCATTTCTTTCACCAGGTGGGGGAAGTTTTCTGTCATTATTTCTTCAAATAGGTTTTCAATATCTTGCTCTCTCTCATCTTCTGGCACCCCTATAATTCTGATGTTGGTACGCTTGAAGCTGTCCCAGAGGCTCCTTACACTATCCTCGCATTTTTGGATTCTTTTTTCATTCCGCCCCTCCGGTTGGGTGTTTTTTGCTTCCTCGCATTTCAAATCATTGACTTGATTCTTGCGCTCCTCTGGTCTGCTGTCGGGAGTCTGTATAATATTCGTTATTTCAGTATGTGTATGCTTAATTTCTAGTTGGTTCCCCAACATAACATCGAGGGTCTCATTAGTTTTCTTGTAGATCTCATTAAGTTTATTGGCGGCTTCTAAACAGTTCTTGAGAGACCTTAAAAGTGTGGTTCTGAACTCTATATCTTCCATTGACAATTTTGTGCTGTTTCTTTGTCTCCGCATTTTGTTATGCTTTCTTGGTGCACTCCCTAGTGGTCTTTGTGTGCAGTCTTGCAGTTAAGCCTTGATTGTTGTAGCTAATACCAGGGAGGGTTTGACCCCCAGGCCAAGTGGCTGTGAGAATCAGCTGTGTCTGCAGTGAGAGAACTTCTGTCCTCTAGGGAGGTGCTAATCTAGCCTTTGCCTGAGGCTATCTGGCAAATGCCTCTGTGCAGGGCTTGGGCGGGGCGGGTCGCACAGGATCAACAGGGTGGGCCGGAGAGAGCAGTTATGGCGGCTCTCAGTCCTGTCCCCAGGGGCTCTGCCTCTCTGAGTCCCAGCACCCGCTGCAAACCTCGGAGAGAAAGCTGCACTCGCTCTGACCAAAGCCAGACAGTCCCGCTTCTCCCGTTTGAGTCTGGGTCCCTAAAGACTCGCCCGTATCTGGAGCTCAGAGTCTGCGACTCCCTCCCGATTGAAAACGCCAACCGCGCCCTCCGCCGCCAGCCCCCTCCGCGCACTCCGCACCTCAGAATTTGACTTCAGCACTGCGCCTCCTCTGAGTGTCCGTATGCGTTTCTCTTTCCTCCTAGTTGTAGGACTTCCACTCAGCCAGCGTTCCTGTGGTTCTGGGTGATGTCCATTCCGTCTTTTAGTTTCACTTTTGAAGTAGTTGTTTAAGGCAGCAAACTCCAGCATTAACCTATGCCGCTATCTTGGTTCTCCCCTGGTTTTTTTTTTTTTTTTTTCCTCTACCAAATATCTTTTCAACTGGACTGGTATGCAGGTAACATTGGACATACAGGATTGAGTCTCAAACCTTTAGAGAAAAAAAAACGGGGAAAGGTTAACTAACTACCTGATTGGCATTCGGAGGAGGATGGCAACATGAAATGCACATGTTATGTGTTGCTCTCTCTGTATACATTACTAACTTTCGTATATGAAAAGGGCAGGGATGATTCTGTCCCTTCCTTGCTCAGCACATGGCAGGAGTTTGACCATGATCTCCAGTCCATTACTTGGTGGACTCATGCATTGCTCTTCTTATTTTTAAGATTGAATTATTTGCATAAGAAGCAGTATGTCACCCATGCATTTATATACTACATGGCCTGGAAATCATTTCTACTTTCCTGTTATGAACCCACCCTGCTGTGGTTGGAGGTAAATTACCATTTCTTGACAACATGGTTGGGTTTTTATCATATCATTCTAACTTTAAAAAAAATCAGAAAAAGTCAAGAGCCATATGATTTCACTCATATGTGGGCTATAAAACTGAAAGTGGCAAATGAACAAGCAAGGCAAACAAACAAGAACTCATAGAAATAGACAACAGTATGGTGGTTACCAGAGGTGAAGGAGGTGGGGAGAAGGGAGGTAGAAAAGTTTAAAGGGGGTCAAATATATGGTGATGGAAGGGAGGTTTTACTTTGAGTGGTGAGCACTCAATGCAGTATACAGAATTGTACACTTGAAACCTGTAGTTTAATTAATCAATGACTCCCAATAAATTTAATAAAGAAGAAAAATCTAGCTGAAAAATAATTGTACTGAAGAATATCATAAAATAATAAAGCACATTATTTTGGAGGAAAAAAAGAAATTGATTAACCTGAAAGGGACTTCATTTTAAGCCACTAAATGATTGAAATGGGTAAGTTCAATTCTTTCACACATCTTGCCCACCCCTGAGAGAAATGAACTCACATATACCATTGGATTGTCAAATCAGACTCACATTAATCAGAGATCATACCTCAGTAGCATGCTTCCCTAAATAAGTTTAGGTAGACATGGAATCAGGAGGTTCAGGTAAAGCAAACAGAAGTTTGAATCAAAGGCAACTCCGCAGGCCTTTCCTCCCCATCTAGAACATGCCCCACTGGCCCCAAGTAGACCAGGCTCAGGGAGTTCCCCACACAGAAGTATTTCATTTATAAAACATGTCCATTCCACAATCCAGAGTGTGGAAAAGCCTGCCTGACATTCCCCAGGAAGCCATGCCTTAGCCACTCCACTTACTATAGCTAATCGAGGTTAGATCAGGTCAGCTGATTCTTTTCTCTTCCCCCAAAGATCTCCCTCTTCAGCCACGCAGTATGGATAGCAGGTCAGCTGTTTAACTCCCTCCCGGGCAGTAAGAGAAATTGTTAGGAGTAAAAAGAGTTTTATTCCTGCGCTTGTGCAGATTTAATTCCTATTTTACATAACTTACTAGTCCAATTTCTATTGCAATCTGTCTTCCAGTTTAAATGCTATTTTGTTATTTATTTCATGAGACAGAAGGTTCCTCTATATTAGTCTTCTTTCCATATAAATTTTAACTGTTTCCTATCACTTTGATTTCAGTTCATATTTTAGAAATCCTTACATGTAGAATGAAGTTTTAAACTGATTTCAATATAGAAAGAGCATATTTAAGCACATAAACCTTCGGTAACTACTTTTTCAAATTAAAGCCACTGTTAAGTGTTTCCTATTACTAATAGAAAAGTCACCCTAAAATGTGATATGAAAATATTTTCAATGCAACATAGGAAGTGGGCAGCTCCTACTGTCTAATGCAGTGATGGCGAACATATGACACGCATGTCAGAGGCGACACGCAAACTCATTTTTTTGGTTGATTTTTCTTTGTTAAATGGCATTTAAATATATAAAATAAATATCAAAAATATAAATTTTTGTTTTACTATGGTTGCAAATATCAAAAAATTTCTATATGTGACACGGCACCAGAGGTAAGTTAGGGTTTTTCAAAATGCTGACACACTGAGCTCAAAAGGTTCGCCATCACTGGGCTAATATATGGAATGCGTTCAATTTAAAACTGAAGATGATTCTAAAGGTCTTATACGTTAGAGTTCTGAAAATTAGGGAAGGAATGAACACTCATAAGCAAGCAAGTAAGTGTATGATCCAAGAAGTAGATGCTAAAATTTTAGTGGCTAAAATCTCAGTTAAAAATTATTAAAAGCAGTACATGTTTCCTGCAGTAACTGGAATAGATGTTACTTCTTGCCTTGAAAGAGTTTGCTGTTTCTTTCGTGGTGCCGCTTACATAATTCTATATTATAATCTACATTATAATAGGATAAATAAAACCTCAGTACCTACAGGATTGTTTCCTACATTTCAAAAGAAACTCTTGGTTCTGCAGTGTTCTTTTCTTTACAAATTTGTGGGTTTTTAATTTATTTTTATTGGTTCAAGTGATTAATGATTAACAAATACAATGACTTTTTACGTTTGAACCCCATTTGGAAATACATTTGAATTCACTGTATTTTATCTGAATATTTGGACTCTGAGATAAAATAAAATTACATAGTTATTTTCTTCAAAATAATTTGGATAGTGACATAAGCCAAAAAGATTTGAAAGGAGCTGATAATTATTGAAGGTGGTTTAACGGTGCTTGAAGTTTATTATATTATTCCTCTACTTGAAAATGTTATGTTTACATTTTTTATAACGAAAGATTTCTTTTCATTATTAAATGGGCTACGAAATTCCTCTCGGGCCACTCTTGGTATTTTAGTATCTTCATTCTAGTCACTGTGAGAAATACTTTCACCATTTATTGCCAAGGATTTTCTTTTTTAGCCATAACTTCACATCATAAAAAATATTTGGTGAGCTGTTAATCTTGTTATTTGATTTTATGCCCCAACCCTCTGAGTCTCTCAATGCTGTTTAAAAAATAATAATTCCCATAACACTTCAGGAGAGGTTTCAGATATTCTAATTTTCTTGTTACTATTTTAGAAGAAAAGAGACTTAAAACTTATTCAGGGTCACAAAGCAATTTGCTGTAAATGCCAACCTAGGAAACCAAACCTTCATGGTCCTGGAAATAAGATCTAAGCACTGGAGGTTGCCTCAAACTGTTGCTTTGGCTGGGACTGCATTAGATTCTATGGAGCCGTACTTTTCCATACCACCGTTCTTTCATCTGAGAGTCACTGGTAGTTATGTACTAATTCTAATGAATCACCTCCAAATTTAAATTTAAAATGTGTCTGGCAATACCTGCAGGCTTTATGGGTCCATGAATATTTCTAGCCATCAGTTATAGCTTTATGATTCATATCAGTCATCATGAGTAATGACTGTCAGTGTCATAGGCCCTGGCTGAATAATCAATGCTATGCACCCTAGTGAGGCAGCAGTTAATGAGATTGATGGTGTCATATCTATGAAAATAGTAAAATTCTTACAATTGCTTGTAGAGAAAATAGGGAGAGTATTTTCTGTTCTGAATAAATAATCAAATATTTTGAGTCTATACATTAAGCTTATACTAATACATACTTATATTTCAGAGTTGGCATATATATATATATATATATATATATATATATATATATATATTATATTATATTTTAGGATTATTTAATTAAAATAGATTTCCCAGGGGAACTAAATGTTAATATACTGCCCTGAAGAAAATGTTGGGATATAAAATGTGTTTTTTTTATTTCCCCAGTTGCCCTTAATTAGTGAACTACAGTATAGAATAGTGTCATTTAAAGTTTTATTAAAGGCTCAAAAATAGCATGAAATTATTTCATACCTGGCCCTGAAAAGGGGAAGTGAAAGGGTAGTTGTTATTTCCAATTAAGTCATATGTTAGTTTTCATTGCTGTGTAACAAATTACCACAAGCTTAGAGGTAATGCTGTTTAAAACAGCTCCCACTCCTTAACTTACAGTGCTGTGGGTCAGGAGTCCTGTACAGCACGGCTCGGTTCTCTGCTCAGAATATCACAAGGCTGAAATCAAGGTATCAGCTGAGCTGAGTTCTTGTGTGGGGGATCTGGAAAAAAGCCTAAGTCCACAATCAGTCTTGGAGTCGGCAGGATTCGCTTGCTGTGGTCGGCCCGAGGTCCTGTTTCCTTGCTTGCCCTCAGCGGGGACCACGCTTGGGTACCAGAGGCTGCCCACATTCCTTACCATACAGCCTTCTTCATCCCCAAATCACACAGCAGTTCAAATCTTTCTCATGCGTTGTATATTTCACTTCATCTTCTGTGACCACCCAGAGAAAAATCTCTGCTTTTAAAGTGCTCATTTGATTAAATCTGGCCCACCTGGATTCTCCTTAGGGTCAACTGATTTGGGACCTTAATTGCATCTGCAAAATCCCTTCCCAGAAGTACCTAAATCAGTGGCTCTCAAGCTTGGCTGCACATTAGAATCACCTGGGAATCTTTTTAAAATCCTGATTTCTGGGCCTCATCCTCCGGAAATTCTGTTTCTTTGTTACTAATGTTGTGGCCTCACCCACAACATTAGTGAGCATTAGCCTCACCCCATAACAAAGAAACAGAATTTCCGGAGGATGAGGCCCAGAAATCAGGATTTTAAAAAGATTCCCAGGTGATTCTAATGTGCAGCCAAGCTTGAGAGCCACTGACCTAAATGAATGTTGGATTGATTAACTGGGAATAGGTGTGTGTGTACCCAGGGCCAGAACCTTAAGGGGCCACTTTAGAATTCTATCACAAATGGTATTATATAAAATAAAACTGTACTATATCTTCCACATCCAAGTATTTATACCAAATTATCCAAATGACCATCTTTAAAAACCCTATTCCACTGGGACTGCTGTAATACCACAGTCTAGGCAGCTTATAAGCAACAGATATTTATTCCTCACACTTCTGGAGGCTGAGAAGTTCAAGATCAACACAAATGTAGTGTCTGAGAGCTCACTCCTGTAGTGTTCTCACATTGTAGAAGGGGTTCTGTAAGGTCTTTTTAATTTTTATTTTATTCTCTTTTTTAAAAAAATCAGAAATAGAAAAGATAAAAAGAAAATCTTCTCCCTCCTATGCACTTGTGCATGGAGCAACATATGTATGATATCACAACACATATACCTTTTTTTCCATGTAGATCCTGGGCAATTTTTTAATATCAAAAAATTTGGCCTAGAACAGGGCCCATTCCCTATCACATGGGTGGACTATGGTAGAAAGAGTTCACATGACATTACTCATCATATTTCATGGGACCCCTAACCCAGTGATGGCAAACCTATGACACACGTGTCAGAGGTGACACGCGAACTCATTTTTTTGGTTGATTTTTCTTTGTTAATTGGCATTTAAATATATAAAATAAATATCAAAAATATAAGTCTTTGTTTTACTATGGTTGCAAATATCAAAAAATTTCTATATGTGACACGGCACCAGAGTTAAGTTAGGGTTTTTCAAAACGCTGACATGCCGAGCTCAAAAGGTTCGCCATCACTGCACTAACCTCTAGATGACAAAGAACCCTGCTCCGGATCTTGGGGTCTCCAACATTCACGTGCACACAGTTACCTGGGCCTTGTTAGGACGCAGGGCTGGTTCACTGGATTGGGGGTGGGAGGTGGGGTCTGATCGTCTGCATTCCTACCAAGGCCCAGTACTGGACCCTAGACCTTTATCTGAAGGGCAAGGCTGGGGGCAGTGGCCCTCGCCCCTGGGAGCAGGTTAGGATCACCTGGAGGCTTTAAGAGTCATAGTTGGGCTCCCCCCCTCCCAAAAAGGGTTCTGCTCTCACAGTCTGGGTTGGGGTCTGGGCATTGGCATATTTTAGGGGCTCCCCAGATGATCCTAATATTCAGCTAAGATGCTCCATGCTAGGGCAGCAGACTTGTTCAACAAACAAAATTTTCACATTCTCTTTTTGGCTAAAATCTGAAACATGTGGGGATTCAGTGAGGATGTGTGGAAAGCACCGAGAACAGTGTGTGTCTGGCACATAGAAGCTCAAGGAATGTTGGCCATTTAATACCAAGCGTTGTATTATAAACAGTCAGTAACTCTACAACACAGAAAGTGGGCCTTAATGTAAATGAGGGGACTTCAGGTAGCAACACTCACTGATGTTTCAATATTGGTTCATCAATTGAAACAAATGTACCACATTATTGCACAATGCTAATAATAGGGGAAAGTGGGGTTGCACAGAGGGGTGAGCATATGAAAACTCTGTTTTCTGCTCAAATTGTCTATAAACCTAAAGCTGCTTTTTAAAAAATAAAGTCTATTAATTACAAAAATTAACAACTAGCACCACACAGACACTGGCCCATCAGATTGAAGCAGAGTCCCACAGGCCCCCTAAGAGACAGGCAATAGCTCTTTGCTGAATCATGCAGTGGGCAGGGGGAGGGAGGGGCCTCAGGGAGGGGATGGACGGCAGTCAGAGGGCTCAGGGCTTTGGAATTATTTCAGCGTTTGAAACACTGGCATGGCCCTAGCACCTGAACATCAACTCCGACTAATGCTATCATTGTTATTTCTTACTAGTGACCCGGTGCATGAAATTTGTGCACATTAAAAGGGAATTAATTAGAGGAAATATTTTAATATTGCTATTTGCCCTTTCTCTATAATAGAAGTGTCAGAGATGAAAGAAAATTAGTAAAATGTATATGAAAATCTTCCTCCTGTCAGAGTCTGGGGTACACCATGGGAACCAGAGTCAAGTCCCTGCCCAGCCACGTGCGCCTCGAAATCACACAAGACCCAGACCCAGCAGGCCCCACCCCCATTGGGCTAGATCCAGACCTGGCCGCCCCCACCCCCATCAAGCCCCGCCAGGTGTGGGGTGCAGCCTCAGGTCCCCCAGCTGGCACTGGGGCGGGGTGCATGGCCTGAGGTCCCCCAGTCTGGGCCAGGGCAGGGGGCATGCCTTGAGGTCCCTGTCAAGCCCCACCATGCAGGGGGCATAGCCTCAGGTCCCCTGCCCCGGCCAGCACCACGCAGCCTCAGGTCCCTGCTGATTGCTCCTTAAGGCTCATTACAGGAACTCAGCCTCAGCTGTGGGCGATGGCCAATTTGCATATTCCTTCTTTATTAGATAGGATTAGTTAAAGGCAAAAATGAAAGAAGCAAAGAAATGACAATCCTATAAGATAGATATTTTCCCCATTTCACGCTTGAGGAAACAGGTGGAGAGAAGTTGTGATTTGCACAGGGTCACACAACTGTTCAGTGGGGAAGCCAGGATCTGAACCCGAGCTTACCTGCCTCAAAACCTAACCTCTTCCCACAGGAGGGGCTCTTTCTGGCCGAGAGCAGTGGCAATCAGCTAACCTGTCACTGGTTTGCTTCTTTGTGAAACTGGGTCATTAAGCTGGCATTTGCAAAGTGCCTTAAGTATAGCTTCACTCACTAGAGG